>NC_082602.1:39923732-40223732 GCF_030936135.1 Gavia stellata
GCCGGACCCCCGGCAGCCCGGCCGGGAGCCGCTCCCCCGGCCCGGAGCCCGCGGGCGGCCGGGGCGGGGGCCGCAGCCTCTTCCCGGCGCTGCTCCGCAGCCAGCGCCAGCCGGGCCGCCGGGCTCCGGGCGGCTGGGGCGGGTTTCCCCTCCCAAAAGCGGTAACATTATTGCCGGGCTTTAAGGACAAGGGGCGGCGGCAGCGCGGCCGGTGCCGCCGGTCCCGGGAGGAGCCGCGCTGCCGGGGCTCCGGCCCCGCGCGCCCCGCTCGCCCCCCGGCAGCGGGTGCCGGTGCCTTTCGGAGCAGTTCCCGGAGCGTTTTCTGGAAAAGCCCGAAGCGCCTGGACGCCCCGAGGAGTCCCAGGAGCGTGCACAGCAATAGGGTTATTACCGGCTGATATTTGGGAAGAAAGCGCTAATGGGCAATCTGGTGTTTATTTTGAAAGTGCTAACAATGATTTTTCTCCGGTAAAAAGGCAGTGTCTGGGCGCACGGCTGAGTGGGTTTTGAGCACGGGCTCTAACAGATGGTGCGGAGCCAGAGGTGCGCGCTCGCCCCTCGGCTCCCGGCGCCCGCCGGGCTGGGGGAGCGCCGCGCCGGCCCCGGAGCCCCCCGCCACCGCGGGGGGCCCTGCCGCCCCCGGGGTCAGTTACCGGGGGCCCTCCCCCAGCACGGCTCCCCGCGGGCGCTGCCGCTCGGCCGGCCCCGGGAGGCGGCGGGGGCCGGCGGCGGAGCGCGGGCAGCGGCGGGGCCGGGGGGGGTCCGGCCGCGGCCCCTCCGCCAGGTATTGTTTTGCAAACGGAGGGGGGAAGAGCTGACAGCGCAGCCACCGCAGGCGGGCGGGGGCTGCGAACGGTGGTTGTCGCAGCGAGGCGTAGAACTTCTGGTGATTGTTACTTTTCCTCTGATGAAACCACGTATTTATCAGTGATTTATTTTTTATTTTGTAGCACAAACAGAAATCCATAAACTGTCGGTTCAGCGCCATTGACTCTTTGATCAGTTACTGGGCTATTTTTTTTTTCCCTCCCGTCAGCGAGGGGAGATTAAAAGCCTTTCTTTTCAGCACTCTTTCTGCCGCAAAGGTGCGGAGCCTGAACGCACGATAAAAGCGTGCTTAAAACGTACCCTCTCGGCTCCTTTATCCACCGGTAACGAAACTTCCAGCTGCCTAAGCACGCCTCTCGATGAGACTACTACAGCCATTCCCGAAAACGTTTCGCTGCCCCGTGCGAAGGGAATGACCCCACCGCCAGCCGGAGAGCGCTCCGGAGTTTAAACGGGCTCCGCTGTAACCGATTGAAATAATTATCGGAGGGTGCACAACGCCTTCGTCTTTGTCAGGGGAATTGTGCCTCGCCTGCCAGCTCTGCTCTCCTCCGAGAGGAAACCGCGCTGTTTTCCCCCTGGAGGCGCGTAGAATCCGCCCCGGGTTTAGTCAAGAGAAGGAGAAAGTTTCTGCGGGGCGGGCGGGGAGCGCGGCCGTACGCGCCCGCTGCGCGGGGGGCCGCGGCCGCTGCCGGGGCCCGGCCCGGCCCGGGGGAAGGGCTCACCCGCCCCGTGCTCGGGGGCGGCCAAGTTCGCCAAAAGAAGGCGTGCGGGCAGGCTTGGCTCGGCCGGGAGGGCAAAGCCCCGGCGGGCCGCTGGGATGGTTTTAATTTCCATCTCTGGTGTCCGGTTTCCAGAACACTGTAAATTCTTCCCCATTCTCACCTTCTTCCCCACCCACCCCCCAAAAAAAAAAATAAAAAAAAATTTAAAAAATCGTGCAATGTCTCTCCGGGAAGAAAAAAAAAAAATCGATTAAATCCAACGCTAGCAAGCAGCTTTCTGTCTTTAATTGCTGTGGTGCAGCGCTGATAACACGCAGTTACCATCGGAAAAGTTGAGCGAGACAGGTTAAATAATTGAATAAGGAGCTGCCTGTAATTATGTTATTTACAAGGCGTGACAGAGGTTTGGGGAAGCCGCGGCAGCTGAGCCCGGGGAAAGGGACGGGCCTGGGTGACCCCCGGAGCGCCGGCTTTGAATTATGGAGATGGGGGGCTGCGAGGTGACGGTGGACGAGCGGAGAACAAGATGACTTTTCACCCTGGCACATTTCACTTTTAAATCCGAAGAAACGCCTCGCCTCTCCAGCTGACCGCAGCGCGGAAGAGAAGGGCTAATCCCGGCCGCTCGCCCGGCGCCGGGGGAGGAGGGCTGCCCCGTCCCACCGGGGGAAGCACCGCCCGCCGCACTTCCGAAGGGGCAAAGCGCGTTTCAAGCCGCGTCGGGGCAGCTGGAGGGGCCTTTTCCTTCCCTCTCGCCCCGGCTGCCTTAATTACATCAAGCAGCTGTTCGCGTGACGTCGGACCGAACGCCACCCGCACCACTCGGCGATGCCAACGCGCCCTCGAACCGCACCAACGCGCTTTTTTCGCTTCCTAAAGCACCCCCCCCGCCCCGCCACGGGCACCCGAGCTGCTCGCTCCGGTGAACGGGGGGTGCTCGCGTACCGCCCCCCCCTCCCCAGGCCGGGGCAAAGCACAAACTTGGTAACTTGCGCGCTAAGAAAAGCGTAAACTCGCTCACCTGTTTGGTCATTGAGTCTATGAGGCGAACGTAGAGGTCCTGCTCCGTCCTGACGCCTGGGGAGGGAAAGCAGAGAGAGCCCCGTCAGCGTCTCGACAGCGAACCGCCCGCAGGACACAACGGCAGCGTGAGCTCGGGCCGGGAGCTGCAGCGGAGCGGGCTCGGCGCTCGCGCCAGGCTTCAAAATAAAATTAAAAACAAAACAAAAAAAAGAACAACCCCGAAAAGGCCGAGGCGACCCAGGGACGGGGCTCCCGGCCGCTCCCGGCCCCGGCCCTGGGGGGCCGTGCCCCGGGGAGCCCCCCCGGCCAGGCGGGCCGCCGGACCCGCGGCCGGAGGGGAAGAGGCGAGAGCGGCGGCCGTCGGGGCGCCGGGGCCGGGGCCCCCCGCGGGCCCTCCTCGCCGTCGGGGGTCCGGGCCGGGCCGGGCTCTGCCCGCTCCCGGCGCCCAGCCCGCCCCGGTGATTACCGGGAATGGGCGAGAGCGGGGCAAGTCCCGCAAAAGCGCTGCTCCGCCGGAGCGGCCATCGATCCCCTTTTTTCCCTTCCACCTCAAGCCCACCCGGTTAATCATGTGAAGTACCATCGACTTATCGATCCTTTATGTTTTGTTTTCCTTATATGCCAAGGCAAGAGCCGTGCTCACATGCGGGCGATTTTAACCTCAAAACCCTGACACCCTTTTCCGAAAGGCCTCGAAAAAGAAAGTAAGACTTTTCTGCGGCGCACGGACGCTCAAGACCGAGGGAACGACAACTTACCATTGCTATACAATAACTGAAGTTTATAATGAATTCCATTGTTAGTTTTTTCATTGTTTGGCTCCTGCAAGCAACGATAAATAATTATATTTAGCATGAAAAATTTCTCCCTCCTCCTGCCGTACATTTTTCTCGTCCCTGCAGCGGCTCGGAATTACCAGCGTGCGGAAATTCAGCCCACTCTGTGGAGCGCTGATGATGTCATTATCTGGGTGCAAATATGTCACGTTTAGCCGTTTTCCCTGCCTTAAAATAAGCCGGGGACGCGGCGATAAGGTGCTAAACCCGGGGTCTACCCGGGGCGGCCGCGGAAAGGGGGGAACCCGCACGTGGTCTGGGCGCCTCTGGAGTCCCGTTAGGGCTGCCGTGGCTGGAAATCCTCTCTCCTCCGTTAAATCACGCTCAGACGGGTTGCAAAAGAATAATAAAAAATAAGATAACGGGCAGACTTACTTTCTCTTTCTCCACAAAGTCCACAAAAGCTGTTCTCTCAATCTCCACTGGCTGCCCCTGCCTGTCGTACAGAGCTAAGACGAAGTGGAAAAAATTGGATTTTCTGAGATTGGAAGGCGGCTGTTTCTCGAAATGTGCCCGAGCCAGCCCCACGCCGCTGCGGGAGAAAACAAGACAAGGCGTGGGTGAGAGCGGCGGGAAGGGGCGCGCAGGCACCGCGGCCGCGGGGGGATGCGGGGAGCGCGGAGCGGCGCGGAGCGGGGAGGCTGTAACTGATACGGGGCGGGCGGGGGGGGGGGGGGGGATTTACGGCCGGGATGAGAAATGCGGGAGGAGAAAACCGCCGGGAGAGGATTTGGCAGACGTACCTTTGGGCGGCCGTGTTAGCATCCACCACCCCGGCCGTGTGCATCCAGGAGCGGACGGGATTCATCCCGCTGCCCAGCGGCTCTTCTTTCATGGTCGTCCCGCCTCTTGGTATATTTTCCTGAATCCCAAACATTAAAACAAATTTGGGCAAAACCAGCTCCTAACCAAAAGGGGTTAAAACTGAGGGAAATGTCAGATACGGGGTGGGTTGGTTGTTGCTTGATTTTCTCTCTCTCTCTCTCTCTCCTTGGCGACTGGAATATAAGAGATGACTTTACTCCCTGTGATCAGTAGGAGAAAAGCCCAGTTCAAGTCTTGCTTCCTTCTTCAATCTGTCCTGTATTGGCACGACATAAACAATTTACTGAGTACTTCTGTGCGGCGAGTTGGATGGCGTTCCAGTTTGGTGGTTAAAAAAAAAAAAAAAAAGGGGGGGGGAAAGAAAGAAAAAGTGTAACTGCAGCCGGCGACACTGCGAGGTGGCTTGGGTTTTTTTTGGGGGGGGGAAAGAATAAATATTTTTTTTGTTGTTGTTTGCAGACGCGCTCAACGTGGTGTCATCCTAGTAAAACCGCCTCGGAAAAAAAAAAAAAAGCTTCAGGACACTGCTGAATCGACCACTTTCTGGCAAGGCTCTCCTGCTCCAAAAGACAAATAAACGGGGGGGAAAAAAAAAAAAAAAAAAAAAAAAGGAAAAAAAAAAAAAATCCTGATTACCGCGGAGGTGTTCCCGGGCACACGGGAGAACGGGGCGCGGGCCCGTGGCGTCTCACGGAATGGACGGAGGCGCGCAGAGCCCGGCCCTCCCTCCCCGAGGAGCGCGCCCTTCCCCGGGAGCCGGGCCCCCGCCACGGCGGGAGAGGTGTCGTCAGTGGTGACGTAGGCGGTGGGCGGGGACAGCGCCATATATGGAGCGTGGGGTTCAGTCGCTGGCCGCCGCGCTCCTGCCCGGGCCCCCCCCCCCCCCGCCCCTTCGGGGCGGGGGGGGGGGGGGGGCCGGGCAGGAGCGCGGCGGCGAGATCCCAAATATCTTCCAAGCGGCTTCGAGGAACCACCCCAAGCCCCGGGTCACTGGTGTCCCCCCCCCGCCGTGGGCCGCAGGACAGGGAGCTGCGACCCTCGTGGAGGGTCGTGGGGAGGTTTGGGGGGTCGGGGGGGGGGGGAGTGGGGAGGCGCGCAGCACCCCTGCGCGATCGCGGCGGCGTGTAAATAGCTATCTATAGGCGTAGATAGCTATAGTGGAAGTCCTCAGGCGCACGCACGTATACATCCACAGCTATACGTGCGCCTCGTCCGTGTATATATACATCTCTCCGCCTCGGCGATGGGCTTTTTCCGCCCAGTTTGGGTTAGGACTGCCTTTATTTTTTTAATTATTCTTATATCTGGTTTTTTCGCCCAGCTCCGTGCGTTAATATTTTAATTCTGCGGGGAAAAGCCAGGTCCGGTTGGGGTTACCGGGCGACCCCCCGATCCTTTGGCCGAGGGGTGCGGGGGGGAAAAAAAAAGGCGCGTTAGAAAGCAATCTATTTTGCTGGTGTTGGGGGTTAATGACTATTGCCAAAGATAAGTGAATTATCAAAGCTGTTGCTCTACCCGATCTCAAAATCCATTACATTGCTGGCCGTCTAATTAAATACGTAAGTATAATAAAATCATATTTTATGACTATTTGAGGGTAATGAGATTAGTCTTTAGAAGCGATCGCCACATATTAAAGATGCCACTGTCTATAGAATGTTAATAACCTTAAATCAAAGTGTATGGAAAGTATTCGGGATAAATGAAAAGACGACTCCCGTCTTGAGCAGCAGCCCGCAGCTCCGCGGGCGCGGAGGGGTGACAAACCCCCGCACCCCTGCGGCGGGGCGACGAGCGCACCCAAGTTCCCGACGAGCGCGGGGCTGGGGGCTGCCGCTCCACCCCCCCTCCCCCCCGCGCGCAAAATCCGCCCTCCGAAGAAGAGGGTGGAAATGCCGCCCAGGCTGGCAGCGGGACGCGCTGCCTGAGGCGCGGGGACCGCGGCCGGAGCCGCGCTTGTCCGCGCTCACCGTCATTTACAGTGTCTTCGATTCCGAGTACACGCGCCAGGGCGGGTTAAATCTGATTACCAAATTAGAAGGTTTTAAACCAAATCCTTTTAAATCTGATACTGTTGACTAAGGAGGGGGGGCGAGAAAAAGTTCCCTAAGCCCGTCACATAAGGTAGCGATCCCGCCCCAGAAAGAAAGGGAGTTTTAAACCTTTTTGACAACAAATGCAGCTGCCCCGCTATTTTGGACGATATTAAGCGAAAATGAATGCAAATCTGTGTTCAGAAGCCATCTGGCCAGAAATGGGGGAATCAGCTGCTCTTCACAACAGGCTCTGAGGCTGAATCTATTTCAGCTCATTTTCTAGATCATCTGGTCCTGCACCCAAAGCGTGGAAAATACGGTCTTTATCATTCACCAACTTTATCTTTTTTTTTTTTGTCACTCCGCGGCCGGCTGCGAGCCGCCGGCAGCCGCCAGCCCGCCCGGGATGCTCCCTGCCCGCTCCGCGCCGCTCCGCGCCGCTCCCAGGCCGGCGTCCCGCGGGGCGGCCGCCCCCCGCTACCCCGGCAAGTCCTGCCGGGCCCTGGGCGGAGGGGGGGGGCCGTCCCCGCGCCCCGAGCCGGGCCCGCTCCCGGGGAGGCCGGCAGCGCCGGGGAGGGCGGCCGCCGCCGCCGCACCTTGCGCGGGGGAGCCGGCGGGGAGCGGGGCCCCGGCCGCGGGCCGGCGCCGGGCGGGCAGGGGGTGTGCGCGGCGGCCGGGGGCGGCCCGAGCGCTGCCGGCTCCGCGGCCCTCCGCCTCCTCCGCCGCCTCCTCCTCCTCCTCCTCCGGCGCGGCGCGCCAAGTCGCCCTTTTGTGTGAATTTACGGGGTGAGGCTCCAGTGATCCCCCCGCAAATTTGCATTTAAATAGCGACATCAAGCGATGCGCGTGCCACACGCCAGTGGGCTCCCAGATGTCACGGCGGAGCCGCTCGGATGGCCGCAGCCCAGCTGGCCCCCCGGCCCAGCCCCGCTCCGCGGGCCCCCGCGGCCCCCGCGCCCCCGGGGCGCCCCGCCGGCACCGCCCGCCGCGGCCCGGGCGGGGAGAGCGCGGCGGCCGCGATAAATCACGCCTCGCAGCCCGTCCTCCGCCTTCCCCCTCGCCTCTCGCCCCGCACCGCGTAATGACACATAATCGCACGCCGTGCGCGGGCCGCGCAGATTAAAATTGATAGCCTCATTTCCACCGCCGCTATAGGAACCTCCCCGACTTTAGCATTTTTTTTTTTTTTTTGTCCTGGGGACAATCCCCTCGGGACTATTACCTTAATCATTTCACTTTCGGGTGGTTTGCTTTGCTGTGTGGTTTTTGTTTTCTTTTTGGTTCCCCCCCCGCCCCCAAATTTCACGTTTTAAATCACAGAAGTTTCAGCCCGCGTTTACTTCACCCCGAATTCCGCCGCGGACCCTGCTCCGCGCCCCCCGCAGCGGCTCCCACCGCAGAAACTTTCCCGGCGGAAAGTTGCGCCGGGAGAGGGGCGCGGCGGCCGCGGCCCTGCCCTCCGCCTGCTCCGCGCTGCGCTGGGGGCACGGCCGGGCCCGCGCAAGCTCACGCGGGCGCCTATTTCAATTTTATTGTTGGAAGGCGCCTTCATTGCTAACGCGCTGGGTCACAGCAGGCGTAGTTTCTGCCCGGCTTAACCGAAACAAATCTCGGCCAAGCCTCCCTCCCCGCCCTGCAGAGGAGCCACAAATCCCTATTTTCGGGTATTTTCAGCCGGCCGGCGGACGCCCGGGTACCGCGGCCGCGCTGCCGGGGCGGGGGCCGGCGGCCGGCGGGTGCTTCGGGCCGAAAATTCACGGCGGAGGGGGGCAGCCGGCGCGGGGGCGCAGCGCCGCGGGGGGCCCGGCCCTTGCGCGGGGCGCCGCGCAGCCTGCGCCCACGGCGGCGGTGCGGCGGCCGAGCCGGGGCCCGGGACGGGAGCGGAGCCGAGCCCGCGGCCAGGGCCGGGCGCTGCCGCCGGCGTTCTGGGGCACGCCGACCCTCTCCTCCGCCAGCAAAGGCCCCCCGCGCCCCGCAAAGGGCAAATTTTGCGGGAGGGCCGCCCCGCGCAGCGGCTGCGGACCGCCGGGCTGCGCCGGCTCCGCTCGCCGGCCTCACCCGCCGCCCGCGGGTGCGATTTGGGGCGGCTCTCGATACGCGCCTCCGAATTCCCGAGCACCCCGGGCCCGGGCGGGCGCCGGTGGCAACCGAGCGGGGACAGCGGTGCGGAGCGGCCGCCCGCATCTGCCGCCTGCCCTGCGGGGCGCGGCCGGACGCGGGGATGCGCGGGGAGCGGCCGCCAGCGGGGAGGCGGGCTGACCCGCTCCGCGCAGGCCACCGCGGGGCAGGCGGCCGGCTCCGCGGGGGCCGGCGCAGGGCGCGCGGGGGGACTCTCCCTCTACCCCCTGCCCTCGGGCAGCGGCGTCGGGGCCGGGCCGCCCCGGGGCCTCTCGGCGGGCCCCGCGCGCGTCTGCCGCGCCTTTGCGCGCCCCTGCGCGCCCCGCGGCCAGGCTGCGCGGTGGGAGGGTGCAGCCGCCTCGGAGGAAAGCAACTCCTTGTCGGTGCGGGGGTGTTTTACGCAAACTGGCGCTTGGCCCTGCGCTCCTCCCGGCGCGCTGCCGCCGGCCGGCGCCCCGATATTGTTAAAGCAAGAATTAGTTCTTAGAATAAAATAAAATAAAGAAAAATAAATTAAAATAAAATAAAATAAAAAGGAGAAAAAAGGCTTAAACTTTCCCCGTGCCCGAACGGCAGCCCTGGCAGCCGGCCGCCCAACGAGAGCCTTTCCTCGGAAGGGAAAGCTCCCCGCGGCTGCGGCCCGGCTCCCGGCTGCCCGACGGCGCGGCCCGGGCGCTGCCCTCCCCGGCGGGGCTGCGGGGCGACGGCCCGGGGGGTGCTGCGGGGCCGCCGCCCACCGCCGCCTCCCTGCTCCCCGGGGCCGGGGGACCGGGGGGGGGGCCGGGGGGACGCGGCTCCCCGCCGGCACGGAGCCGCGCAGCCGGCCGGCGGAGGGCGAAGCCGCCCCCGCGGTGGGGCGCGGGCCGGGCGCGGGCGCGCAGCCGGGGCCGCGGGGAGTTGGCGGCCGGACAGGTCCCGTCGTGCGGCGAGAACAATATAAACTGACTCCAACTGAACAAACAAGGATCGATCAGATAATTTCAGATATTATAATTGGCTTTAATTAAACACACTTCGTTCTAATTAACTCTGAAATTTTAGCATGCTTTGGGAGGTTGGTGTCTGATTTGATATTGTCAGTCCAGATGTCCTAATAAAATTCAATCCTCCACTCAAGACTTCAATATTCGCTAAGAACAAAATGCAAATTAAATGTAAAACCTAAAGTATCGCCAAAGGTATAATCAAGAAAGGTGTCTCAAAACTTCTCACTTTTTATTACGCAGTAGTTAGAAAATGCAGATTACATCCTAACAAGACCTCTACTGAATAATATAAACCTTAACTCTTTCATGGGCAGGGCTCGCTCTCCCCGACGCTCTGCCCTGGAGGGACCCGCCAACATCCTACGCCAACACGCGGGCAAACGCTCCCGCTGCGGGGCCGGGGCTGCGCCAAACGGGCGCTCGCCCGCGGAACGGGGAGCCGGCCGCCGCGCTCGCGGAGCAAAACTTTCCGCTTTAACACGCGCTCTTCTCCCCGCGGCGGGCAGCGAGAGCTGCCCCAGCCCGGCCCCGGGACGCCCATCTCCCGCTCCGCTCCGCTCCGCCGCGGCGCGGGCAGCGGTGCTGCGGGCGGGCGCCGGGCGCGCTCCGGTACCGGGCAGCGCCCGTCCAGCCGGGCGGGAGGCGGAGGCCCCGGGCGGCGGGGAGCGGGGGGGCACGGCGGGGGAAGGCCCCCGTCCCCTCGCCCCGCAGCCTGCCGCCGCCTGCCCGTTTCCCTGCGAGCCGCAGCGGGCTTTTCACCGAGCGAAGCCTCGGAGCGGTCGGCGGAGCCCCGCGGCGGGCAGCCCCCGGCCAGCCGGCCGGCCCGGGGGGGCTCTACCGGGGGAGCCCCCCGCCGCGGCTCCCCCGCAGCCCGCGAGCGGGCTCCGCTCGGAAAGAGAAGCTATTCCCACATTAAGCATTTGTATGTTTTCCATCCTAATGGAGTCACTTAAAGCTGTTGCTAATTTAACTTTTTAAAAAGGCCGCAGCGTGGCGATTTGCATTTTCTTCGGGATATTGAAATGAGGAGGAAGGCGCCGGGCGCTGGGGCTGCCCTGGGCGTCGCTGGGGGCCATGCAGGAATGAGAACGGGGGAAGAAGAGAAGAAAGAAAGAAACCGCCTTCTCCTCCAGACTATTAATAAGCAATTTGTCCCGCTGCAATTTACATTGCACAGAGACACGCGTCGGGGCGCCCGGCTGCCGCCCAGCCCGGCCGGGGCCCCCGCGGGGCGCGGAGTGGGTGCGGGCCCCGCCGCCGCCCTCTCCCGCCTCCCGCCCCGCTCCGCGCTTCCCCGACACCTTCCCCCGCAAGCCGCGCTCCCGCTTCCCGCGGGCGCCGGGGGGCGCGGAAGTCCCGCGGGCGGGCGGCTCTAGGCTGCCCGCGCCCCTCGGGCGTGGAATTGGCAGGGATTTCCGCGGGCTCGGCGGGGAAACGCGCCCCGCTTCGGGCACACAACAAGTGCTGAGACCGACGTTTCTCTCGCCGGCTTCCCCCCCCTCGCCGCAGCCGAGGCCTCCGCGGCTCTAGCGTGGGGACGGTGTGCCATCTACAGGACACTGCGCGGGCGGCCGCGCACCGCGCCCGCCGGCCCCCGCCGCCGGCGGGCAGGGCGCGCCCGCTCCCCCCTGCCATTCTGGCCGCGAAGCTCCCGTTATTTCTCGCTGGAACTTCGTGAGGCCGCCTTAAAACCCGGCGGGGGGTAAGGGCTGCGGCGCTGCCCGCGAGTTCTCGGCGCTAGGTTAGAAGATGGGCAGGGGAGAGATAGCGCGATTTGATTTGTTAGTCTAACTCCGCGATTTGAGAGTTGATGTCCCCGAAGACCGGGCTAGCTTTTTCCCTTTATTTATTTTTATTAAAACATCAATCTACTCCGGAGCTGGGTGAACTCAGTTTCACCTAGAGAACATAAAATTCCCCATACCGAGGAAATAAGCACCTTCCATAAATCAACAGTATTCCTGACAGATCGATCAATTTTGGGTTGTTAATCCGAAAGGAGGAGTTTTAATTGCTTCCTGCCCCCGAGCCCGGGCACCTCGGCAGCGGCTCCGGCAGCGCCCGCCGCGCCGCTTCTCTGCTCGGGAGGGGAGAAAGCCCCGGAGACGCGCCCGCGCCGCCCAGGCCCCGCGCAGCGCGGCGCAGCGCCGGCCGCGCTCCGCCCGGGCCCGCCGGCGCGCAGCACCCCCGCCGCGCTACCTGCGCGCACGCGGCCGCCGGCGCAGACGGGAGCCGCGCCCGCCGCCGCCGCCGGCAAGTAACTGCGAGGCAGGACACATGCGGGTGCGCAGGACCGCGCGGAGGGGCGCGCAGACGCGCGGTGCGGCGGCCCCCGCGCACGGCCCGTCCCAGGTAAGCGGGCGCTCCGCCACCCGCGCCGCCCCCGCTCCCCGCCGCCCGCCCGCGCCCCTTCCCCCCCCCCCGCGCAGAGGCGCGCAGCCAGGGACGCCGCAGGAGCGGGACCCGCGGACGCGGGCGCTTACCTTTGGCGGCTAATTAGGCCGGGGAGCGGTTTTCCTGGGGAAAGCCCCAGCCCGCGCGGAGGGCAGCGTTTATTGAGGAGGGGAACGGCGGAGGAGTGTGCGTGTGCTCTGCGCGCTTTAATACACTACTTACCCACCGCAGCCTCGCCGAGGCTCTGTGGGGCACGCCGGTGCGCGGAGCGCAGCAGTGCGCAAGCGCCCCCCCCGCGCTGCGCGGGCGGGAGGCGGGCGGGAGGCGCGGGGCGCCCGCGGGGGCGGAATCGGCGGCGCGGCCCCGGGGGGGCGGGCGCGCCCGGACCTCGCCCCGTCCCGTCCCGGGCCGCCCCGTGTGCGTGTGTCCCCCCCGCGCTGCCGCGGACCGCCCCCCCCGCCTCCCGTCCCACGCCCCGGCGCTGCCCTGCGCCTCGTCCCGCGGAGCGGCCGCCCGACCGCGGCGGCCCCGCGGAGCGCGGGCGGTGGGGAGAAGGCCCGGCCCGGGGGCGGGGGGCTCCGCTGGCGGGGCAGCGCGCTGCAGAAAGGCGGGAGCGTGTCCTGCGGGGCCCTCGGCGCGTGGACTTACCGCTCCCGACGTGGGGGCACAGGCCGGAGAGGAGCTGCGGGGGGAGGCTGGTCACATCTTTTACAACTGCCGAACTCCCTGAACGGACCCGCTCCAGCTCGGATCGATGCGTAGGGCTGGCGCTCCTCTGCCGCGCCGGGTGCGGTGCCGGCCGGTACTAGGTTTGGAGAACTTCTGGGCTCCGTTAATCCGCGATTTCCAGCCGCGCGTGGCTGCCCTGGCAGTGCAGCGCACAATCGGTGCTACCGGCCGGAACGATTCTATTTTGTTTATTTCTGCTCTTCTCCTCCCTCTCCCAGCTTCGTGCAGGAACTCTTGCAGTATTGGTTAATCTTCGAGGAGGGGATAACTGCTGTGATATTTAGCGAGCTCCCTGCTACCGCGGATACTTTCTAGTGATCCAGCCTCTTTCCAAGCGATGTGCAGTTACGGGAGGGGAAGATACTTGGGAAAAAAAGTAGCAGTTTCCAAGTCAGGCAGATTCCTGCAGCGAGGTGAAGCCACAGTTTAGGAGCGGAGCTACATTTATAAAAACCAAGCCTGTCAGTGTTGACCTTGGGTATAAATTCAAGTTAACATTCACCTTCAGGTTTGTTCTGGCGGCAGCTGCTCTCTGGTTTGGTTTTAATTCCTACAGAGAGATCGCTTTTAGCAGTCGGGAGAGGCGAGAGGCTGCAGGCGCCAGGCAGGAGCCCGGCCGCGTGGGTTTGGAGGACGTTAGACCTGTGTCTGGGGTGGGTGCGGGGAGGGTGGCCGTGGCCGACACTACCCCTCGCAGCGGTGTCCATCACAGAGCTTTCCGCTTCTCCTGGGCAGGGGGACCTCACGGGGTTGTTTCTGCCGCGTTCTCCCGCGGACGAGCTTGCACCAGCCTACGCGCTTGGGAAACGGCTGTCCGGACGTGCTGGGGGTGCTCAAAGTTGGGTTTAGACCTAGACGAGACAACGCAACTCCGGTCCTGCTCTCCTGCGTCCTGACGCGGCCCCGCGACAGGTACAGTCAGTGGAGGTGCTTTGGCTTAGCCTTTCGTGGACGGCTCTTCACGCCTGGCCTGGGGCGTGGCGGGTGGACCTGATTGCGGGTGACCCAGCAGGAGTCACCGGGCGGTGGCCTTAGGAAGTCCCGGGGGCTGACTGGAGGATCTGGACGTTAATCGTTTTACAACCTACGGATTGCATGGGTGGGTGAAATTCTGGGTGTTCACTCAAGGGAAGTTTATACACCTGGCAAACGGTGAAAAACACACACATTTTAAAAAGCGTTCCTGACTGGAAAGAAAAAGAGGTCTCTGCGGGCTTTGCGAAGTCAGCGTGGATGAAATCGGGAGGCAGAGACACAGGGAGAGCTGGTCGTTGCAGGCCTGAGCCCTGCTAGCTCTGCCCAACCCAACGGCCTGCCGCAACCCAAGAAACATTCTGTTGAAAAACAGCGGTGAATGTGCCCTCCTTGCACAGTAACTACTTTTCGCACAGAGGCTGGGCTGGTCTGATTAAGAGAGATAGGCGTTCACAAAATATTTATAAAGCAGCTTCCTCGACAGCCCCACGCCGTTCCCAAGGCAGGCAGTCTGTCCGCGCAGACGACGCGGGGCTGGCACGTGCTCTCCCTCAAACCTTCACCTTCAAACCCCCGTACAAAGCACCGCCGTTTGCTACGGCCCACGGAAGAGCTGTGCGGTGCATAAGGCTTGAAAATTAATTGTGCCACTCTCCTTCTGTTGCGAGGAGCGTTACCAATCCACTTTTTAAAATTTAAAAAGATCATATATTTTTCACATGCTCGTTGCGCTCTTCAGAAAGGAAAGCTTGATTATGCTCCAGCCTTTTAAATCAACAGCATGCATACAAACTAGTAGGTGACTGAAGAGCATCAGGTATTTAAGACGCTGGAATCGTATTCTTTCTAAACGCTTTGGGCCGCCTGGATGTGATGCAGCCCCGCCGGCGTCAGAGGGCTGCGCGCAGGCTAGCGGTGGTCCCTTTTATTTTGACACCGTATGTATCCTTGGCATCTTTCACTCCTAGATTAAATTACAGTGCCCTGGGACTGCTGTCTAACGGCAGCTACTTAAGTTATTAGAGTAGAACTGTGACAACATCTTGGTGCTCCTTATCTCTTTATTCTTAGCTCAGTTTTTAGTGCAGCGCACTCTCTATCAGCAGTTTTCATTCCTCCTCCTTTAATCTTACCTCCAGCCTTCGGTGTGTTCGAATGGCTCCTTTCAGCGCTGAGGCAGTGAAACTCCCGACTCCAGCTCTGCGGGGATGCTACAGAAGCGAGCAGTGACGTTTCCCCACGGTATAAGCATGTTACCTTTGCAGTTCCACTCTTCCATCAGCCTGGGGCATCTTGTCTGCTCCCAAATCGGGGTATTCCTCCCGGCAGCACACATTTGCAGCTCTTTTTCAAGTGGACATGCTGCAACCACGTCTCAACACATATAAAACACACTATTAAACACTTGCAGCTCGCTAAACCCGTCTTGTACGCGGGAGGCTGAACTCGGGCGCCAAAGTTCCCTCGTGCTACGTCAGCGATAGGGTTCCGCGCCAAGTGACCGCGATGGCGAGCGCACGGTCCCGATCCGCATGCACCGACACCTCAGAGTAAGTCCCGCTCCACTTTACCCCCGTGCGAGGACTCAATATGCCGCCAGCGTAAGGATGCAAATGCAAGGCACACCTTTGAATGACTTTATGAAAATGCATCTCGGGTACGACCCAACGGCCCTGCGTACCAGACCCAGCGCATTAGCGAAGCCATTCCTTTAAAGGGGGATTATTTTCAGCTCAGGAGTTATTTTTAACAACCTTGTGTAAAGGCTCGCTGTTTTTAGCAATCACAAAATCGTTTTCCTTACGTGCTGAAATCTCTCCCAGTCATTTTTTTCATGCAGAACGGGAAGTAAGTAGAGCACGGTGATAGAAAAGGTCATACTCTCCAAACCATAAAAAAAGTAATGTCATCTCCTCTAGTGCTGGAGGTTAAATACTTTAGTGGGAAGTGTCAGGGATGTGAGAGGACATTGACTGAAGCGGTGGCCCCGTCCTTAAGCAACTGTCTTCGTGCACCGCCTCGAATCCCCCGGCTCAGAGACCTCCTGGAAGCGGGGTCGTGGGGTGGGAGGTCACTGCCGCGTGGCCACGAGCTCAAGCGAGGATGTGGCAGCAGCACTCACCGGGGACCGCGCCAGCCAAACCCGCGGCAACTTCACCAACGGCCGGAGAGGCCTGTCAGGCGTGCAGAAAATGCAGCCGCTTCTCGCCGTGTATCAGGAATTCCAACAAAAAGCAGCAGCGACAGGGAATGTTTGCCTCCGGGCCTGTTTGCTAGTGCAAAAGTGCTGCAACCTGCTGATGGAGACAGGTGGAACGAGGGAGGAAAACGTGAGCATTACAAAAAAATAAACAACAGCAAGGAGAAGATTGAATTTAAATATTGCTAGCAGAGAACTCCACCAGCAGACTCTGCTGGAAATTGTCTTAGACACCACGATACAAAAACGCTTCCTTTTTAAAAGGAAAATGATCTAATCAAGATGTGCGTGGCAATATACTCGCAGGGAGGCTAAGTTGGAGTTATCTGCTTCAATTACGTGCACTTACTGTGTTCTTGTCCTAGCAAAGGACGTGAATAATAAACATAAACCAGTTTTTTTCCAAACCGCTATCTTAGTTGAGTAACTGGGCTCACATTCAGAGTCGTACGTGAAGTCTGCGAAGGAGAAGTTACAAGGGGAAAATACTGTGAATATTTCTGAGTAATCGTGTATACAAGACACTGCCTTGCAGCCAGCGGTAGCTTGATACCCGACGGGACGCTGGGGTGTGCCCGCGAGGGAGGATTGCTCCCGATCTCTTGGTACGAGGAGGGAAGCTGGAGATGGCTTTCGGGACCCCTGAGCCAGCGAGTTCAGATCCTACCCGTGCCCGCCAAAAGCCAATTTAGAAATGATGGGACTGGCAAAAAAGTCGTTTCTTCCCCTCGCTCCTTCTCACCCTCTGGGCCCTGCATCCCAGTGATGGGTCCTGCCGGGGCGCGGGCAGCCCGGGGCTCAGAGACCCCATCGCTTCTCCCGCTGGAAGAACGGGCGAGGTTCAAATCCGCGGCAGACCGGGGACCGCGTTTTGCAGCAGGAAACCCACCACAGAAAGCGCACCCGGGACTATCTTACTATTCGAGCGGCTCTTTGTTTCCGCCCACCTTATGTATTTTTGCAGCACTAATTATGAAAATGGCTGGTGTTCCTCTTTGAGCCGCTTTATGAAAAATGAACTTTGGCTGAACACAAATGGCAAATAAAGCAGGAAACGAGTTAAAAAATGACGCAGGCCTTCATTTCTTTTGGGGTAAAATGACTGGTCCCAGGTGTCAACACCTCGTAGACCTGCCTAGATGTGTCTTGAACCCACTAAATCACAGAATCGCTAAGGTTGGAAAAGACCTGTCAGATCATCAAGTCCAACCACCAACCCAACCCCACCATGCCCACTAAACCATGTCCCACAGTGCCACGTCCACACGTTCCTTGAACACCTCCAGTGATGGTGACTCCACCACCTCCCTGGGCAGCCTCTTCCAGTGCTTCACCACTCTCTCCGTAAAGACATTTTTCCTAATATCCAGTCTAAATAATAGATTTTAGTGTCATTTTGTTTGTCTGCTTTGGTTTGGGTGGAATTATATCCACAGTCTGCTTATTTCTGTTGCGTTACCAGTGAAAGTTGTGTTTTGCTGATTGAATTTACTTCATAATCAGATAGCCAGTTTTTATAAGGCACAAATGTTTAACCGCTCCTTTATTAATAGAAATTATGGAAGATACAGGTAAGAGCTTATCTATTATTTATTGCTTTTACGTTACTGTAATAGCTGCGAAATTTAGACCCGAAGTAAGAGACATGTTTTTCAAAATAACCCCTTGTGCCCTGTTCCAGTGTATCAGCACAGAACGGAAGCTGCCCATCGTGACATCACGGACCTGAGAACGCAAGAATTTGGGGGATAATTGCATTAATCCGTGAGTGCACCTTGAATATTAGCAGAGTCAGAAGGTCTTTGCTACCTGCAACTCTCCATTCCAGCACTCTCTTAAAAAGTAACGCTGAAAATATGCTTCCCTAGCTTCTTTTTTTTCTGAAGTGATAGATTTATCTCCTAATTTTGCTCTTGTTTCACAGTCTTTTATAGGACTCTTGGACAGTTTATAGATGCCAGCTGACACCTGTAAAGTTCACCTGAAGCTGTTCAGCAATTTAAAACACCGCAACGCAATTTATCTAGAACTCTTAACGCACGAAAAAGGGAAAAATTGATTAGAGTCGATGACGAACTGTGCCGTTCTGTCTTTGTAATGTGCGTGTAAACCTGTCAGGTTTTACAACTGCCCTCACGTTGCTTGAGTTAAACACACCTTTTGAGGGGAGACGTTTGGGAGAGGGTGCGTTTCTCTCCCAGCCTGGGGCTCTGCTGCTCCCAGCGCCCCGGCTCAACCCCGGCCGCGGCGGCGGGTCCAGCGCCGGGACGGGGGCCGGGCAGCAGCAGCAGCAGCATCACCCTCACCATCAGCATCCCTTCCTGAGAAAGGTACCGACAGCTCACATGTGGCTACGTGGTGTTCTTTAATTTTATTTAGCTTGATAAATTCCAATTAGCAGAAGAATAATAGAAATGGGAGGGGAAAAAATCTTATCTTACCACTTCCGAGAGCTTTTGCCCGTGCCAGGTTGCCTCGGCAGACCGAAGCCCAGCGGTTTGTCCAGCCCTGGTTCAGGTGATCCAGGCAATGGGGCTTCGATGGCTCCCCCCGAGACACCGCTCCGCAGCACACGTTTCTCAGGTTAATTGGTTTTTATCATCTCAGGACTTTCTTTGACAAGCCTAGATACTCAAAATAAAGGGACAAAAAATATGACTTGCAACATGCATCTGTCCTGTGGTATTTCTCCTCTAAAGCTCGTGTTTCCAGACTAACCTGAATATTCAGGACGGCCTAGTGATTACATATTTATTTCAGCTGAAAGCTGAGAGGCTCTTGTAATCAGATGGTTGCAGCATCTGTAAATCTGAGTAAAGTACTGAATCTTGTGCTAATCCCGCTATTCACAATTATGTCAAGTTTGATCATCTGAAAAAAGCTGCCTTCTTGCTTGGTATTTATCATCTTTCAGACAGTAGCAGACAGTGATCTTTTACTCCCTCATGCAACATTTCAGCAAGCGTTATATATTTCAGAGACATTTTCGTGTATGTATATGCTACGAATTGTATGCAATATTCCAGAATGGTTCCACCAGTAGCGTACAGGGAAACATTATAGTATTAACCACCTCTCACCTCGCCCATTACCGTGTTTCTTTTCCTAACATACTGCAGTATAAGAAGCATCTGATTTCCTGTTTAAGTGCCATATAATCACTTGTTACACATAACAGCACACTTTCTTTTAATGCTTAAATCCTGGGAGCTGCGATTTCCAGCGGCCTCGTGGCTGCTTCAGCGATCCTCTATGAATCGTGGAGCCCATCAGACCTGATCCCTGGAATAAAACAGCCCGCAGGGCTTCACTGAAGTCCTCTTTCAACATGGACACAACATACACGATCGATTAAAAGAAAAAGGTGGGTAACAGAGAATGAACGACAGCTCTTGGTAAGCTTTTTTCCAGTGATTAATTACTCCTACCGATGCAATTTTCTCCTTATTTTCTATACAAACGCACCAAACCTTCACTGGTAGGCCCTGGACCTTGTGCTCCTGACTGTCCCGGGCAGCGGGATTTGCTGCTCCGTGAATTCGTCGCGGCGTTTGGGTCCAAGCAGAAACCAGACGAGCTGCCAGGCGCCTGAGCAGCCCAGGCGATGGCTGAGCACGGCTGAAGCTGTGATGCAGCGAAGCGTTTGCGACCGACAGTTGCTCCAGCTGATGGGTGGATCAAATTTGGGGGTTTGACCTCCGCTCCGTCCACAGCTCTACCGTACGGAGCCTCCCCACGCATTAACTGTCCTTGCCACGAACTCCGACGGCGCCGGGCTGAACTTGGGCAGATGAGGTCCCAACTTGTAAGGAACAACGATTCAATCTGAAAGTTGAAATTACAATAAGTGGTAATATTTACCGGTTTAAGACGACTCCGCACGAGCATCTTCAGTGCCCCCGGCACAAGGCTGGGACCCAGGCCCCCTGACCTCCCGTGTCCCCTGTCACAGGAGCCATCAGCCCAGCCGGACTTCAGCGAGCGCGTCCCCGGCCCGGGGGGGCTGCGGTGCTGGTGCTCCGCTCAGCCTCTAACGCCCGCAGCAAAACCCAGCTCTGGGTCAGCTCCTTCCCACCGGGCCGGAGTTTGCTGTCGAGGGCACAGGGACGGGTCGATGGTCTACAGCAGCACATTGCAGAGATGTCTTGGGAAACTTTCAAACGAGGCATCAATTATGTGGTTGCCTGGGATTGTGGGTGACACGACGTGGTGGCTCCAGCGGTCCCACCCAGTATTGCACTGCCATATTTCTCTCCGGGATTTCCCAGGTAAAAGTGACTGTGTCTGTAACAGTGGGTGAGTGTGGCGTGCCGGCTGTGTTTCGGAGGAGCCGTGCAGGCTCGGCCGTGTGCGCGCCGCGAGCCCCGGGCATGATGCCACCGCTGCGTGCCGGAGGATCGCCCGTAGCAGCACACACAGCGGGGCCAGCGCGTTTCCAGCAGTGCCAGAGTCACTCCAGCTGTGCTGTGGGGGGGTTTTGTGTATGCAGAACGGTCCTCCATTTGGGATTTTTAGAAGCGAGCTGGGCAAGTAATTCCTCCTTTGTCACTGGATGAGATTTTGGTTTGTAAATTCAGTGAACTCCAGTGCTGTGTGTCCAGTCCCGGAGGAGCTCCCCGGCTGCGGCACGGCATGGAGCACTGCATTGAAGCATCATGTATAGGAAGGAGCCATGTGTCCCCAGCTGTGCAGCACTCACGGAGCACCCCCAAAACTCATACGCTCAGGTGTGGAGGGGTAGATTGGGTAAGGAATAATGGGGGTTTGGTTTCTTTCACTTCCCGGTGAGGGCGGGCAGAGGCAGCCGGGGCTGCACGTGCCATGCCAGGTGCTGCTGATCGCTTCATTGGGAAGAGAAGGGTTTGCTCAGGTGGGTGCGATAATCCCAGCGAGGATTTATTGGGTGGCTCCCACAGCCCTAGCCCCCTTTGGGATTGCCCCAGCCAAGGGTTGCTCGTGGTGGTGGTGGTGGTTCTCCCTTGCATGCAGGAGGATGTGTGCAGATACGGAGGGTTCTGCGCATGTGAGTGATCCGGTCCTGGTGGGATGAATGGGGAGCGGTTCCATTCCTCATGGTAAGTAAACTGAGGAAGCATTGGAGCACTGGTCTTGGATGTTTTAAAAGCACAATAATCTCTAAGCTTTGGGATACTGCATGTGTGCAGGGACTCTGATTTTTGGATTTTTTTTTTTGAGGGGGGGGCTGTAATTTGGCAGGATGGCTTTAATGCACTGGTCTTGTGGTGAAACCCCCTCCCTGAAGCTGGTGGGAGCTCAACTGCTCCCTTACAGGGGCAGCCTGAGCCTTTGGGTGCTCAGCGGTGGGGGAGGCCCTCCTTTTGGGAGTGGTGGGCGCTGCACCGTGCAGAGCACCTGCAGGTTCATGCAGCAGTTGAGGTGGACAGCTTGACCTGTGTGCCTGAGAGTAAGTGTTGGAGCATGCAAAGTCTCTTGTCCAGCATTAACATTGGACAGTGAGACCATGCGTAAGCTTATGTTGCCTACTCTGAGGAAAAGAGCCCGTGAGTGTACAATAATGCACTGTGTTTTAGGTGATTTGCTCTAAGTTACTTTGAGGATGATACAAAGCTGGGAGGGGGGTGCTAGAAAGCCTCGTCAGGATTTCTGGGTGGCTGGTTCTGGCTGGTGCCCCACAATGTAGAGCAGACCTGCGGTCTGCAGCCAGCCCTCCCGACGGGGCCCCGCAGGAAGGGGGGTAAAAACCCGCCTGTGCCATTGCTCTTACCCATTGCAGAAACTTAGATTGCCCACATCCAGAGGTTAAACACAGACTAATGCACACACACAAAAAAAGGCAAGTGGAGCAGGGAAATCGGAAAGCAAATTGCTGCTACTTTTTCCTGCTTCGGTGCAAAAAAGGATGAAAAAAGGCTTCTTAACAAGGCTTGTTTGTAGGAGCCCATGCCTGGAGCCATGCTATGGGGAGAGCATCTCAAATGCTTTGGAGCTGACCATCTAATGACAGCGCTCTTAATGGTTTTGTTCTAGTCTGTGTCCACAAATGCAGATTGGTATCTGCTCATTACAGCTGGAATGCCTCAGGGATGTAATCTTAGGGCTATAATTTCATGGTGATGAGGCCAAAGTCAAGAAATATCTTTTCTGGGCATTGTAAGAAAACCAAACTACCCATTATGGGTCTTTTCTGGCAGTGCTCGGGAGTGCAGATACCCCAAGCCACTTCGATCGACGGCAGCCTGGGACACCGCTGGTGTTGCAGCTCCCACCAGCAGCCCTGGCCAAGCTCTCAGGAGCAAACCCTTCCTCCAGATCCTTTGGGTGTGCTGGGAAATAGAGGAAAGGAGCTGCGTTGACTCGGAAGCTAGCAATAGTAAAGTAAAATAAATCACTGCGCTAAGATGAAATGAGTTGATATAAAAATCAACTGTATTGACTTAAAAGTAGCATTATAAATGCCATTAAATTCAAAATAAGATTTCCATAAAGCTCTTAAAATCAGGCAGATGTAAAAGTATACTGAGTGAAGCTGCCTGTGGAAGGAAGCCCTGTCCTGAAACACTCGAGAGAAATCCCAGAGAGAAGTGTCCATGTATGTCCTCGGGCCACTGCAGATGTGGGATGGGTCCTGTCTGCTCCCTTACATGCAGGAGCATCGCCTGGTGCTGGTCAGCACTGGGTTTGCTCCACCAAGAGCGAGTAGCTCTGTTCCTCATGTAAGCTGAGATTTTAAAATCCCTGATATGTTTAAAAATGGTATTTTTTTTTATTGTGAGCATTATGGTGGGACCCATACTGCACGGCGCATAACTGTGAAGATGGTGTGTGACTGATCTGGGCAAGATGTGGCATTTATCATCTTGGAAAAAACAATGAAAGGAAGGAGTAGGATATTTTCTGTGGGGGCTGGAAGCAGGCGCTGGTACGTGCTTGCGCTTCTGATACGTCTTTACTGTCTAACAAATGTGTTGATGGCAATAGTCCTAAATTGACTTGGCTGATGCCTAAAATGAGCTGGGTATTGCTGTAGAGAGATTATCTGCACTTTATTAGATGCTTTACTTTATTTGGTTTTGAAAAACAGCTTTGACTTGAATGGATCTTCCTGATCCGGGTTGTTTGGTGCACTAATTGTAATGCTGTAGCCATAACTCTTTAAAAATATCTCTACAGATGTACTAATAGATCCTGTTAGGGTAGTTAAAGTATAAAAACATTTGTCTTTAAAGTATCATTCTGTCTCTTCTTACTGAAGTCAAATGAATTTGCGGGATCTTATCCGGCTTTGCAGGCCTGCCATCTACTGGTTATTCCCTTGTAAGGTGGTTCATGGGACCTCATCTCTAAAACTTGTCAGAGAAAGGTTTTAAACTTCTTTAACTGAGCTACTGGCTCCAGGGCTGGAGATGCTGCTGGGGACAGAGGCTATAGCCTGCCTGCGTGCCAGGCAGGGCTCGCTCCCGGCACCGAGGGTCACACCAGCAAGTGTTTGCCTCGTTTCTGCCCTTTTCGAAGGCCGTGCAGCTGAGATGTTGGGTGTACAGCGCACACGTGAGTGTTGTGACTCGTCTAGCTGAGCAGGAGAAAAGCTTTGCTCTCGCGTGGCTCTCCCCCTCCTTTCCCCCGCCCCGGCGGTGCAGGGAACAGTTGTTCTCTTGGACTATTTTTAAACCTGTGCGGACAGTGGGCTTAGCGAGCGCTCCCTCAGATCTGCCGAGCGCGGCTGCCTCGCCGTCCTGACTGGCCCCGTACAAAATGCAGCAGCGACAGATAATACCCACACGTAGTAGGTCGGAGACAAAGCTGTAAAGGTTATGCTTCCAGCTTACCATCAGGAGTTTCTCAGCATGTAGCGTGTCTGGTATTCCCCCTTTTCTCCCTTTTATTACTATTTTTCTGGTGATTGGGAATGCCAGTCCTCCCCGCGCTGTTTTACAGGTGCAGCCACACTAGGACATGCTGAACTCGGTGGATGTTTGGCCAGAGCAAAGACCCCACCAGGTTGTGATGTGATTTATAGAAAAAGAGTTTTAAGGCAGGGGAAACAGCCGTGAGCGTCTGCACAACGTGCCCCGTGACCTCCTCGAGCACTTTCTTGAACGTACTCTCTGCTTTGTACGTGTTTCTGCTTAGTCCCAAGTGAGATATTGCAGTGCTTCGAGGAAGAGCCAGCCCAGCGCGCTGAAGTCCTTGCTGAAGGAGGAAGCAATAATTCTTTATTTAAAAGAGATTATAGCTTACTGCTGTAAATTACCGTATCTCTTTATTTGATCATGTAGCTAACGGCTCTGTGAAGGCTTAATGACAACTGGAGCCTTCTGCTGCACCGCGGCTGAGAGCTGCTCGGGGCGGCAGCAGCCGCCGGCCCTGGGGCTGAGCAGGACCCGTGCACGGTGTGGTGGGCTTGCGTTGTGCACCGGGTTGGTGTGGGTGCAGAGTGGTTAGGCAGAAATTAAGGTTTGCAGGTAGGAAGCGGCGCTGGGGCTCAGTGCGGTGGCAGGCGATGGTCCGGTCCTGCAGCTGCCCCTTGGCTGCAGAGCCGCTCGTCGGACTCGGCTGCCTTTCACTCTTCCTTCTGAATACTGCACGTTACTGTGTACTGTTCTCCTTATTTCTGCTTAAGTAATAAATTATCAAGTAATAGCTGCTACAAGTGAACGCATTTTAATAGCCCAGCTGTAGGTGTGTGTTAAACTTTTGGGCACTGAGGAGATCCCTGTGGTTCCTATGCCTTCTTTCCTAGGTGTTAGCCTGTGGGGAAAATCCCTGGGAGGTCAATGATGGAGGATGTTTAAAAATGAGCAACGCTTCAGCACCTTCTCCCTGGTCTCTGTAGTCTTGGCACTCCTGGGTTCCTCATGGGAAAGCCTTCCCTGGGAGCTGTTGGCTCCCGCAGTCCTGGAGTGCTCCCCGTTACCCGGCTCTTACTTAGAACAACTATTTGCAACTGAGTGAAACCCTGGTCCTACTGAAATTGATGCTGTTGACTTCACAGCAACTGATGTATTAGTCCTGCTGAACAACAGCTCTCAACTTTTACACTGATATATGCAATGGAAAAAGCTTTTAGTGGCTACCACAAGCTGAATTCCTGCCTGAGCCCATTCTCGTTTCGTTGTGCCAGACACATACCCAAAACCGTCAGCTGTTGAGCTGTGAGTGTGTATGGCAGAGCAGATCCAAACTGTTTAAGAAGATCAAGCCTGTGTTTGTTAGGGCTTAAAAATAACATCTCGCCAAGCACAAGCTGTAATTTCCTGGGCCTTATGGGCGAGGATGCTCAGCCTCGGGAAAGGCGATGGTGAGCCGGAGCTTGGCCTCGCGTTTGACGTGGAGCACTGCCTGCAAGCTGCTCTAAATCGTAAAGGCATCAGTCCAAAGGCATCCTGCACCCTGCAAGGGGCTGTTGGCATCAATGCGGGCTGTAGCCTGCCCTGGTGCTGGGGCTTTGTAGGAGTCTTAGGAGGGGGCTTCCCCCGTTGCTGCTCTTGCTCTCTTGGGTATGTCTGCTGGCACATAGCAGAGCTGCTGGAGTCTTTACTGGTGTAAGTTTTGTGACCTGGGGAAGATGCATCTACCCCAATCTGCCTCTTCTGTGCCCTTTCATAAGAAATTGGGGCTGGTAGGACAGTGGCAAACACTGTTGGTTAGTGATAGGAGCTTTCTGAGTAAGCAAAAATGCCCCACAACAAAATAATGATTGTCAGTTCAGAAAGTTTAGTAGCTTTTAGCTTCAAGTGTTAAATTTTTTTTGCTTCAGACAACATGCTCTGCGCAGTTTGCTGTGAAAACTGTGCAGACTGGAGCAGAGGGAGCTCGGGTGCACGGATGGGGGGCTGCTCCGGGGCACAGCGCAGCGTCTCCTGCCGCGGTGGGGCGTTTGTGGACGTGTTCGCTGGCTTGCGGCAGTCTGGTGGTTGCACCCATATTTTGTGTTGCTTGCTTCTAGGGAACGCAAGTGCCCTCCTCGCTGCGTCTGGCTCTGCGGTGGGTCCGGCCAGCCCGTGGGAAGGCTGTGGGCGCGGGGCGGGCTGTGCCCACGGGACCTGCCATCCCGCTGGAGCGCCTGACCTCCCGCCACGATTCCTGTAAACATCTGTCAATATTAGTCACATATTCTAGGTTTTTAATTGATCACGCTGCCTCCTTGTACATGATGTTTTTTCCAGGGTTTTACCATAATAATGACTTCTAATGAAGCTGATTATGTCTCCCATAAGGAACGTTAATAGACGAATGCATTGTTCTTAAGGTACATCTCTTTATCGAATGAACTGTAATGAGCGCAGCGCGGTGCTCCACAGAGCACGGCTGCGCAGGGCTACATGCACACCATGTACCTCAGACGTTTCTATCTTTTAACTTATAGGCTGGATTCATTCTGCAAGAGATGGGGAAGGAGTCAAGTGTCTGAGGCAGCAGAGCTGTGCAGCATCGGTGGTGTGTGCCAGGTTTAGGGTGCAAAGCATGCCTTTACACGTGCTGATATGCAGCTATTGCAGAACCAGTTTGCGCTCAATATTGAAGAGCTTTCTTTCAAAAGAAGCTTTGATGTGCTTCACTACTGCAAAGTGCAAATTGAGACGTCAAATGAGGCATATGCAATGTGAAACACACAGCGGTTATTCCTACTTATTCTACAGGTCAAAAAAAGGCACAGGTATTGCATTCCTCTCCTCAGTTTTCTCTCCCCATGCGTATTACCAAATACTTCTCTTTCGGCTCTAAAAGCATATAATCTTCTGCGCAATGGCCTGTGCATCTTCAGACTTCAAATCCTTATGAAGTTGGGCTAATTTTCCTGCCTCAATGTAGTGAGTGTTAACAAAGTATTCTATCTAAATAGTGCTGTGAAATGCAAATTACTGCTTCCGTAGTAGTTTGCTTATTACAAACTCATTAAAATGCGTAACCCAAAAACTCTCTACTCTCATTACGGAGCTCTGTGCTATATCACTCCATACGATAAAGCAGCTGCATGTTGGCTCTTTGATATTGGAAACCCTATTGTCATTAACCTCATTATGACAATACTTCTTTATGATATTTGAAATGCATGCCTTTCAAGAAGGATGCTATAAGGATGATAATATTTTTGTTTTGCATAATACAAAGTGAGGGGAAAACGGGCAGCAGGAGATGAGGAGACTTGGATTATTTATTAGCATCCCCAGGAACAACTGTGGTTCTGTGAGTTTAGACACCAGTAAATGCTTGTGCCTTTGACAGTGATGTCTCTTGGCAGATGGAAAAAGTGGCTCACATATAGTTTTCTACCCTTAAACTCTTCTGTTGCTGTGGATAAGTATCCTGGTACTCACAGAATCACTAAGGTTGGAAAAGACCTGTAAGATCATCAAGTCCAACCATCAACCCAACCCCACCATGCCCACTAAACCATGTCCCGCAGTGCCACATCCACATGTTCCTTGAACACCTCCAGGGATGGGGACTCCACCACCTCCCTGGGCAGCCTCTTCCAGTGTTTCACCACTCTCTCCGTAAAGACATTTTTCCTAATATCCAGCCTGAACCTCGTATGAGACCCAAGGTGTTTGCAGTGATAATCTGGGAAGTTTCTGAGGGTGCCAGCCCCAAATGGATTTGTTGAACTTGTTCGTGCTTGTCATACTCTCCATCCTGAAGAAACATCCCCTGAACTTGTTGAATTGCTTTAACTATGAAAGTTCTTTTGTTTTTACTGTTTTTGTACTTTCTTCTGGCTTTTATACATTGACTTTGAGACTGGAGGGAACTGGAGTTGCAGGTGGTGCTCAATGGGCAGGCGCACCCTCGATCTACACAATCACAGTGTTTTTCTGTTCTCATTTTGATTTCTTTCCTTGCAATCCTCAATGCTCCATTTGCTACTGAGCTGAATTCTTCATAGAATTACAATGATTTTCTGGTAAATGGGTCAGAAGCCATGGTAATAATAAGTTAGGACTGTCTTCCCCCTCTTTGTGCATAGCTTAACATTTACTACCATTTTGATCATCCAGTCACTCTGATATTGTGAGATAACAACTGCTTTTACTTTTGCAGCTGGGTAGGTTGGTGTAGGCTGGTCTGCCTGGGACTCCATTGGCATCTGCCATCCCCTCCATCCCTGGCTCTTCTGGGCAGTTACTCGTGTAGGAATCACCCTTCCCATCAGCTGAGCTTAGCTCCTGTCCAGCTGCTGGTGTGGGACCTTCCCCAGCATGTTTCTGACATGACAGGACTCTGTTGGTTAGATCATCCCTATCTGCACATGCAGCTGTTCCTTCAGAAAACTGTAGGTATTTGTGTTATGGCTTCAGTTCTGGGCTGGAATTTTCATTTCCATGTCCCTGATCAATGTTAAGGGACACATGGTGGTGATGGAGAAATTGGAAGAATTGCAATATTGGTAGACCAACAGAACCAGCTCCGGTTCTCCAAACACACTTTTGAGTGTTTGCTTGCTTGCTTCCTTGTCGTTCTCAGTAAAGCACCTGTATTTCAATATATTTTTCAGCCTCGCTCTTATATTTGGCAGAACGGGGATGAGTACAGCCCTTTGGTGTTCCCGTTGGTCCAGTCTTCCTCACTGTTGCTGCTTCTCTTGGATTTCACATTAGCTGCTGTGGCGTGCGCTTTTACATGCTGCTACGATGATGTGGCACAGGTAGAAAAGGTCTCTGGTTGTGGTGTTTCTTGGAGAGTGCCTCTAGGTTTCTTCTCAGCCCTCCCCAGCACTGGCTTGTATGGAGGGGGGAGATGGAAGGTGGTGGCATGAAGGTTGGGGTATACGGAGGAGAGCAGAAGGGTAGTAATTTCTTTACTGAGCGAGTGGTAAGACACTGGAAGAGGCTGCCCAGGGAGTTGGTGGAGTCACCATCGCTGGAGGTGTTCAAGGAATGTGTGGACGTGGCACTGCGGGACATGGTTTAGTGGGCATGGTGGGGTTGGGTTGGTGGTTGGACTTGATGATCTGACAGGTCTTTTCCAGCCGTAGTGATTCTGTGACTGGAGCAGGATTTGGAGCCAGGACATTCCCTGGGATTGGGTGGGTGGCTGCAGCATTGAGCGTTCGTGCTCTAGGTGAGAAGACGGGCAGCAAACCCCAACCGAACTGTCGCCGTGTGCTTTCAGCCTGCACATGTCGCACAGAAAGCTCGTGCTGAAACTTTGGTAATGTTTTGTTTACGCTGCATAAGTAGTGCTTAATCTGCATGTCTGATTGGGAATACCTTTTTTCATCTGAGTGCACTCCATTTTGGCTGGCGTATCTCTGGGGTGAATAACAAAGAGGATGCCAGTTGTCTGGAGGAGAAGCAGTTTTCTGAATCACAAAAGAGCGCACTTTATCAGAAAATCTAATAATGTGCAACACTTTTGTAAACTAAATCCTGTGTGACCAGCTGGAACTTTGAAAATTTTACAAGAAGCCATGGGGACAATTAATCATAATAGAGTCAACTTTTATGCAATTTTCTGAAATAGCATGCAATTACATAATTTTTACAAGGGGAAACAGGGTTGGGGGATGGTTTAGGGAAGGAGTTTGTTTTGTGTATGTAGCAGGAGTATTACTGTGTCCAGTGAGCTGCTGCCCAGGACAGGGCAAAGCAGTGTATTTAGCTCCCATTAGTAACCTCAGCTCAGGTTAAAGAGAATAGATTTATCCTTCCCATGTCATCGGCCAGGATGCCTCTTCCAGAAAAGTTTGGAGCAAACATGTGGGACTTTCTTGCGGAAGCTGCTCTGCACAGCAACAATAGATCAGTGATTTGCAAGTGTTGCAAACATTGGCATTAATTCTATCCAAAACACTCTCCTAAGGACAACCTTGCCAAATAATCTAGCAGAAGAAGGAAGCTGGTTAGACATCACATATTTAACCATACATTACAGAAGTGCCTCAGCAGCCTGACACAGTGATACTTCTCAGAAGGCAATAGGTTAACTCGTTGCTTTCCTAATTGGGGTGTTGAGTAGGGAGAGCTCTTCCCTGCGTGTTTAAATCTGGCGCTGGTGGGCAGGAGGGACCCAAGGGCAGGACCCATGAGGGGCTCAGCCCTTGGGCTGTCCCGTCACCGTCCCTGCTGATCTCCTTGAGAAACACAAATTCTTGTTGCTTCTGCAGTTTCTGTTGGCGTCCGACACATCGGGCTCTTGCGTGGCTGTGGATTATTGATTTGTATTTCATAAACAAACCACTGTCCTCACAAGATATCCAAAAGCATCCCTCTAGTAATTAATCACTACAAAATCACTTATTTGTATAAGCAATGGTGCTTGTCTCTTAGTCCTGGCTTCTGCAAACCAGGCTCATGCTCCCGCTCGCGGGGAAGGGAGGGATGGCTTCTGCCTGGGGTAGTGCGGAATGCATTTTTCATTTCCTACATGGAGGTTAAATTCCAGCATTTCAAGTCTCTGTCTTTCTTCTCTCTTTCCTTTTTAGCAAAATCTGCTTAAATTTTGAAATAGGTTCTTGAACAACTCCAAAGTCCGTCCCCGGTGAATTCCTTCACCATTAAGGCTGCTCTTTACTGATGTTTCCCGTTCATTTTGGTGGAATGAAATGGCAGTCTGTCTCTTACATGATGGGTAAAAGCAGCAGTAAACTGAAACTGAAACAGAAGTACAATTCACAAGGGAAGCACTACTACAGGTTTAATGTATTCCCATCAGAAATCACAAAAGTCTTTCAGGGTCTTATGTGTTTATCGTTAAACTTCTACAGTGCGTGGTTGACTGAGGGCACCTGTATATTTTACATTTTCTTGTTGCATGTAGAGGTTTTATAAGCAGGTGCTGAAACTGCAAGAACCTCTTTTGCTTTTACAAGCTCAGAGCTGGAAACGCTGGTGTTGCTGGGGAGGGACTCTGGCGTGCTCTTAAATATTTTCAGAGGTTTTGGTATTGATTTCTCGTGGCGGGCTGTAATACTGTGCCGCAAGTGTCTGCGCTTTTTGAGGATGCAAGTAACGCTAAAACAATCTGTGCTGCTGTACAAGTGGTTATTTCCTCATGCACACTTCATTACACAAAACAATTATTTATTTCAATCCGTGTATCACTCAGAATCTTCTTTCCAATAAATAAACTGTTAGCATGTAAGCCGTGGTTTCAGCTAGCTCTGTGTAGCGTTTGTAAGTGTGTCGGCAGTACACACTCCCTGAGAATGCTTTCTGTCTTTTCTTTGAAATGCAATTAGAAGTGGTTATGTTTGCCTATCCGCCGGGAGTCCACGTTTTCAAATTGCTGAGGAGTTTTCCCTTATTTGACTTTTTTCTTTTCTTCAGCCCTAGAGAATCTTTATAAAATAGCCAAGTGCTTGACTTTGAACTAGAAGGCAGGAAACCAGCAGGCTGCGTGAAAGCGATGAGTTGGTAATTTAGGCTCAGTATTAAGAGGACTAAGAAATGTCAGTAAGAGGGAACGGGGCGGTGCGATGGGCATGGACACTTGATCAGGTGGGCCAGGGAGGAGGGAGAGTTGGTTCCTCCAGCAGATACCAGGCAGGAGTTGGGGTGCGGGGTTTCGAGTCTAGTACCCTCATCTCGGTACCTTTGCTACAGTTCATCTGTTGACTTGCACTAAATATTTGTCAGAGTCTGCAATGGAAATACTTCTATAATTGCCCGTATTATATGGATCATTGACCTTCAACAGTGGAGCTGCTGAAGCAACTGTCCATTTATCTGGAAAATTACCACATGGCAAGATCGCATTAGGCTGTTTTACTCTGCCTCCTCTAGCAAGTGCCCAGGAGTTACTAGCTGCTGGACCACAAATTTTTGCATTTGGTTATTAGCTGCACCTTTAGTGATTAAACACAGAAGGAGATAAGACAGTCCACTTTCCATCGGGGTGTTTTGGTCTGGTTTCATATAATCAGAGAGCCCCCAAATGCTGGTTTTGGTCATCAAAGTTACACATCAGCTTGAAAATATACATGTCAAAGTTGTAGATCAATGGAACAACGTAAGACATGATGAGCAGCAGCATGCAGAAGCCAGCACTCCTGCTAAAACGTGTTGCTTAAAATAGAGTATTCATCAGGGCACTGGCATATGCTTGTCTGTGCCTGTGCTTCAGCCTGGAGCACTGACTATTGTGGCACACCAAATTCAATCGGTTATGTTTTGGATTAAGTTGCCGGTGGTTTTGAGGTGATCAAGACTTGGTATTTTCCCCAAATTCTCTCTAGTTGTCACATGAGGTTTGATCACATCCTGGGCTCCATGGGTGAAATTCTTTTGCTGGAAATGAACAGCGTTCTGCACATTTGTGGTATCAAAACTCATGCTTCATCATTGCTTTGCTCAAAAGCCCATGCGTGCACAGCCCTGCTTCCCCTGGTGTGGTGGCTGCTCTTGGACCGTCCCACGTCTCCTCCAGCGGCTCCCTGGCAGGAAGGAGCAAGAGATGGATTTTTGGGGACAGACCTGCAGAGCCTGCACTAGGGAATGCTGATAAGACCTCAAGGTACATACCCTCGCAACGCAGATACTAAAATAAATCCTTTTGGTGGGGTGTTTTCTTGCAGATTATCTCTAAGGCAGGATGGGTGTAAGACCATGTGTAGAGGGAGCAGGTCCGACCCTGGGACTCTGCCGTGTCTCATGGGGCACGTGAAGGAAGGTCCCCGTGTGCCGGTGGGATGCACAAGCACTGCTGTGTGCTGAGGACAAGCAGTTCCACGTGCACGGACTCCGGTGACAGTATGAGCGCACTTACAACCCCTGTGTTCTTCTGAACCGTAAATGGCTTGGAAATGGGAGCAACGACCTGCCCAGGGGCCGGAGGTGGGCTGGGAGCTCGTCCTGGCAGTGGTCAGGTGCTGGTGCAATAACTTCCATGTCGATGGAAGGAATCCATTCTCCACCTTTTCTAGCCTCTTCTCAGACATGAAGCATACCCATAAGCAAGAAAGAAAGCAAATAACACAGATTTCAGTGCAAAATCTATGTTCTTTCTGCTGCTGCCTGAAAAGGGAAGCCTGGAGTAAAAGTAAAAAAATTATGGATGGGTGACTTGTATTATGTACTTTTTTTATTTCCATAGTAAATGTCACCATCATGGCTGTTATCTTCTATTTTGAAGTTATCAGGAGGTCTCTCATAGGAATCAAAGATGGCCACAGTGTTAGTACTAAATGGATTTTGGACTATTTTAATGAATTTTGAGGGAAAAGTAAAACCCATTTATTGTTTGTTCAGAGAAATGTATTTATGGAAATTTATTTAAAAACTTCAGGTAAAGAGGAGGAATGAAACCAAACTCTTCAGTGACAGTTTCATAAAACCACTGCAAAATTACTACAATACCATATGCTCTGTAGTAAATAATTCTGTTTTTTCCTTCCTAAGTGTAGCTGCAGCTCTTGGCTATGACTTTGCTTGGTAAATATTAACTTACAAAACAAAGGATAAAATTGGCTGCTCGTTAACTTCAGTTACGCTTACCTTATCTTGTAACTCTGTATGAGGTTTAAAAAAAGACAAATGAATAACCAGCTCACAGGTGACTAGTGCCACGTGCTGTAGGTGCTATGGCTCTGGGGACAACGCATCCTTCTGCCTTCTCTGCTTCTGTCACTAATACTGAAGGCTTAAAGGAAAATAACTTTCCTGATATCAGCTATTTTAAATGCAGTTTTATTGAACCTACCTCAAGCACTGACAATGACTTGAGCTTTAGACTGCTGTGTATTAATAATCCATTTAAAAAGAAGCACTCCCCACTTATCTTGAGACTCTTGCACGGTCCTGAAGCAGTTTATTCCTTTGCCTTATCCCGTAATTTGCAGCCCTTTCCCTGAAGCACAGCACCCCATAATAAATCCCCCTAATCTCCTGGGCTGTTTTGCTCCCATAAATATTTGTATCTTTACCCATTTCACTTGCTGGTGGGGAAGGTACTGGAGCAATATGGAGGTGGTGGATCAGGTACTTGCCTTGCTTAATTTCTTCCTTCTGGAAACTTTGCTTCCAGGTGTTTTCCTCCCCAGCTGAAATTTTGCCTAGAAACTCAAAATTGTACCTAGAAACTTGAAATTTTAGGTTAAAACACTTCGCTTGAAGATAACAGCATCCCTCCTGGGCAGGTTAAGGCATCTCCTGGGTGTCATGCTGTCCCCTGTGACTTGGAGGGTCACGTCCTCCCTCTGGCACCCAGGCATAGCACCTGTGGGCTCCCTCGGGCAGAGCGGCTGTTTTGGGAGAAGGAGCAGGGATTTGCCATGTCTGACCCAGGAGCTCCCGGGAAGAACAGTAGCTACTTTTCTAAACACGTGCATGTGCATTTTCTTTCTTAATTCCATTTTTAAGCTTTGCGCTCAGTTCCCAGCAGAAGTTCAGCTCTGCGAAAAAATCTATTTTTTAAAAAAGCCAAATAGCTTTTAAATATAGATTATAGTTAATAGTTTTCAGTGAGCTCTTTCAGAACTTGTATAGAAAGTTTGGAGACACATTCTTAAATATTAGCTGCAATTTAATCTACCCCCTAAGCAAATGCCTCTGAACACATCTCTCTTACTCCTCTCATTTCCCACAATTTATCTTATCCTGGTGATGTGCTGGGATTGCCTATGGAGCAACCTCTGAGCAGGGCTATTACTTGCAAGCCCCTTGCAGCACGCAGCTATTTACATTCCGCTTTACTGCAACTTTTGATGCTGTTAGATCATTATATTCTTAATTTTAATATTCTCCTTAGTACTCTCCTATGTCTTTCCCAGCACAGGCTCCTTCCACTGTCTTGTCCCATCCATCTCTGTGGAATCCTGCATCAGAGGCAGCATGTGGGAGGCCTCAGGAGAGGAGCGATAGCAGGAGGGGCTGACCCCAGGGCCGCTCCGAGGGTTCGGGGCGGCTGGGAGTTGGGATTAGCTCAGTCAGGGCTCGGGTACTGCGAGTTAGTGGAAGAAAGGATTGCGATACAGTGTTTGTGTGGAATTCTGTGCAGGATTTGGAGCAAAAGGAAAATACCTATTCAGAGGATGAACTTGTAGGTGAAAGTAGCAGAAGATGCATAAGGTGGGTGCAAGGATGGAAGTTCACATTTAGCTGAAATAAGGGCACAGGTTGCTCCGAGCAATAGAAGAGATGGGCCAAATAATGGGGCCTGAGTTTTGTGTCAGTGGGCAAATAAAGGCGATGACGTGTGGGCAAATCTGGTATTTTCAGACTTGTATCAGAATGACCAGCCTCTCCTACAGCTGGTGAAGGTGTCCTGGCCGTGACCTGGGACATGTCTGGTGCACCAGGAGAAGGATCGCCTGGCCAAGGACTGCAGAAACCAGCAGAGAGACTTAAAGCCGCCCTACCTCGCTCTGTCTCGATGTTTTATGGCTGTTGGGCCAAGACTGGTGTGACTGAGGGAGCTGTGAAAACATGGAGTACTTTTATATATGCCTGTATCTGAGAATCTACGGAAAACTGCAACTTATATATAACATGCAATCTCTAAATATTTGCATTTTATTCTGCGGCTGTACAGAAAATGGTGAGAGCACGATCAAGCTGCACACAGCCTTTGTTTTGTTAGCAAGAGGAGTTTTTAACAGGCTTCATTTTCACTACATAAGCCACTCTGTGATCTTTCTTATGCATCTGTTTCCCCTTGATCTTGCTGCGTGAGTGACAGCTACTTTACACTAGCATTATCTGTCAAAATATTATTTAACTGGAATACCTTCTAGAACAAGTTTTTGTTATTATTAGAAATAAAAATGCAGCGATAATTGAATCCCTTTATATTCCCTGTGTAATGCAAGGAGTAAGACATATTCACACCTAAGGGGAAAACACATCTGGATTTCCTCTTTGCCCCAAGACCGTGTGCTCTCCCTTACACTGTAACGGCTTTGATTCACTATACCTTAGAGGGAGATGAAATTTGCAGTGTATGCATATCATCTAAGGAAAACAATAGCATACATACATTTTTTTGCTATAGGAATTGCATTAAATAAATATATCGCAAGCTGCAGTGTCACAACAAGTAGATGTACAATTACGAAGACAAAATACCCCAAGGAAATCAACACAAGGCTTATTAATATCCAGGCCTGCAGAAGACAACTGTCAGACAATTGGTCAACAAGGTACATGGTATCTGTTAGATACTGACTAACCCATTATGATCTTTATGAAGTGTCCTTTTGGGGGTCTAGATCTTCAAATATGAGTTGGAAGACCCTTTTCTTTTATTAGTTGCTAAGCTCTTTATACTTTTACCATATTGCGGCAGGTTAGAAGTCTGAGCTTTATTGTCTTATGTTATTGAAAATCCAGATTCCCGCAGCCTTCTCCCTCAGGTCAAGATTTGTCTGAGAATACATTCTCATTTCTCCATGTACAAAGGCTGTCTGGAGAGAGGCAGAAAAAGATTATGACTGTAATATACTTAAATCCAATTTATTTGCCTGACTAGAAACTTCCACACTTCACAATTGCTTCCTACAGAAGATTTTGTATTTAATTCCTTCATCGCAGTAAGAAGCAGGAATGATCTTAGTCCTCCAACAGGTATGTATTCAGCGCACACCTGAGCCAGCTGAAGCACGGTGGAAGAGACGATGAAAATCGCAAACGGACGTACTTATTTTGCATGTTTGCAGTTCGTTTCTGCTTAAGAATGATGAGTTTGAAGGGGATCTTTAGCTATCCTGTGCAGAGCTGGCGTTAGGGGTCACTGCGTGGGTAAGCGGATGGTTCTGTGCCTCACCTGTAAACACTGCTTGATGTAGACATCATTTTTCACAGTAACTTCATGCTCATGTTCCTCTCGGTTCTTGGTCTGAGACAACGAGTTAAGCTGCCGCCACCACTAACAACACAATTGTCACGTCACTGCTTCTATTTTAAACCTTCATTTGAGAAGGCTTGACAAAGATGCGAGGCTCTCGTGTCAGGTTTCCTGCACCCTTTCCCTAAGCAGTGGTGGCACCAAATGCTTTCTGCCCCGCTTGCGGCACCGGCAAAGGGAAATGTGGACAGTCAGTAACATCCTGGGCAAGCTAGGTCCTCAGCAACATGTTTGTTTAGGAAAAAAAAAAATTGGATGAAAAGACTCCTTGCAAAACGCAGTGCTCGCCTTTGCGCTGCAGTTACGGGGCTGCAGCCGAGAGCCTCGACTTTCCATAATGCTGCCTGGGGCCTGGATACTTGAAGATTGCTAAACTGTCTCAAAGAGATCAGTAAAGATGTAATGGAAACAGCTGAAGTATTAAAGTGTAGCATCAATTCCTGCTTGCCTTGGTTTTTGCACGTGGTCTGCAGTAGTGGTGGCAGCTCGTTGCTCGGGCAGGGCGATGCCAGGAAGGAGGATTTCTTCACGGTTACCACAACCACATTTCGGGGGGGTGGATGACAAGGAGACACAACGTAATCTAGCATGAAGGTCGGATTCACTTTGGGGTCGACATCGCCAGACCGTGAGCTGGGCTGGAGTGATGAGGGTGATGGCCACCGCCTCCGTGTCGCTTGGCAGTGGTGGTCAGCAAGGGTCATGCTGTGCCCGCAGCCTCTCTGCAGCTCCCGGGGCACGGGGTTTGTTGGGGAGCGAGGGCTGGGCAGAGTCAGGGTGCTGGGGTGCTCATGCGAGTGGTCATGCATGCGGTGGCTGCACCCGTGGCTGGGGATGGACAGCAGATCAGCGGGGCTTGAGCGAAAGGGAGTTGGCCAGCGCACACCGATGCGCCGTGATGGGACAGGGGACAACAGGGAAAGAGCTGAGTGACCCAAGAGCCAGTGGCTGTGGAGGGGGGATGCTCAGAGAGGTGCATTGATACCAGATGGTCGTTAAGGATTAACGTGCCATGTGCCAAACGCCCTGAAGGTGGAAAGGAGGAGCTGCCTCTGTCTCTTTCCAGGTTTTCCCACTACTTCAGGGCAATACATCTCTCATGTCTGTCATAAGACCAGAAAACAGCCTAAAAAGATTGTAAATCAACTCTGGGACAGCTATTTATTTATGAAAATGCTACAGGTTTTTTGGGTTTTTTTTCTGAGCATCGGAAAGAAACGTCAACTCATTCCTTGGTTTGAAACAGAGACGAACATAATTCTCCCAGAAAGCACCACAGCGCTGATAACTCTAGGGCAAATGAGTTATTTGGCTGAGCCAAATGAGGCTCTTTTTCACAGCAAACGCCAAGCCAGAGGAGGCTCTTCTGCGGACCGCCTGTGAAATTTTGGTTATTTATACGGTTGCTCCTGAACTTCTGCAACTTGTAAACTTCAAGCATGCGGATGCGCGGCTTGTGCTTTCCACAAGCGCAGTGCCTTCAGTCCGTGAGCTGGAACGATTTAATCCTCTTTCCTGGCACAGAGACCCGGAGCGTGGGTTTCCCAGCACCGCCTCTGTGCAGGTGCTGTGCACGGCCGCGGCGCTGGGTTTTTTCATTTTCCTCCCAACCTTTGGAACAAATTCTCCTTTTCAAAAGCTTCACCCCGTGGGGCTCTAAAATCATAACAATTAATGCTGGAAAAGACTCCTGAAGCTACCTAAGCCGTCCCTCCTGCTAGGGCAGGATTGCTCAAGCATGCAAAGAAATTAATGGGGAGGGAAGGCGCAGGGACCTACTCGGAAATGAAAGTTGGGTGAAAAAGTTGAAACTACTTGAAACAGCTGTTTGAGGGGAGGTGGCAGAGCTGCTCCCTTACTGTAGTGTTTGATGGGTACTCAGGAAGCAGCTGTAATCACGTTTGTCCCAACTTTAACCCCTAATTCAACACTTGCTTTTTTTCCTTATTTTTACTTTTTCACAAAGCCTGATTTTGTAGCAACAAGGGATAATCTAAGAGACTTACAATATTCAGTGTTTATCACCTATTTCAGAGACGTTAAGTGGCTATAAGTGCATATGAAGTATCTTTGGTGGGTTCCTTGCTTGTTAAGCAATGTGCTCTTCCTACGTTTCTAATTGCTAGCAGGAAAAATAGGAGGAATTTGTTTACCGGCTTCCTGCATAATATTCAGACATCTGGAGCTGCTAGGTCTGGATGGCGTTCCTGGGGGAGAGCAGATACATCAAGGACAATTAGACAACTTGGGAACCGCAGCCTAAAGGGAATATGCCCAAACACGGCAAACAGCCCTGCTTCGGTGGCTCCGGCACCAACTGAGCCCCGGCGCTCGCCCCGCGCACCCAACCGCCCTCGCTTGGCTTTTCTGCCCTTCCTTCTCCCTCAGATGCAGGTTTTTTTTTTTTCTCTGCTCCTGTTTATCATCTTCTTAAAGAAATCCGTTTGGCGGCTGCCGGGGAGCTGCTGGTGCTGCCCCTATTTGCACGGCTTGGCTGAGGACGCTGTGATGGAGCTGCACCGTTGAGCGGGGCAGAGAGGCTCTGACGGGGGATTTCTGACCTGCTGGTTTTCGCCTCCTCAGGAGCGTTGGCCCCATCCATGTCCCTTATCCATGTGCACATTTTTCCAAAGCAGGGGTAATACCCTCAGAAAAAAATAATTTTTGTCAAACACGTAATTTATGCCTGTGCCACTTAAGGATGCTTTAGACTCTATTTAGGGAGTGTAAACGTATAGTCTTCATGCATCCCGGCTGCGTGAGCCCTCGCCACTTCTTCCTCCTGTAACGGACGTGCAGGTACAAACTCTTGCATTTTTGTGGTTTCCTCTGTGCTTGTGCCACTCCTGGAAAATCTAGGGATCACCACATGAAAAATGGGGCAAAGCAGTCCCGCAGGGATGCTTTCTCATCTGTGACACAGATGGGTTATTGATGATATTCTCTTTTCTTATTTAACTGCCCAAGATCATCTAAGAGAGATGGTGTGGATTGATTTAAATCAGTGAGTCAAGTAACTGCTTTTAATCATGATTTAAATCAAAAATTGAGAAACCTTGGTTTAAGTAATTGATTTTTTAATTTGCTTTGCATTTGCACTTTTTGTTGGTTTCCTAAATAAATGTCTGTCCCCTGTGGCGATGTACTGGAACCAAAATCCTCTTTGTAACAAACAGGGTGATTTTTTTTTTTTGCCAAAGACTACATAGTATCTGCTTATGTATTTTGTGAACATAATTTTATTCAAATTTTATTTTCACATAAACCCCATTTATCTGCTTTATTTTTATTCCTTTTTTGTCGCATGCATTTTACACTTCATTGCATCAAGCTCCAGCAGGAGAGGTGACTGGAACACAGCAAAGGGAGAGAGCAGCACTTTTTCTTGATGTTTTTCTTGGGTTTTGGTAGACGTATACCTGAGAAAAGATGCTAACATACATTTGGCAGTAGGACGTAAGGCTGAGCTGATCACAGTTAGTTCTGGGGAAGCCTTTTGGGAGTGCTCGCATGCACCCAATGACGGGTGTCTGTGCAGGGGCTGGGGGGGTCCGTGCTGCTCTGCAGCCGCAGGACCCCGCCGCCACCGACCCCCTCGCCCTTTGCTTTGCAGAATTAGTAGATACCGTCCTCTCGCACATATATACTTTTTTGAGCAAAGGAGAGAAGCCTCATTTGGAAACTCCAATCGTTTTCTCAATTGCAAGGGAACTAGCGAGGCTAAAGAAAACCATTTCGCACTTCCAGGTTGTCCAAAATCACAAGGTCCCCGACACAATTAGTGTTGAAGTTTTCCGGCACAGTGGAGACAAGCATGGGGAGTTGAACACATGTAACTACCAGGACTTGCTCTGCTGAGAGCCTGGGAAGGGTACGGAGCTGCAGAGGCCGTTGTGACAAACAGTGACGCTGTTGTGGCCTCCAGAGCCGGGGACGGTCCCCCCTGGATCTGCACAGCATTACCCTTTGGTTTTGAGCACCTGAGTTTCCTCGGTACGTCATCGTACTTTTATTTCTTGGTTTGATAGGTGTGCGCAGGTTAACGGGTTTAAGAGGTTACAGTGACTTCAAGCCTTAGCCCAGGTATTAGTACTTTCGAGTGATCCTCACCAACCTGCGATGTATGCAATGTACATTTTCTAAATTTATTTCTTATCAGCTCCGGAGAAGGAATGCAACCCGAATATCAATGTATTACGTAAATTGTGAGAGGATGGTACTCTGTACCGGCTGTGAGTTAGTGCGAGCGGCTGGAAACCCTTTCATTACCGGGCGGGAGAGCAGCGATGCTCAGCCCCACCTTTGCCACCAGACCCACCAGGAGGGGAACATTGCAGATTTTATTCCCTCGCATGTTCTGCTGAATATTTATACGCAGCTCGTTGGAAAAAATGTTGAAACTCTACGGACTGAATTCCTGGCAAGGGGAGCCGCGTGCTGTCATTCCCAACTCGTAATCACCGAGCTGCTGCTGCCTGGCCGAGGAAGCCAGCATCAAATTGAGGAAACGCAGGTGGAAAGAAAATCCAGGAAAGACAGAGGTTATGCTGCTGGGGAAGCGAGAGAGCTTCCCCACAAAATGCTCTCTCCATTCATAAATTATCAACTCAGACCACTTTCTGGTTGTTTTTCTACTTCAGGTGCTCATCTCCCACATAATTGCGTATCCAGGAGGGGTGCAGCGCCGCTGGCCTGGGATTTATTCATTCCTGCTAATGATGCGCCGACATCAAATTTATGTGCATTTGCTGCCTCCTCACTGGCTTACAGGTTTATTGTGTTCGGAAACATCAGCTCTTAAAAAAGAAAGGATAACTAGGACGGCTGCAGCAGTGTGATCGCCCCGGGATGCGGGACTGGGAGCACGTCGCTCCTCTGGGCTGCTTTTCCTGGTGGCACACGCTCTTATGTTCAAAGCTCTGAATTTAGGGGGTCTGGAGGAGCAGAGACGCTGCCTCAGCCCTGGTACCTGCTCCCCTGCCTGGGAGGAGCAGAGCCCCTCCACCAGTGCCCACCCTTGCCGGGAACCCCCTTAACAAACCATCCCACTCTCTGCAGGGTTTAGGCCCCCGAAAGAATGCAGAATGGGAAACCGTGAGCGACAGGGAGGGGAAGCACAGGGGGACCCCTTTGTAGCACCCAGAGATTGTTAATTTATCCACCCAGATGGTTTACTGCCATGGTTTTCCACCGAGGCACCTGCGCTTCTGAGAAGACTGGTGCCGGAATGGGTTTGGGTGAGCATCACGGTTTTCGGGGCAACGGTACAAAGGCTGTGTCAGCTCACCTGGCACCCAGCTGTGGTCTGCCCCGCCGGGGTGGGGGGGCCTGGGCAGGCGGAGGGGCCCTTTGCACGGAGCCCCAGGGCTGCGCTGGGGCTGCCGGGCGAGCTGGGACTCAGACGTTTGCCTTTGACTATTGGCACTGGCGAGCGAGCGGTCGAATTCTTGGTACGGCCAAATGGCTAGAGCTGACGCACAGGGGTTAGAGCTCATTCAGATCAAACCGGCGCTGCTGTGCCTTCTCCAGCGGGTCCTCTGCTCCCTGTCCCGCGGCGGAGGTGTGGTTCCCCCCAGCAGCGGGCTGGAGCTGCCTCCTGAGGGCCTGGCCGTGCGGCATTTCCCCGGCTGCACCCCATCGCTGAAGGAGGCCGGCGTCAGGAGCGCTCGCTAGTTTTATGAAGGGCCGATCGATACTTGAGCCTATCTTTTGTTGCAGCTGACAGCGCCCGGCAAAGGTTACACTTTGCACTTTCCCTCTAGATAAAACAGAACATTATGTCTTCTTTGAACTCTTTTCAGAATTGCAAATCGCCCACTCCTGGAAGTGAGATACAGTGAGATACTTGTAGGCAGCTTTGCCAGCATCAGGCAGGGCTGGTTTCCAGCAGAAGCAAGACTCGTGCAAACCAAGGTTCCTCCCCAGCAGTCCTGAGACGCGGCCCCGTAGCTTCCCCTCGCTGGAGCTCGGCGGGGACCCGTTGGCCTCCTCGAGGACCCTCAGCTATGGGCAGTGTTTGAGCTGCAGAGAGGCGGTGCTCAGGAGAAGAATGGAAACAGAGTCGAGAAAATAGAGCTGTACGTGCACAGGAGAGCCCAGGTAGCAGGGAGCACAGAGCGACGTTCCACGAGCGGTGCTTGAGCTCCTTCCTGTGGTGGCAACGATGAGTTACTTGTTGCGTACCACCAGCCCTGCGCTGGGAGGAGATCTGCCTGAGCGTGCGTCTGCCCGCTGGTCTACCCTCCATCTTCTCCAGCCAGACCACGGCAAGGAGGACAGCCGCCCTGCCCTGCCAGCGGCTCCGCAGTGGGTGGGAGAGGGATGGCGCAACCCGCCCGGAGCTGCCTGCTCTGTCAGGCTACGTAGGCTGACAGGAGTTGCATGGTAGGGCCAAGTGGTTGCGTAGTGGAGAAGCTCTTGGCCAGCTGTATGGTCGCTCACAGTATATTCCTTACACGACGCTATTTTATTTCTGCAGTCACACGCGTTTTCCCAAGCAGGAATGGTCAAACGGTTTGTATTGGGTATGTAAAAACGGAGCAAGGGGAAGACCAAGCAGCCTGTGTCTCAAAGGTGTGCCTGGCGCTCGGTACCGGCAACGGCGAGGAGTCCTGGCCGCAGGCGGCTCCGGGGAGACCCTGCCCAGCCCGGCCAGCCCCCGGCCCCCCGGCAGCGGGAGGCGAAGGGCAGAGCTGCCACTCCTGCCCGCTCTTCTCGCCACATGGAAAGCGGCAGTGATTTGCAAGTTGTGCATGCAGATCTTCAAAAGAACAGAATTTGGCCCTTAATGTTCTTTTGATGTGTTTTTTGTATGCAAATAAGGTTTAATTTCTGAACTTTGAACAGTTTGCAGATTAGTTTATTAGAGTGTTGTATTATTAAGTTGTATACTCCTGGGGTCAGAGCGAGGCATTTGGAAACCACAGTGAACATTATTTATATTGTTAAACAAAGTCAAGAACTTCAGACATCTGGTATTCACCACAAAAGCAGACAATCAAAACAAAGACATATTTGTAATCATACTCAGTAGTCTTTTTATGTGAAGTAATTACTAAAATAATCTAAAGACATGGATCAGATTATTAATGAAAATTATAGCCTGCAAACTACTGTAATATACATCTCTACCTTTCATAAAACAGACGGGAAACTGTATAATGTAATGAATAGCCCTGGGGTTGTGCAATGCCAGGATTCGTACTTTGAAATCTGTTGTCTCAGCTGATGAGCTCTAAGGGGAGTATTAGCAGACCTGCTGCTGATTGGGCTGTAGATGGTAATTTTGAACTCTACTCTTTCTATCTGATGTACTGATTTTGCTCTTTCTGCACTAAAGAAACTAAGTGTGAGTTATTAATGAATTCCTTTTAATATAAGCATTTATATGCATATAGCTGGGCAAAATTCAAAATAAGGTGGAAAACATCCAGGGCTAATTTGCCTGTATTAACATAGCAATGGGAAGCTGAGCCGGGCTACACGTGGGAGCCCGCACAGGCTTCCCAAGCGGTCACAGGTCCGGGCCGTCATCGCGGCATCCGTGGGCTGGGCTGCGGGTTGTGCTCACCTGGGGTGCGTTGCTCCATGGAGCACAGTCGTACCTAGACCCAACTGCCAAGATGAACCGAAGTATGTGCGCTGCTACAGACATAGGCCAGGCACGAAGCTGGCCCTCCGAACCCTGCCGGCTCTGCACCTGGGGCTGCGCGTTGCACCGAGAGCAGAGGGGCGACTGCAAAGCTGGGTGGAGGTGGAAGCAAACCCCTCCCGCGCTCCTGGAACAAGAGCGCAACAGCTGAGCAGTGGGAATAAAATGCCACCTATTTTCTTGCGCTAATGAGTATCTTGCAGGGCAGAAATGGCTCCGCACTGATGCGGAGACTGGATTTTCAGCCACTGTTTAAGTTTCTCTTCTTCTAAAAGTGATGGTGAGGCTCAGTCCTGTCATCTACTTCCTCTTACAACTGCCACTGACTTCAAAGGAAATCCTGCTGGCAAAATAGCTACGGAATTGTGTCAGTAGTTTATTTGCTCCCAAGATTAGATAATTAATGAAGACAGAATATTAAAATTACATTTACATAAAGCTAAGGGTAATCTTAAAGTGTTCTATTATTTTGTAAATGACCCGAAGTTTGTAACGCATTTATAATCATGAATCAGGAGACAAGTCCTTTCAAATAAGGAAGTGCAATTTATAATCTCGGTTTCTTTCATTATTTATTCATTCTGCTGTTGAATCATCTGCTCTTCAAAACCTGTAAAGCCACAGAGCTTGCTTTACCTGCCGATGCTATTCTACGAGAAAGTTAAACTAAACTCTGCGGTTGAGTCCATCCGAATTACATCAAGAGGTGAACTCCAAACAGATCATTTTGCTTGGACCTAGTTACTCTGAAATTCTACAGGATTTCTGCTGTTCGGCTTTCCCTTCAGGCTTAGACATGTGCTACACCTGAATTACTTAGTGATGGCAAAACCAGGCGTTCACTATTTTCAGCACAAACCCATGGAAAATACTGACTCCTTTCCACTCCGGTACCGTATTTGTGGCAGTACCCTGAACGATGGCTATCAATATGAACTCTTTGTTTTGCTTGTTTCAAAATAAGCATCTCTCAGAGATGGGAGTTTTATTTGAAGCCCGTTGGCCGTTCCCAGGTGCAGTAGTTTTCCCACCCCTACAATGCTGAGGAGTTATTTTCATCACGCGAGCATCTTGTGCATGCATGGTCCTCGGTGGACAGCAAGGGTTCGGAAGGATCCGCCCAAGTCCATCAGGTCTTTAACCCACAAGCTATTCCAGGAGCTTACCCCTGGCAGCTGTGCTCAAAGCAGTAATGACAAGAATCCCAAATTCCTCGTTATAATGGCTGGCACTAGAACCAAATTACCCCACCGCTTTTCAACATAGATAGCAACATTTTTTGTCAAGAAATGGGAGAGAAAACCTATTAGCCCCTTTTCTAAAATAACTGTCACAGTCTCTGATCTGGAACATAAAGAAAGACTGCACATAAAAGAAAGACCGAGAAAGTGTCAGTCTATGAAGAGCAGGATTTTGTGACTCAGCTTTTAACAGAATCAGAATGGCTTCAAATGATCGTCAGCAAAATTGTCGAATGGATGTAACCCTGGCAAGTAAGAGTGGACCGAAAATTCTGAGTATCATTTACTAACTATTCTAAATTATCTAATCTTCAATGAAAGACCATTTCTCTACTAAATAACTCAAAATATCTACTTCCCTTTTCTTAGAAACCTTTTTTAAAATTACTCTTCTGAATTCTTTTCGTTCTTGGCTTTTGCTCAGAAGTTAACATTTTAAAAGCTTCACAGACTCCTTCCTTTGCAAGCTACTGAATCACGGACGCGACACCTCTCTCACTTACTGGGCATTTTTCAGACAGAGGTGGCGAGTCCAGATAACTTTCTTTCATGTAAAGGCTTGATAAAAAATACCTTTGCTCAAGACTTGAACAAAGCAGCATCCCACGCTGGGGAATTCGGGGTGGGCTCCTGGCTCCTCTCCTTGCTGGTGTGAAGATGAGGGTGGTGGGGGCGAAGGCTGATGCTCGGCTGATGTCTGCAAGCAGAGGGAGCCTTTGGTGCGAGCTGGGAGGTGCCCGAGGGATTTTCGCTGTGCTCTGCCTTGCAGAGGCTGCCGCTGTCGGCCTTGTGAAATGTAATGTAATACCCACATTCCCCCAAACTTGGGTCTCGTCCTTCCCCGGGCGTGGGGCAAGCCTGGCTGGTGAGAAGGGGAGAGGTGGCGGTGACATCCCTTTATTAATTAAGGCCTAATTCATAACACTGTGCATTTAACCAAGCAACTCGGTGGGTCCAGATCTCATGCTTGGGAAGTAACTTGCAGAATCAAGGTGTTAACTGTCACATTTTGGGTGATCTTTTTTTAATGGTTTCAGCTGAGAGGGTTCTGCTTTCTCACCCAGCTGGTGTCCTGTCCTTTGTATACATGAAAAACCTGAATGCCAGTCCTGCCGTTTTAATTTTTCTGCTTTGAGCTCTCTCTTTCAAACTTTCCATCTGCTTCCTTATTTTCTTAGGGTTTTTTAGCGTGTCTCCAAGCACTGCTATTTTGATTTGGAAATAGGGAAGATGACATAGACATTTTCTTCCTCCTTCCCTTCATTTGTGCTTGACCCAGCGGGCAGCTCTGGGGCTGCCGTGGGCTATCGCACCTCGCTGGCCCAGACGTGGCTATGCAGTGGTCGCCTTTTTTCCTGTACGCCCCAGGAAGCCTGGGACCGCACCGGACGTTATCACTTCGCTTCACTGCTGCAGCAGCAGAGGTGGGAGCAAAGGGATCTCTGGACAAGTGCAAGAATACAAGAGGAGAGGGATCATGCACAGTGCAAAGCTTTACTCACTCCATGAGTGGATGCTTTATGTTAATGCAATTGAGAGGTCAATGTTGAGAGCACGGTTTCAGTCTGGAGGGGGAACACTTTCAGCAGGAGCTGGACAGACTCCGGCACAGACAGGCTTGCAGAGCTTGAACAGTTGGGAAGGGGAAGAAAGTAGAATGTGAACTGGGGGCTATGTTTTAATGTTCCGAGATAGACGATTTCATCGTAATTGCTCTTAATATTTAACCGTCGTGCCTACTTGGAACCATTACTGGCCATCACTAGGTGGCAACACAGCTGGCGGAGAGATGTCCCATGCTGAACACGCACGCAGGGAAACCTCGGGCTGATTTGGCATTGCTGGCTCTGTAGATGAGGAAAAATCCTCTTGCTTCTGTAGGTCTGTATTCCATCTGCAGCCTTCCTGAAACTTCATAGGCTTCTCACTGTGCAATTACAGGAGGATTTTAGTCTGATTATACATTAAAAACTCACCTCTATAAAGAAACTCAAAGATCAGAGACATTTTCTTTTAAGTATTACATTGAAATTTGAACACTCCTGCTGCTGATTACAAAATGTTTCTACACGGCACTATGGAACTCTTAGGCTTTATATTGTCATTGTCAGAATTTTTTTTCTTTTCTCTATTTAAACATTAAATCCAAGCATTTCACTTCCACCCTTTTTTTTTACTGAAATGTATGTTGCAGAAGTTTTAATTACAGCCTGAACAGAATGCATAGTCACAAGTCATTGTTACGGATAGCATTAACAGGACTAAAAGACTCAAAACCAAACAAAAAATAAATGACATTTTTGTCCTTCAGATATGTGAAAATGTGAATGCAAATTCTACAGTCTTATTTTTTCTGATCCCCACTATTCTCTAATCTTATCAAATATACATTCCCATATTCTGAGTCAGTCTGATAAAGCAGCTTGCTATAAACAAGTTGCATTAGATTTTGTAGAGCACATTTTCCTAGGAAATCCAATTTCACAATCTTTTTCTGGTGACATATTAGCCATTCCTTAGTATCTCAAATGTTCTTTGAGTATTTTAACTACCGTGTTCTACAACAACACGTAGCATAATGCAGTTGGGCTGTACGCTATCTTTCTTTAGACACCATTCTTTATGGGAAATGCAGTATCGTTTTACAGTACGCTCCTTCTTCACCCTTTCAAGGCAGAGATAAGTAACGCTCCCCAGCAAACATCTCGATTACCAGTACCTGCCTCGACGCAGGGTATCTGCACGGTTAGCTGTTGATACCGCTGTTTGTCTGTGAATGGAGGTGCCTCAAGGTTCATAAATCTGTATGCAGTAGTATGGGTTCTCTAACAGCAATTCATTTTAATTATGTGAGACATAAAAAGACCACCTACAGATGAGACAATACAGCTGTAAGATTCTCAAGGTTACTATGGGGAATACTTCATAACTGAAGTATGTTTTCCCAAAGGAATTATACTACCATTTGATTTAATTTTTAATTTTTACATTTTAATCAAAAATAGATCAAATGGTGGTGTTACCTCCTGGGAAACATACTTCAGATATGAAGCAGTCCATGTTCCTTTTAAATATGTAAAGCTGCCATTTATGTATAACTCATGAATGACACCCTGTGTTGCAAGCAAATATCATGCAGTGATTTCTATATTGTTTCAGTAACAACACTATAATCATACACAAATATCACTACACCTGATCCTACAAAGCAGATGGTGTTAAATAGCATGGACTTCAGAAGCTAATACATTATGGATCCCGTGCTAAATAAGAGCCACCACGCATGGAACACGCGGACGTTAATCTTGGCAGGGCCCGCAGCCTGCGGGGCAGCCGAACACCAGGCGAGTTGTTGTTCGGGTTCCTGCAAGCTGTTGTTTGAAAACGCAGCTCCAGAAACTCCCTGCGGGAGGTTACAGCCAGGAACCAAACCACCATGTCCAGCTCTGGGTGTCACAGCGTAGGGACCTTGCACACACATCGTCACGGAAAGGCAAACATCTCTTTTGAAGTTGGTGAGGATGTATTATTTGATGGAGGATGAGGTTCAGATCAATGAATGCCTATTTGATCACTCTGGGATTTTTTTCTTTTTTCTCTTTTGTGTGTGTTTAAAAAGAAGACAAGACGGCCAATGTTCTTCTTGCTCACTTGAGAAATTGTCCGGAACAACTCAGGGAGACAGAGCGACGGATGACTCTTGATGCCCCTTCACCTGGGACATTTCCCACTATACCTCTGGCTTTTCTTTTTCGGTACCAGTCGTTGTAGTAAACTCTGTCCCCCCAGCAATGGGAGGCCTTTGTGCTTCTCAGAGCAATATGCACATTTTTGCATACGCGGTGTTTACATGCAGTTATCCTGAAGGGAAGTGCCACGTGCGATAAAACGTCAAGGTGTAACTCTTAATTTTATGATTACTGCCAGTAATCAAGGCAAAAGTAACATTACTGGCATGTGACTATTCATCTGCTAACACAGGCTATCACACTGTATTCTCAGGAACCACCGCACGGGGTTCTCAGGAGAGATGCCAAAGTTTTAATATGCATACGGTTTCCCCGACTAATTTAGACATAAACACCATTCACTTTAAATATATTATTTTCAACATATACATTGTATACATTCCTTGTCTTCCTGGCTAGTCATACACAGACTGCTTTTAAACCCCACATACTAAACCCAAAATTTTGTTTCTCCATCTTTTTGTGGCAGTCAAGATGACAAGTCAACGTGTCATCATCAAATGAATAGTTAAGCGAATGCTAGTACCATAGTCTAAAGCAACTAAAGCTAGTACAAAAATTTTACACAATGTAGGTAATATATTATTTTCATCAGTATTACATTTATCCTACCCCTTTCACATTCCCTCTTGTGCATCTTGCTACTTCAGACATCAAACCAGGATTAATTCTTGTCTCATCTTGTGCTTCACCTATTTACCTTTACACAAAATGTATGTACGCTATCCAGCCAAAATCCTGTTCATCGATAAATAGACAAAGTTACTTGACCCTCAATACGTGCAAGAATAGGTGGCAGAAGAAGAAAACATGCAAGCAAAAAATGTTGCCTTCATCCTCCCTCCCCTTGGTCTCAATATTGCTGTACTGGAGGACGACTGTTCCTTTTCCAGGACTGCTAGCCTGCCCTGCGTGGCCAAGGTCAGACTTTTCCAAGGCGGATAGTTAAAACCCATTTTCTCCAGACAGGAATAAATGCAAGCAAGCAATGAAGTTAACGTGCACTTATTTAGCAAACAAGTTTCCTTTTATTTCCGGAAGGTTTTTGCAGAAATGCCAAGGTAAGAGCGCTGAAGGGCAGCGTGCACGCTGTACGTGGTTTAACAGCCGCGCTGAGACTGGCAGCTCCTCAGGAAGACTTCACGCAGACGATTGCCCTGTCCCAGGCTCCTCGTTAAGCCTTCGCGGCACAAGGCAATGGACTCTCTTTTGGGGTGGGAAGAGGTGACCAACCACTCTGAGGCGCGCACCAGCCGGCAGTCGGATCCGGCAGGCGAGCAGCCTATGGCAGCAGCTCCTGCCAAGGCCCCTATGCCTACGCCATACGTAGTCTGGAGGTGTAACGCTGGACTAAACTTAGTCTGCTGCACTGAGCAGAAGCTGTCCAGAGAGGCAGGCCCTGGTTCAGACTCCCACGGGGAGAACCTGATGTGCAGCCGGAGCGGAGGCCCCAGGGCACGTTCCCTTTGGAAGAAGCCATTTCACATGCGCTGAAACGGCGCAGCCAACTGCAGGTTTTATTTGCCTTTATACCTCAGCATCTGCAGAACGCAATTCGACTATTAATGGAATAACAAAACCAGTCCATTTCATACTGCAGCCAAAGTGGTGTTTAATGCTTCTGCTTTTGTAAGTAACAATTTACAAAATACGAAGTTAAAAATACTAGATTGTCTCATTTTAACCTGAATTAAAAACAGACCATATGCCTCTTTTACTATATACATGTAAATAAAGTATCACTCAGGTTATTTCGTGTACAAACCACAGTATTAGGAAATATAAACAGAATATAATTTTTATCAATAAAACAAAATTTCATAGTTATACACGGTGAAGAAAAGTCTTACAAAAATAATTTTGTTGTTCTACTGAAGATTTGACACAAATCTGCTTTAAAGACATATTCACCTGTCCCAACCTGTATGGCATTTACCTGTACCTATTAAAACAGCTTTATGATTCTGACTGACAAATCCCAAAACGAATTACAGAGTACATCTATTGTAAAAAATACCACGATTATAAACCTTCGATAAATTAAACTACAATTTCTTTTCATACTGGTTGATTAATGAATGCATTCCTTGCCACATTAGAAAGCACGGAATAAGGAATCACTTCCTAGCCAAAAGATTCGCTTTAAAGTTTATCCAGAAGCGTATGCATTCTCATTTGTGACAAAATGGGGAACGATGATGTTTCTGAATAGCTAGACGTGTTTCTAGTCAGCAGGAGAGGCCAGCTGACACTTCACAACGAGCAAGGCCAGCAGCCCTTTCACGAGGCGCCAGGGAAGCAGGCACAGCGACAGGCACCGGCTGCTGCTTTGCCCCGCGCGGCAACGCATGCTTGGACATGAACACCAGCTCGCAAAGCGAGCAGCACCCGTTATCTCATGCTGGGCTACTTTACACAGAGCACAACTGAAACCTGCATCTATCCAGAATACTTTATCAGCAGCAGCATTCCCAGAAATGTAAGTAAAAATCTACTCAAGTTTTTGTTAGGACTTCCAAGTTTTTGTCAGGACTGACGGCCTCCCGCAGCAAGGAGGAATGTAGAACACTAATAAGAAGGCACAGCGCAGTGACCCTTCTGCCTCCTGCCTTGAACCACAACTCCCAGAGGTTTCTGCCTTTTTTTTTTTAATATTCTAAGCCAACTCAAGAAGAACAGAAAGGAGGGAGCCGCTATTTTTGACAAATACTAGGAAGAGTATCCTTACACTGCAGAAATGAAGTATGAAGCGTGTATATACACACACCCTTGAATGTGAGTCATACAGGAACTACTTCTTAAATATTGAAGATACCAATGCTTAATAAAAAGAGAAAAGTCAAGTTTAACATTCTCCTGATAGCCAATACATTTTTTATATCAATGAACAATAGCAAAGAAAAAAATACTGTTGGAAACCATTGACATTTTCATAATTTCTGTGATATTTGATGTTCAAGGCTTAGCTATGAGGCAAGAAAGTATGCCCATCACAAAACCTGATATAAAATACTGTGTTGGTATTTGTGAAACGTCTTTACATTCCATACGTGTCCTGTTTCTTGGACTCTTTCCACGTGTTCGCCTGCTACTAGTCACTAGAGCATACAGGATACTGAACAAGGTGTTCCCCACTGACCCCAGGTGGGTGCTTTTGCAGTTAACTAACTAGGGAAGATTATCCCGGAAATTGAAATGTTAGGGATGCAAAAATTACAGCACTTCTCAACTCTGAAGGAATAGCAAGATACAGATGAGTTTTAGTAGAAATCTTGGCTAAGCAAGAAAGGCATCACGTTTCTGTATCAAAACTTTTTTTTTTTAAAATTCTTTCATTACAAATTGCGTTATGGTGCAGCAGGGATGGTAAACGCCAAGTGTTTTTCATTCCTTTTCTACTCTAATGTATTTTATTGACAACACTCAGTATAACTATGTGACAGCGGTAACTGGGATAGGCTGAAAATGAGCAGAGTTAACCTTCCACTAGCTAATATATTTCTACACCCCTTTTTGGAGTTTATTCTCAAAACAGATGAAATTGGTAGGGGAACAGAGGGGGTTTTTTATTGAATTATTATAGAATTCACCTGACATATCCTATATTGTGTTCCTGGAGAATGCAAAAGGCTATAGTTAAAAACAAACAAAAAAACCCTACTTGTGACCATTTTACTCAAGTTTAGTTTCTATAGCACAGCATTTAGATGTTCAAAATGTACATGTGAATAACGTAACTACTGATCAGTTAGACTTGCTGTAAACTGCAGCATTACATTTTCAACAGCGTAAAGAAAGTACAACAGGCCCATGTTCACACTGCAGGCTACAGAGTAAAAAGTAGGATAGAGTTCTCCCATTTTCTTCAGCTGTATAGACACAGTAATCTCCTTGAGAGTCAGGGTGGATAGTGTCGTAAAATACCTGCACAGTGTACAGTGACAATGGGGAGACTGACACAAAAAAATTACATTAAAATAGAACACTAGTATGACTTCATCAGCCTCTGTAATGCAGCCACAAACTACGACCAGTCCTGTGATTTATGTACGGTAAGATTTTACCAAAACCAAGTAATGGTTACTCTAAAAGGAGAAGAATTAAAAAGAACGTGGCACAAAACCTGCGAGGACCGTAAGGAAAACCAGCTGGTTCTCAGTTTTACCATATTCCACACCAGATTAAAATACAGTTACGTTTAAAGTGAACAGAACAAATATATGCACTGGTATCTGTGAATTCTTAACATGATAAAATTTGCGTTATTTAAATGAAAAGCACCCCTTTGGTTTGATAATCCACAGACATATCCCCCGTGTTTTAAACATGATGGCATACTTCTTTGCTCGAACATATTCTAGCAGAAAACCGTTCCACCATGGAGTCCAAGTCTACTTTTGATATTCTCCTCTTTGGATACCCTAAATTTTGACCATACACTGTTCTACTAATCATTACGTGTCATACATTTTACTTGATGAAACATAACAGGTTTTGAGTCATTTTGCAGTAACAAAGCTTTCAGATACCTTTTAGCCTTTTACCTTCAAGCAGCTATTTCAACTTGTTCAGCACAGGAACTGATGCTTAGCCATCTGGGTTTTGGCTGCTATTACCACCAGGATTTTTAAAAAACAAGGGTTGGAAAATGTAAAAATGAATTGCCCACAAAATATGAGCTAGTTATCGTGGTAACAAATACGTAATTTCAGTCTTCAGAAAACATTTTGTATTATTATTTTGCACTAGTTGATAAACTCTGATACCAGTGTAGGGGAATTTGCTCATCATACTATTGTTTCATGTGAGGATATGTTCCTTCCTAGCTTGGATAGATACTATTGTGTGCATCAACCTGTATAGGGAGTGGGAGGATTCAAGATGAGTTTCATATCTTCAAGGTAAAAGGGACAATACGATTTCCAAACCCACTGTGTTTCTTGGAGATTTGATCTTTTAATGGACTGTACTGTTCTTGTGATTGAAGAAAATTTTGAAGTGTCTGAAAAAGTTCACACTTTGAAAATATATTTGATGTAACTAAAATTTATATTGGCTTGGAGGAAACTTATTCTTTCCTAACCAGTCCGTATGCCAATTTAGTGCAGCTCTGCTTTACAGACTTATTTCCTCATCTATTACTTAACTGAATTCAGTATTTATATGATATTCATCTATTTAGGAAAGTATCTCCTTAATAAGTCCATTCAGTGCTAGCTACAACTCCACACACAATACGGGAAGCATTCTAGGATGCTGAAAAACCTTTGTCTGAGGATTCTGCAGCCTGATAAACCCCACTGGGAAACTAACCTTTAAAAGCCTGTCACTACATTTTTTGCAACTTTGGAGCTACCATTTTAATTTAAATTGGCTACTGGCTGCTCTCAGAACAGGAGAGGCCAAATGCTGTCTTGCCTGCCGTATCTGTTTTGGGTTGAACTCTGCCCGAAAGCTGAGTGGCAGAAGGGCACAGCTGTAGCTCAGCAGTTCTCCAGACAGTGGAGATTGCTTTCATTGTGGACTTTGGCAGGTCACAGCAATTTCCCTCCAGTGCAGAGGGTTAACACACTGCCACTCAGTTCTGAGCTTTCAGGACCCTTCTGCCTAAACCAGAGCAGCCACCGAAGTGTCACACCTAAATAGCACAACTTCGCTATCTTAAGAGTCTAAACCTCTGAACATGTTTAAAAATTATATAGCCCTACACACTGGCAAAGTGTAGATGAAATTATTTGTGACAGGCCAATAAAATCATGTTGGATGACAAGTTTAAGACCTTTTAAACAGATTTGTTCTAATATTACAGTAACTGCAAAGACAGAGTCACGGAGTGTCAGATGGTCTCTTAAAAACTTTTGAGAACTCCACAGAGCTGAATTCGTCTTTGCTTTAGGGTTGTTCAATTTGTTGTCGTTCTATTAGATTGTTGTTGTTTTCTCTTAGATATTTACCTGCTGCATTCACAAACTCTGCTTGTTATAAACAAACTAGAAGTTTAGCGCATAAGATACCCGAATTGGATGCATATTTTGGATTTAAACATGTTTCAATAGCATCGTTAACTGGCCTTCACAGCTGAATAGTCATCTGAAAATGAAGACATTTCTGTCCTCCCATTTCTGCCTGCATATATAGGGCTGAGCTAGAACTGCAGGCCCTGTACCCATGTAAATGCAAGGACCGCTTTCCAAGAGTATCAGAGAAAGTACCCAAGAGAGACAGGAAAATCTCTTGTGTCAACATGACCTTTGGCCCAGTCCCAGGTGAAGACTGGGCCAAAGGCCACATCAACTTAATTATTCTAAAACGTTAAATCAACTTTTCTTTTAACATATACTGAGCTACCTTAAAAGCAGAAGCATTTTTTCAAGTGTAAAAACAATTGTATCTGTAATTGTGCACCGAAAGAGTAACACATACAGCAGACTGCTATATGCTGAATACCACACACAAATCCACGCCGTGAGTGAATGTACAGGTATCCAGCTGTACAGGGTTCACAGGTGCCTCTTTAGAATTTAAAAAGAAAAGCAGTCCTGCTGATCTGCCGTCTCTCAATTTCTAGAAGCCCAGGATATGATTGAAGTGTCCCTGAAATGACAAAATTTCATGTCACTAAAAATTATCTCATCAAAAACTGATGTCTTTTCCTCAGTATATGTTTTCAAACTTTATTTTAAAAGAAACTGACTGTTCCACTAAATGCATCGTCAATATTCCCTTTTTTCCTGAAGGACTAGTGGACAACTAAAAAGTCTGGAGAGTAAAAGGAATGTTCAGTGTAATCTGTATAAGGAGCATGACTGAGTTATGATAATTATTTTGCATATGAAGTTAAAATATACCCACAGAGAATATAGACAATTTTACCATCATACTTGTATCTGTAACACCAGATACCTTATTCTGTGTAACCATTACATGTTTAAAGATTTTGAGGCCTGAACAGAAGCTTACTTTCTGGTTGGCAACTTTTATCTTAAACTCAGGTCTGCATTTGTTTATATAACATCGTATTTGTTTAAAGAATGTATTCACAGTAATACTTTTAGAACAAAAAAAGTGTTATCTCTAGTTATCATGTAACACAGAAAAATCTCAAGAATGACGGTGGTATTCTCCCTGCCCTGAAATCCTACCTAGCTTCCTTCTAGCTACCACCACTTCTTCCTCTTCTTCTAATCCCTGGCTAAATAGTCAATAACATTTTAGCCCAAAGAAAGCTTACAATAAATGCAACTAAAGTAGTACTCTTTTCTCAAATTGTGGTTTAATACACTTCCTATTCCGTCTGAAACATGCGATAGTCGTTAAATGTAGAAAAAGAGGTCTAAAAGTTAAGGGAGCAAACCTAACAGCAATAATGCCTTTAAATACATGCTGAAGTTCATAGCACTTACGGTAGTGACACAGAAATAAATGTGTTCAGGAAAGCTGATGTTAGTGAAGTTCCTCACATGACTGATTAGCTCCACAAATATCAGGATTTCTTGATGCAAAATACAATCCTGATAAGACTACCCACAACAATGAAAAATTGTCCCAGCCTAATATGCTTTGTGTTTTAATTGTTCCAGTTTGGATGTTTTAATTTATTTGAATTTGCCTACCATCAGTAGAATAAAGCTTCTTATAGGATTATTTTTGACTATGAAAAAAATTACAACATGCTTTATCTTGCTATCTGTAGGCTCCTCCCTCCTGTTCATTTCAGCTGTTCCGAGGACTTCAATGATGCATGTTAATCACTGTGACAGTCTCGGATTTACCCAAAGTGAAATTTTAAGTGTGAAAGAAGTTATCTGAGCTCTTACCGGCTTACTAGACATTATACTCTAAATACAAGCTTTTTATTATTTTAAGAATGAAAATAGTTTATAATTCCTACCAAATTTATTGAAACGTAACTGTTTTATCTGTTATGTTACTGGCCACAAATAACTGATTATCTGATGAGAACACAATTAACAAATCTATATGACCAGTTCATCATCCACAGGTAGAGGGGTTAGAGATGAATCATGCTGTGAATGCAAGAGCACTCACACAAGCCAGTTTGTATCATCATCAGGGTGGTTATGTCAGCTCAACACGACATGAATCCAGCTACACCAGAACACAGTTCTGGCTGCTCTAGTCCTGTCTTTGTGTGGCATTATGTCCAAACTAGCAAACTCTCCTAACAGGAACTGGGAGCCAAAGAGAGTCCCTCCTCTCTGCAAGAGCAAGCTAGCAGTGCAAAAGCAGTCGTATTTTTCTTTTATTGAGATTGTTCCAGCCCCATGACTCAAATAACGGAGAACTGAATATATACGCTAACTTCATTATTCCATTACCAAACGTTGTATGTTACTCCTTAAACTCTAATTTATATTTGACATTTTGCAACACACATGGGTAAACTTTTTCCCCCACTACAGAGTACATCATGGAAATCAGAACCGTATTTAAAATCACCCTGCTTTGAGCAAAGTGTTTTCCATTTCAACTCAACAATATGAGGCTAATTTAGCAAGAAGTCTAGTGAGTAGCTCCACAAGGGCTCCAGATTTTTATAACACTGCCTTGAGTTTCTATATTGAAAGCACAGAAGGACAGTCAAGTAGAAAAATTGTTTAGTTTTGAGATTCCAGTTCTCACTGAGTAAAGTTAGCAAGTTGTTTTCCTTGTTTCTCACAGCTGTAGCTGAAAAGCATTTAAAAGTGAATAAAATAGGTCATCCATTATAACCAAACTTCAATACATAAATATTTGTGGAGGAGGTGAATGTTACCCCCTCAAGTTATCTGGTTTTTATCTCGAGTTCACTACTAGGCCATAGGAAAAAAAAAATGTCAGGCTAATCTGACTTAAAATAGAAATGGTGTTATTTGGAATCACAGTATTTGTACTCATGTCACATAAAAGCAGTCATAATTTTCCAAAATTAAGCGGTCACTGATGTAGAAGAATTTTACAAACTCTACTGCTGTCACCGTAATTCTGGAATACAACAAAACTGACTTCCTAATGTGCCGATTTGGGTTTTAATCCCAAGATGTTCTTTTCTTTTTTGGGTTTTAAGTCCTGAGATGTTCTCCATGCCCCCAAAGACTGTAACACATCCAAAAAGTATAAACTTGGTAATCTACATATGCGGTCACAGTGGTTTCTATATTCCTAAAGTCAGCCCTGGATCCGGTTTCTATTTTATTTTTAAAGATAGGCAGAAATAAGTTAACACAGTAAATATATTTTCAGTCACAGCTCCTGATTTATGACAGCAACTTCAGTCTCATAGCATTCAACAGAAACTTTGCCATTAATTCCACCAAATCAAAGATTTTGTTATAAATGTTCCGCCTTTCTGAAGAAACACACAGCATTCCGTCATGCCCTCCTCATTTTTGGCTAAGGAATGCTGTGCGATGGTTCAAAAGGATGCAGCAGATGCAAACAAAAGTCAAAGGTCGCTCTCATACATTTAAGAAACTTCCTCAGCTTTGGTTAGACAATTTGCATGAAAAATGGAACTGTAGGAACACCATAACCTCTTTCACTGTTACCAGCCATTATCTCTTGAGGGATCTGGCCTTCTATCCAGGGGAAAAAAGACAGTGATTAAGATCACTGTCATCTGTTAGTGGGAGATTCTAGTGCTACTGCTGCAGTATTATGGCGTGCCACACGGTGCCAAGTCATAGCTGTGACTGCAGCCAACATAAATGAAAAAATACAGGTTTTAAGCAGCTTGCTTTGGACACCAGGAGGAGGCTATCTGAATCAGCTCAGAAGGCAGCACTATTCAGCTGTCCAAATACTTGCGCTGTTTTTCAGAAAAGTCAAGCTGCCTATGCCGAGCTTCGATTGCTACTGGTCCTTTAGCTAGCTTGTTTAAAACTAGCTCTGTTATGTCTACAAGTGTAATATTTTTAGGCTATGTCTACTCTTTGGAAAGGAAGTATCCAATTAGAGGGAAAAATAGGAGCTGGAATGGGATTCCTGAATATTTTATTATGATCCAGTAAATCAAGGAAGATATAAAAATGGGGCAGAGGAAGTTGTATGTTGCTGTTTGCTTCATTACTTCCTAAACTCTGCTTTTTGGAGTGAATTTGAAAAATGTGTTCACAGCCTCCATATTTTCCAACTGCTGCTGGAAACGTATTAGTTCGTGCTCTGGTGGCATACCTCAGAAATGCTAAATCAATCTGCTTTCTTTTATTTACATGCTTTACTCCTGAGAAATGTAATTGCGGTTTTTATTAACTTTATGTTTTATGGATCTAATACTTAAGAACAAGTCTATCTTTTATGTCACAGAAAGAAGGTTAATATACTTACAGATTCTCCAGCAATACATCTTGGGCAAGGCTGGGCAGTACCTCTGCTTCCATGGTTTTCAAAAATCTAATGAACAAAAGCATATACAAAGCCATAAAAAAAAAAAAGGGGGCAATTATTTGCAATTTTGTTATAAAATGTATCTTAAACGTGTTCTTCTAAAAAACAGATGTTGTTGACTGTGTAAACATACCATTGAATTTTGCTTTGTCTTTGTAGCCCAAGGACCATAGTCAGTGGAGATTTTCTGTTTAGAATCCGGCTCCATGGCACAATCAATGAGGCGAGCATCAGCCTCATTTGGAATGGTTTGTAATGGCTTGCATGCTCGCTTCTGAAAGAATCAAAAGCAATATTTACATGTCTTTGCAAAGCACAGGCCACTGAATACAAGTTTTCAGGATTTTATTGTTTATGACTGATAGGGATCTCACATTCACTTGGAAGAACAGATAGTTAGTAAAATACGAATGACCAGACACTAGGCCAGATCACCAAAATTCTGTATTTAACACTGCATCTCATGCTGGATGAGCAGGGAAATCTGCAGATCTCACCAAATGTCTCTGAGCCTCAGTTTCATGAACTGGAGATAAAATGCCACTGGGAAAAGAGCATACTTCACCCTCCATTAGTGTATAATTTAGGATGGCGTTTATCAAAGGAGCGGATCAGAGGAAGTTGTGTGAAATGACTAATTACATCAAGGAAACGGAAGGAAAACCCTGAAGCCAAGTCAGACAGCTATGAAGACATATTTTGTAATGATTTTTGTATCTTTTTCTGAATCCTGTCACCTTTTTACAGCTTTCCGTTGCTATATAACCAATTAACTTCCCGCTCTGGAAGCTCTGAACCGAGCTGTTATCTAGTACTGAGTGACACTTGGATGTCCTGTGGATCAAAGGCACTCCACCTCCGGAGAAAGGGCTGGTCTAAGCAGGGATGTCTTCCTCACAGTGCTCAGCGACTCAACAGAAGATCAGCGGTTCCCAGAAATACTGCTCTGTGAGAACCAGGTTAGGAACTGGTAAGGTTAAGGTGCAAGTCTGTGGGAGACACCGACTGGAAACCTTAAGAATATCCTTGGCCTGCGACTGCTATCCCATGCAACGGGAGGACTACCTAAATCCCAGGGGCTCCTTCAAATTCTAACAGCAAATTAGCAGAATAACAGGAAATTTCCAAATTGATACAGATGTTTCAGGGTTGGACTCTGAATTCCAAAGAGATACACATGCTTTCCAAAGAGATACACATGCTTTTGAAATTTTTTTCTGATGCCTTTCTGAACAAACTTTGTTTAAGGAATAACAATATTCGATCTCTTTCACAAGCATATGATTTCACAGGCAGATGCGCTGCCACAGAACTAAAAGACTGTTGAAGCATGGAAACTAAATTTAAAATCTGAACATGTTATGCAAAAATAAAATAGATCAATACAACAGGAACCTCAGCGGAAAACAGTTGAAACAAGAACACTATCAAGAAATACAGGATATTTGGATGGAAAGTAAATCAAAAAGTGAAATATGTACTGTACTAAGAAAGTGAATAATATAATAACAAAAAGACTGAGAAGGTCCTCTAAAGATAGACTGCCTTCCACTGGGAAAACATTCTCTTCCCTTTGTTGCTGCAGAACTCGTCCTTTATTAAAAGGTACAGCATAGTGGTACAGCAGCGTAACTAGCAAGATGTGTGAGATGAAGGAGAAAAGGGAAAAAATGACTTACTGCCATACATCAGAAGAAATCTGGCTTATTAAAAATAAATTCAACGTATTGTTTTTTGGGGGGGTTAAGATACTTAGCATCAGTGACAGGAATTCAGCATACAGAGTAGATGGCTGACAAACTTATCATACCAATGCCAAGACAATTTGTGGAAGTTTCTAGCAGAGGCTGGCTTCAGGGAAGACCTCACTCTCTGGAATTCTCTCTCTTAGGAAAGAGACAATCAATACATCAATCCTGCCTGCGCACAGAACAGACGTAGTGCAGGACTCAAAAAGCCTGTGATTAATAAGGATCAACGAGCTCGCTACTCAAAAGGCAAGCAAGCATTTCATCAAAATGACTACTTTTCTTAGTGAATGATCATGCTACATCCAGCTTGGAAATGTAGTCTAAGAGAAGCAACGGCAAACTGCATACTGTCCTAGAAGGACAGGCACAAAACAGGTCTCTCTGCAGAGAAGATATTCTGTAAGTTTCTTTTCCAGCTGGGAAGTCCTAGAAAAACACATGCATTTTCACTGATGCTGAAAGGATAAAGGCCTCACAGATGCCGCTCTTCATGAACAGTGAAACTAAACTGGTGCAAGAACTAGCTACATCGAAATAACTAACGTAAATGCTACGGAAAATATTTTTAAGGAAGACTACCACTTGCTTTTTTTTTTTTGTTCTTAATTCAGCTGTAGCTGAAATACCTCCTATAAATTTAATACGTTCATCACACGCAATTTCTGGTTTGTTTCCCACATTTTCAAAAGCCAGGCAAGCTTCTGTGTTTCATAAACAGCTGTCCTATAGCATAAAACAGGTCTCCATCCAGCCCAGCTTTACTTAGTTTAGCTCCACTGGATATCTTTATGGCAAGGACAGTGATGGCCATGTGTAGATGCCCCCTGTTATTAGGGCCCAGCTCCCTGCTGAAAGAGGTGCAGATGGCTCAGTTTGGGAAAGCAGGAATGTGAGGTCCATGCAGGTCCTCGTTCTGGGGAGCTTTGCTCGCAGCCCAGTCCAAACCAGAACACGCCACGTGATTAGCCCTAGTCTAGAAAATCTGTTATTCTTTACTGACCTCTAAATCCAAATGCCTTAACACCAGGACAAGATCAATGAGCTCCATCCTAAAGCAAGTTTCTGAAATACATGCAAATAGCTACGTCAAGGTACAAAAGGCAAAAGGAAATCATATGTACATATATATAAGATACAGTAGGAGCTGTACAGTAGGAGCTGAGGGAGAGCAGAAAAAACTGTAGGGAATCTTCCCGAGTTACAACAGCCACTAGCACAGGACACTACCTGACAGCAGCATCAAATAAGAGGGTGGTTAAGACTCCAAAACAGTTGTCTCCCCAAACCCAGGGATCAGTCTCTATTTAGTAGAGCTGAGTTCGGAGCTCCCCTCCCTGAGCAGCTGAGTCAGCAATAACATCTCTGCAAAGGTCAGCTACAGCTCTCGGAATGACTTCAAGCCCCAGTACTGGCAATAGCTTAAAACCCAAACAGGACAGAATCCCAAGGGGAAGAATGACAGATGTTCTGATATTAGACCTAAAATGTGCAGAACTCCGTACAGCATGACAGCTGTACGAGTTTTACAAAGGAAAGAACCTTGTCTGCATTGCCACTCAGGCTCACGCTGTTAGCTAAAAGCTAAAATAGTTGTCAATTACTTGGCTAAGAAATCCCCGCACCACAGCGAGCAGGTACTAGAAGATGGAGAGCACAGTTTGATTAATATGCATCACCTCAACAGTAAGAAAGGTTAAGCGTAGGTGTTTCACCTTGTGTCTGTGATCCAGCACGTGACTACAGCAGCTCAACTTAAACGCATTAAGCCGTGATGACTCAGTTGTCATCTGGACCATAACAACTGCTGTTACAGAAAAAAACCCAACCTTTAATGTCTTGTCTAGGCTACTCCACATTGAAAATGTTCTGAACTGTAATAAGAAAAGTTCTCTTTTTAAAACTACCTTGCAGAGCAGAATACATGAGTCAAGCTATCTACAGAGGAGGTGACAGTAATTCTGAGTTGCTGTCATGGAAGTTTGAGAAGCATTTTATCTGGTCTCCAGGCAGCTGGGTCATTAAAGCTTTCATTAGTGGACAAACTGCAACTCATGAACCAGAAGGAAGCTATTATTTGCCTCTCTAACCTCAAAAACAGGAGAAAGAGAAATTCCTTCTTTCCTACGTAACCTCGTCAGTCACAGTCAGACGCTCCGCTTCCTCTTTGAGAATGGTATTTCTCCGATAAATGAGGTTAGCCCCTAACTGCACAAGTTTTTGCTTAAGTCACACATGAACAAGGATGATCAGTAACAGTGGGGGAGAGTGTGAACAGTAGGGTGAGCTTTTCTTGGAACTCCGCTTAACTTTTGCAAAGTTAACAGCTTAGCACTTATCAGGAAAAAAGATGCTTACAAGGTGGTGGATGAGAGACACCTTGTCGGAATGAATCCGGTTGGAGAAATACACGCACACAAGCTTAACTGAAATGGAAATCTATTCCAGAAGCGCAACATATAAATGCTAAAGGCGCTGTTCTTGCGAGGCACATCCTGGAGCCAGGACAGCAGAAAATGGGCAGCATTAGTAATGCCACCTGGTAAAGAGGGTATCAGCCGGGGGAAAAAAAAAAAAAGAAAAAAAAAAGAAAAGAAAGAAAACCAGCTTGTTTAGTGAAGTTCCACTTAAAATACGAGAGCGTGCGTGCAGACTCCCTGTCTCCAGGCAGACTCCACGGCACTCGCACAGCACTAACTTCGAACCGCGGTACCAGTCCTCCCGCGCACGGCCGCACTCCGCGGCGGAGCCACCCGCACGCAGCCACGTTAAGAACTGCCGGGTGAGGCCAAGGGGCACCGCTCCCTCCCTCCGCACCGCGGGCACCCGCGCCGCGGCCGCTCCCACCCGGCCCCGCTCCGCTCCGCTCCGCGCGGGGCCGCCCCGGGCCCGGCACTGCCGCCGCGCCGCCGCCAGGGGGCACCAGCCCCCGCGCCGCCCCCCGTCAACGGTGCCCCCTCGGAGCCCCGGGCCCCCCTCACGGCCCCGGGGCCCCCTTCACGGCCCCGGGGACCCCCTCACGGCCCCGGGGACCCCTTCACGGCCTCGGGCCCCCCCTCACGGCCCCGGGGACCCCCTCACGGCCCCGGGGACCCCTTCACGGCCCCGGGCCCCCCTCACGGCCCCGGGGCCAACGGCCGCCGCGCCGCCTCACGGCCCCCCTCAGGGCCAGCAGCCTCCCCGCCAGGCGGAGGGCCGGCCGCGGGACATGCCGACCCCGCTAAGGCTGCGCGCCGGGCGCCGCCAGGCCGTGGCCGGAGAGGCCGCTCCCGCCGGCGGCGGGAAGTTTGCGGGGCGCTCCCCGGGGCCGGCCCTGCCCGGCGCTCCCCGCCACCCCGCCGGTGCCGCGAGGCAGGCCGAGCCGCCGGCTCCCGCCGCCCCCGCGCGCGGAACTCACGCGCTCCGGCTCCCCCGGCTCCGGCTCGTGCGCGCGCAGCGCCCCCCGCCGCCCCCGCGCGGGCAGCGGCAGCGCGGCCATGGCGGCCGGCCCGGCCGCGCCCCCCCTCCCCGCGCTGCGCCCGCACCCCGCGGCCCGGGCGGGCCCCGCCGCCTGACAGCCCCGCCGCCGCCGGCGCTCCGGGCGCTGCTGCCCGCGCGGGGCGGGGCCGGGGCCGGCGGGCGGCGCAGCGGGGCGAGCCCGGGGCGGGAGGCCGGCCCTCACTCGCAGCTCGCCAAGCCGGGCCGCGGGAGACAGGGCCTCGCAGCGGGAGATGTCCCGCCCGAGTTTTACGCGGTTACTGTGCAGGCGATTACGGGGCAGCGGCGTCCCGCGCTGCGGGGTCAGCACGCCGGCTTGCTCCGTCAGCCAGCGGGCGTCGGAGGCGCCCTTAGCTCCGGCGGAGGGGAGGGACGGTCTGACATCATCGGGGGTGTCGGGGCAGCGGCAGCAGTTTCACGAGTTGGCGCTTTCCGAGCTGCTCTTCAATTTGCGAGTGTTTCTTCCGTCGGTAGTGAAAGAATGAGAAGCCGGGCAACAATTTCAAGTATCCGGTTCCCCCTCCTCTCCCCTTTACCCCCCGTGCGGGGCAGGAACCCTGCTGAACGCAGGACGGGCTTTATTTTTCCCTTTGAATTTCTTTGGGTTTTGGTGGCGTTAAAGACAGCAAGAAAATATTATCCCCGACCTTTGTGTTCGTGTGTGTGGCTTCGTGTAAGTCACAGTCTGATTTCTGTGCCTGCAGGCTGTAGGAAAGCCAAGACATGGAAGAACAAAACCCACGTGGAAGTACGGCTGAGGCTGCACTAGTGTGTGGGCTGGAAATAAATAGAGAGTTTTAAAGTTGACACAGTAGGTGGGAAAAAAAAAAAAGATATTTCCTAGGGAAGCATAAAAAAGCTTGCTCTGTCAGCAAGCGTCAGAAAAAACACCATCTAGCCTGGGTTTGCCTGTTAAGCATGTGTCAGTCACCTTTTCATTAACAGCAGTAACATTTCATCCGTTTAGGTGATGGTGTGATCAAGGCTCTTGCCGTCAGTGATTTCAGCTTATTTTGTAATTAGATCTTTCCCAAAGAACTAAACCTCCTTTAGAGTCCCAGGAAAGATCAGAAGCCAAATGGAAGTTACAACTGGAAAATGACACGTGCCCAGCCTCGTGTGCATTACCAAAGCCAGGGAGTAAGAAGTGCACTTCTGAAGTATGACCCGCTGTGCTGAGGAGTGAGGACCGAACACAGAATTGACAAGAACACCTTCGTGTGGCCCCTACTCTTTTTGCAGAGGTTGTCCTTCTCTAAAAGAAACATTTAAACGCCGTGTGACGGCGCACTGAAGAACCCTGTATTAGGGAGCAGTTGCAAAGTGGAGCAATGCTAAGTGTAATGATTTTGACTTTTAGGTTTGGGGACCTAAAATCAGGTACCTCAGTCCACATGCAGACATTCAGGTAGGTGATGGAGCGTTACGGGAACTGGCACTGACCTGGTGTTCTGCCCTGCCTGCTCCGTTATTGTTCTATTCCTGCCTAGTGCAAGTCACCCCTCCCGTCGGGATGACAGGCGATGAGCTGCCCATCATTATTTCACATTAAGTCACAGGGAAGTACCTGAGTACCAATTTCCGGACAGAATCATTCACAAGTGTCCGAGGACCATCTGCAAATTCCCACCCACGACAGCTGAAGACCAAAATCATTGGCATGTGGTCCCGAGAGCCGGCCACACAAACGGCACGGCAATCCAGAATGGGCAGATACTCATTTCAGATGAATTCTGAACAGATCAACAGAAGATTCTTTTCTAGAGGATGACTCCCATCTTTAATGAAGCCAAGGTGTCTTCTGCATCCTCTGTCTCCTACCAAAAGGGAGAAAACAAAATGCAGGGGAGGAGGTGTGACTGAGCAGAATTCACTGGTGCTGTATGTCACTAAGATCAGAGTCCTTCATTTTACTTTTGCTGGGTCTTGCGACCAGCACGGGACGATACCCCCAGTCAGGAGGGCACAATATACTGCTTGTCTTTTCTGCTCTGCTAAATCAAGCTATTTTGCAGGAGAGAACACATACTGTCAAGCTATCCCTGGCGTTCATTCCTTCTAGAGCTTATTCTTCACTAGGGATCCGGTTGTAGTTACAGTATATGCTCTGTCACATTCTTTCAGCCTGAGGGCGTATCACAAAAAATAATCCACAGATTCTTTTTTTCTTTTTTTTTTAATTTAGCATTTGACATGCCTGATAGAAAAATAACCCTAAATCTGGGTAATCCAGTTTGCAGAACATCTGAAGCATAAGTCATTTCAGAGTTTGAACCAAACCCAAATCCATTCACATCAAATCAGATTTATTTAATTATTTCAAAGCCACCTTCCAATTCTACCCCCAGAGCCTATTTCTGTGTCTTGCCAGTATAGCTAGCATTGTGGACTGGCTTCCCATTTATATTCAGATGTTTAGAACAATAGGATGCACTATAAAAACCACGCACTTTGTGACACATCCATCTAAATGTGTCAGCACATGCCAGGGGATCCTCTTCTGCAGGTGCAAGGTTTGGAAATGGCAGTTCCATTAGAAAAGTCTCATCTGACATACAAACTGCGGAGCTACATGGTACGTACCTGTGTGAACAGAAGGACTATCAGTTCTCTCCCTCCATGGGTATTTTCCTGCATAGGAAAAACCTTAGCTTTGTAGAGAGTATGAGAAAGAGTACGCAAGCTCACTTCAGTAACTGGCAAAGAATAGTCATGCAACTCCAAAAGGGTGATTTTGTGAGGTGATTGCTTATGCTGTGAAGACTGCATGGCCTGAAGTAAGAATGCAAATGCTACAATCACCAGATTTTAAGAGTTCAGTAACAAAGGTAGAGGTTACATAATTTACAAACCTTTTCAAGACATCTTGGGAACTAAGAGGCGAGAAATAAAAGGCATGCTGATGTTGACATGAATACACCTCCAAATGCGATGTCCTATGTTTTCAATTAGGGACGCACTTTGCCTTCTGCATGTGAGACCTGACCAAAAAAAAACCCCTCTAGCAAAGGAATGGAGATTTACTTTGGTCGTCAGAGGTAGTTTGTTGCCATCCACTATCAACTATATTTGCACTTGCTAAATTCATAGACCTTTGCCTCTTGGGACTTTTCTGACTTTTATCTGAAGTAGTTTGCCCTTTTTTTTTTGCAGAGAAATTACTTTGTACCACCCCAAAATTCCACTCTTAGATTTGGTGTTCTTGTATCCTGAGAAACTGAGGACTTCCAAGTCTTCTCATTCTTCTCTCAATTTCCTCAATTTTTTCCCTTTCTTCCATTAAGCGCATTTGCCAAATGTTTCTCCGTGCCTTCTCTGCTGCCAACTCCATCATTTCGTGTGGTACCAGGTAGTTTAAAAGGGGAGTAGTGTCACAGAACCATTTGCGTTGGAAGAGACCTCTTGAGATGATCTAGTCCACCCCCCTGCTCGAGCAGGGTGCCTAGAGCAGGTTGCCCAGGACTGTGTCCACTGGGGTTTTGAGTATCTCCAAGGATGGAGCCTTCACAGCCTCTCTGGACAGCCTGCTCCAGAGTTTGGCCACCCTCACAAGTAAAAAACCTGTTTTCTTGTGTTCTTGTTTACCCCTAGTAAATAGGTTGAGCAGTCACAAACCTGTCACACCTCCAACCTGTTTCTTCACAAACCCTGTTGAGTGCTGTTAGATTCCTGACTGTGGGAACTCTGCAATTACAAACATGTTCGTTCTTTTTTACATCCTTGGTCCAAAGCTAACTGGTATCTTTAGGTCTTCAACTGGGACCTTAATTTTACCGTTTTCCTAGACGAAAATGTCAGTATTTCCATGTTTCCTGTATTTGATTCCCTGTTAAATTCCCCCTCATTTTGTTTTATTCTGTGTATACAACTCTTACTGACATTTAATCAAGAAAACTAGTGACCTCTCATAGCCTTTTCCCACTGCTATTATACTAAGACCTGACATGTCTTAGAGTGAATTCCTGTCTTGTTTCAGAATATTTGCTCTTTGTTTGGCAGTGTTCATACTACACAATCTCTTCACCTCCCAAACCTATACATTCTTCCAGACCAAAGCATTTTTCATTTTATCTTGTGTCATGCATCCAAAAATCAAAATATAATGCTGGGCCACATGTTTGCTTATCACAAAAGATTTTTTTCAGGACTCTATTATGCATTCTTACCATTGTCAGTGGCCTCTTCGTACCTCCCACCCGCTATTTATGATGAGTTTTCTATGCTCATCTTCTGAATCTTGTCATTTTCACCCTTTATAATCGTACCACACATTCTTACCACACCCGAGCTTTTTTTTCCTCTTCATGTTCAAGGCTCTCCGAAACCCCTAGAATAAAAGGGGACAATGAAGACTCCTTCCACAAACCAACAAGAATGGTGCGAACGTGTGGTTGCACACATGTACCGAATCTCATCTTTGCTTCAGAGAAAGCAGGCTGTCACCCTTGGATATCTCTGGCTACACGGCAAACAATTCTGCCTTGATTTACAAGGATTTTTTAAGGAGGGAGAGAACCTTATGTGTTAATCATATCATCCAGTAGTCACAGTCAAGCCCCCTAGGGAAAAACCACTACTCGAAAATAGAAGAATTTTATCAACAAAAGTAATCTGTTTTAATATAAATTTTAATTTGACTTTGAATGCAACCATTTCCTTTAACCAGAGTTCTTTTCTAGGATCAATCTTGATTTGTACAGTCTAGTAAATCTCACCACTTCAGATGCCCAAGAAGCTGGTTTTGCAAGAATCAACAAAAACACGCTATTGTTAATCACTGTGTATAAGTAAGATGCCAAATCAGTACATAATACAAAGTCTTTTGGAGCAAAGGACAGACTAAAGTCCCAAAAGTATCGTTGATGATGTAACAGAATAGAGAAGTGATGTAACCAGATAAAAGAAGAAAAGGTGTTGCTTAGGTGTATTCTAAAGATACTAGTTTTTATTTTACATTGTAGATGCACTAATAAATACTATTTCTCTATCAAAACATAGCTTATATATGTCCTGAATACCTAGCAACTTCCAGCCACATTAATTTCTTCAAACTGGAATTACACGGTCTCTATACTGTTATGTCTTTGTCTAAGCACGGCTCAGGAAAATGGTACTAAGCAGCAGCAACTTTTCAGCCACACATAAAATCGTGGGTTCAGGGACTGGCTAGAATGAGAATTATGTTAAAACACATCAACATTTTACAGGGAATTCCCAGCTCGAATATAACAGAATAAAACCTGTGTCTGTAAGGAATATCCATTTCAGGGCACTGGAATATGGTAATTAGCAATTAGACACAATTCTTCTGTAAACTGACTTACTTAGGCAGGGCTGGAAAATACGAGTGGCACTCGGGAGTGACCGCCCACGTCACGGCAGTGTGCTCTTCCGTCCCGATGCGGCTATCGCCTCTACAATCGAGTTCTCTGCAACTTGAGGTGAGCAGTAGATCAACTGGGCACTATGGGAGGCTTGCCAGATTAATTTGGCCCGCTGCCTGTTGTTCAATCTGGAGTCATTGACGCCCCGGGTTTCCCTGGGACCGTGCTGCCAAATACTCCATATGGGATGCCCAGAAATATAGCCTAATGTTAGGGAGATTTAGTTCTCCTGAGTCTCAATGGGCCTATACATTTTTAACAGCAATCCTTGTTTTTACCTTCCAAACGAACCTTGAAAAGGCCTTGTGAACCTTATTAAAGAATGAGGTTTTAAATTATGTGACATAGCTGTAGTTGACATAGGCTACAGAGGAAGACATTTATTTCCAGAAGTTCCATCTGTCCTACAGCTGAAGTCGGGCGAGTCGTTCCTAAAGTGTGATCGTGCCATTGAGCTTTGGCCTGCAGAGCAGGGAGTGCTTTAACCCTCCATCCCGTATTGTGTTGACCTGAACAGTGTACAGGCTACAATATCTTGTGCTGAACTCCTTCGCGGCGAAAAAGTAGCTCCATTTGTTGAAAAAGGGCCAGGCAATGGGACCAACAATATGGACAATAAATAATAAGAGTTAATCAGACTAGAACAGCGTGTTTCCTTATTGCAAAAATTAGTGTCTTTTCCAGCAGTGTAAGCCCATCTTTAATACACCAGGAATGCTTAGAGCAAACAGAACGCACATTCTGTGTGGTACTAAGGAACTTAAAAGGCAAAAGAATTTACCATTAGAAGATAGATCTGTTTGTGGAATCACATATTTTAGTCTTATTAATGGCACAGCCTGTGTCCTATGCCACTCTACACAGTCTAATGCTTTTCATTAGTCATGAAAGAGCTGCAGGAGGAGGTTATATGCTCTTTGCTCGATGGTCTGGATTTTTTAATATGGGATTTTTTTTATGATCTGAAATCTAAAATAAAATTGGGACATCTGTGGGACTTACTTATCTAACACAAGAATTCGGAATTTAAGCAAAATTATTTTCTTTGAAACAAGTATTTTATGGGGAAAAAATTACTGTTTTTTCCTTGTTTTGTGGCTGAAAGGAACAGTAGTTTTTAAAAGCTCTGAAACTCAGCAAAATATGGTATAAAATCCCAAATATGCTTTCCCCAAAGATTTTCTATTCTTACAAATTTTTGATTATGCCACTGGTTTTCTGTCAGGTTAAAATGTCAGAGAAAATATACAGAATGAGACTTTCTTCCCTCCACTCATCCCAAACCATCTGAGAGATGTAGCAATCAGTAAACAGAGCTGAGGTTCTCATACTTCTTATCGTGCCTATGAAGTCTTTCTGAATTCACGCTTTTATCATGACAGCAGTTAAGACAAACATATAATTGTTAAGATGAACAAACTGTGGTGATCTTGCTTCATGATTCATACACTTTGTTCAGAATTTTATTAAAATACTTCTAATTTATTCCAAAAGTTTGTTTCTAAACAATTTTTTTCTCTCTGGTAATGTAGGCAATTAATAAGCATTGAACAGAGAAACAGTGAAGAAGACTTCATCAAAATTTTCAGATACATCCTCCACTTGCTGCTTTTCAAGAGTAATCGAAAAACAATGGTACTGTTGAACAATGACGATTTAGGGTGATCTGAGAACAATCTTAAAATTTAATCTATTTTTAGTTGGCCTCTTACTCTACTATGGTGTCACACACTGACTTCAGGTCTTTCCCTTGAGTGACTATTTGTGCTATGTGGTAGCAATGTACTTTATGTCAACTAGAATTTGTTTATAGAAAGCATGTAGGTTTACATTCTTACTTTTTCTTTGTTTTCTTCAAAAGTAATTACATGCTTTTATTTTCTTAGAAATATTCTTTGGGCAAAGACAGTAACTCAATGAAGATATTAATATTTTATTTTGGATTAATTTCTGTTTTGCTTTTTGAGATTTCAGATAAAGTATTGTTGATGATTAATGTGTCAATATTTTACATTAACTTTATAAGAACAGTAAACATTCTTCAGGATGCTTTATGACCATCTTTTTAACAGCACAGAGATAAGACAGTATTTTGGATTAATTTTTTTTTCTCTTTCCGCATCAAAAGGACATAAGTATTATTAGGCAAAACCAAATAAAATATTCCCTCTTCTTATCCTGTTCCATTTCTTCACGATGTGATTCCCCATCACCAGTGGTAATCCTGGTTCCAGTGGCATGATTTGTAACAGCTGCATATTTATGGGCAGTGAGCTTGAGGAGTGAAAATCTAATTTCAGGTTGACATTATATCTGATTCTTTTCAATAGACTATCCTGGCAAATATGAAGGAAAATGGTAATACATTGGTCCTGAAGAGCAACCTGAGATGAATGGTAAGAACTACTATCAACCTGCCCTATCGTTCCTTTTTTTTTTTTTTTTTTTTTTTAAGAGTATAGTTTAAATGACCTGCTATTCCTTTACCGTGTGAGCTTTCCTGTGTCAAGCTCCTTGGAAAAATTACTGCCTTGATGCTGCTTTTGAGGCAAAAGATTACGCCGCAAGAAGAGAGTACGCTGCCTGCCTTCCCAGTCCACACGCTGAATCCATTCTAGAGCTGAATGCGGGTGCAAGCCTTCGAGTCCTCTGACATCCAGATTAGTCTTTTTTCCAGTTTTATGTGTTAATACATAAAGTCTTATGTATTATAAACTTCTGGGTTCCTTTATTATGTTAATTACACTGGTTTGTAATCTTTAAGTCTTCTCTTCACTAGAAACAGAAGCTGCATGATTTTGTTAATTAAAGTGTTAATTACTAATATTTTTTTGATGAAGACAAACCCGAGGTCTTGTTTGAATTGGTAGATTCTAGAAAACTAACAGAATTATTCAAGATACAGATTTTCTATATGGCATTAAAACCTTTTACAGGTATTTTCATCCAGAATTAAATCGGTCTTACTTTGGTAATCATATCATGAACAGGGACCTTTTATGAGTATCAGAGTTCTCTCCGTATTTAGAGCGAGCACTGGCTAAGCTTTTTGATTTTACTTAAAAAAAAGACATGCAAAATATGGGACTGTTTTCCTTGTTCACGAACAACAAACCAGTTTTGAGGTTTTACTTTCAGCGGATGTTACTAGAATTATGGCCAGGCAGAGCCATTACCAACCGCAGCAGGCGTGGATGAGGGAACACCAGCCTCATTACGGAAAGACCTTCATTACTGTATACAAGTATATTATCTTTGGATTTATGTTCCTGAATCCACACTGCATTTCTCGGTGGAACCAAAAGCTGCAAAGGGGCTGGGAAGCGGCATCCACAAACCACAGCCTGCAAAATAACCTCCTTTCAGAGGCCTGAAGATCAACCAGATGGTGCAAAACTGAACAGCGATTCACTTGTTGCCGCGCCCTCCGGTGACGGGGAATGCCGGGCTCCAGAACGGCCGCCCGGCCCGCCCAGGCCTGACCCTGCCCGGCCGAAGATGGCTGCCGCATCCCCCCGCCCGGGGCCCGGGGCCACGGGCCACCAAGGCGCCTGCGCGGGCGGCCGGCGCATGCGCTGGAGGCGCGGCCGCTGTGGCGCATGCGCGGGCCCGCCCCATGTGACCCGGCGCCTCTCCTCCTTCCTGCGGCGGCAGTCCGGCCATGGCGGCGGCGGGGGAGGTGGTGGCGGCGAGTTCTGCCGAGCAGTTCCAGCAGCTGCTGGAGCAGAAGGACAGGTGAGGCCGGGGACCGGGAGGGCCGGGGACCGGCCTGCCGGGTGCTGAGGGAGTGGGGCCCGCCGCTGGAGAGACCCCGCTCCCCGCGCCGGGGGCGGCCTGACTGGAAGGGCTGGCCTCGCCGCCTGGAGTGCAGCCTTTCCGCTGCACCGCTTCCCGAGAGAGCGTGGGCTTCCCGGCGAGCAACTGCAGCGGGTCCCGAAGCGTCAGGCCCTGTGGGAAAAGGGCTTTCTTCGATTTGTCCCGGTCTCCCCCAAAACGTGGCTCTGCGGTCGCTTCGCGCGTTTGGCCCGAGCTCCGTGAAGAGCCGGTGTCTGCTGAGGGAAGCAGGCCCGGTACTGTCTCAGAGCCGAATAAAACTTTCGCGGGGAAGTAAAAAAACCCAAACTCATAGACTGGAGAAGGACTTCGGGTTTGCTTCTTGACGAGTTATTTTTTAAGCACCCGTTTCTTTAGGCACGGCTTGTGAGTCTCTCGGAGAGCTCAGGCGTTCAGACGGGGAGGACTGCTGCAGCTGCCAAACTTTCTGTAGGGGACGGGAAGCCTAAATGGGCAGATTGGCAGGAAAATTATGCAAAACAACTTTCATGCAACCTAAGAATTTTTTTTTTTCTCTCCTGAGCCCTACGGTGTCAACAAACCAAACAATTACTGTACAACATTTTCAATGAAAACAGCAGCCTTAGGTTGTCTGTTGAGAAAAAATGCAAAACTAAGGTGTTTATCTCTCGTGTAACAGGGCTGGTTTCTCATTAATCTGGTTTTATGCTCCATTAATGAGCAACAGGGCTCTCTTTCCATGGGTAGCTCTCAGCATGGACTACTGATTCTCGGTAGCCTCTGGGTGGTGGCTCTTGGGCTGATATTGGAAGTCTTGGGCACTGATCCTTTGGGGGAAAACTGCACATGTTTCGCTTGGGTAGGGAAGAGTCGCAGTAACTACTACTGCAATTAAAGATGAACAGGTACTTGGGTGCTTTACTGTAGAAAGACTGGTTTGGTTATAAGCTTTTCTTGTTTGTCTTGTTGAACAAAAGGTGTAGTAACTATTACTGTATCTTTTAATCCACTAGCTGAGTATATATTTAACTAGGTCTTATAAGGTGCTGTGTCAAAAACATTTCCATGTCATTTAACTGCTGCGTTAGCAAGTGGCCTTTAAATGAATAAGGAGAGAAAACTAATTAAACAAGTGGCTTAAAAAAAATGGTGAGACTACCAGCATCGCATTCTTAAAGTCAACATAAGGAAACATGAAAAAGTTTTGATTATGGGTAGAAGAAACTAGATTCTTCGAAACTTGCTGCACAACTTTCAGTTTTCTTTTCTGGGATTATTCTTCAGCTGAATTGTTGTGTGGGGACATCCCAGAGGAAAGGCACACTCTTAACACTCGCTGAGACATATTGAAATGAAAATGGCTTCAGGAACAAATACAATATTTTGAAGGTTTTTTTCAACAAAGCCCTCAGTAATTCTCTCATTCCCTTTGTCCACAGAGCATCATTCAGTTTTCTCTTTAATGGACTTGATTATTTTATGCCTTTTTTTTTTTTTTTGGGTCCTAAGATGAATTGATGGTATGGATAACTCCTTTTTCTGCTTAATTTCAAAATATTTGGCTTTGTTTTTTGTTACTGCTAAGAAACCAAAAGAAACCTGCACTCACGGAACATAACAGATCCCCCAAATCATAGATTTTTTTTGTTTTTTTTCTTTTAACGATCTCCCTGTTTCTGGGTAGTAGGAGAACTTTAAAAATATACATTGACTGACTTAAGGTGCCTTCTATATTTAGATTGTCTAGCGAATTTGAAAATTAATGGTGTGGAAAAAAAATTTAAACATTCACTTAATAAAGCGGGAAAGGAGAAAGTTTCTTCAAGGAAGTATTTTTCTCTTGAAAGATAAAAAATATGCTCAATTTTTAAGGCTAGGCCTAATGCTATTTTACGGTTAATTTATTTTTTTATTCAAATGGACTGCCTGATTTTTCCAAACTAATAGAGTTACCACTAATCAGCTGCAACTGCCAGCATTTTATGCTGACACTTAATTTCATAGGAGTTCTTGTTTCAGAAAATTAATCTTTCTGATATCAGGTTATTAGCAAGCTTTGTGTTATGGAATAAGTGTAAATTTCAAGGTTTAATTTTTTTCAAAATGCATCTAGATTTTATGGTTGCAAAAGATGAACTGAACCAATGTCTTCAAAATTATTAAAGCACTTCTATTTTTGCTCTGTAATCTATTGTTTTAGTTAGACTATGCTTTAGAAAAATCAGCTTATAAAACCAAGAAGCTTGGGCTGCCTGTCAGAAAGATTATAAATACATATATAAAGATTATAAATACATATATAAAGATTATAAATATATATATAAAGATATATATATATATAAAGATTATAAATATATATATATAAAAATAAGTACTTGTATCTTGGCCCAAAAGGCAGGTGACCTATGAAGTAATTATTTTCTGGATATCGCTATCAAAGAATGTCTTGCTATTTTGGTTCTACAGTCAATAGACTCTTTGTTTTAAAGGTATACTTTGTGAGTCTGTCTCAATCAATTATTTTTATCTATTTTTTAAATACGCTATAGAAACAAGACTTCGGGCTTTTTGTTCCTCCACAGAAAATGTGTGATATGTCTTTCCGATTTTTCTTCTGCTACTAAAGTTTAAGAAAAGTTATATTAAAGAAAGTTAATTTTATTTTTGGCCCCACAGCTTTTCCTCCAAAATGTGAAATACAAAATGATACAGGAAGAGAAACTTTGGGACTTGTCATAAGCTTTTTGTTACAGTCCTCTTTTATAGATAATAGTAGAGTTTTTAGACATATCTTGGTTGAATGTAAAGAAATACTTTGTTTAGAATCACTTATGTGCTTAATTTTGCTAACTCTCTATTTTCTTCCTTTCTTAATGTTTTTTAATTACTCTTGCTCTTTTTCAAGTTTAATTTAAAGTGCTCAGATACCAAGAGGGCAGTCTAATTGCAAAATTAGGCTTGTTCTGTGAATGGATTTGTCAAAAAAACCCAAACCAAAACAAAACCCTTGCTGTAAATTAATTTTCATCTTCATGAAGAGCATACTTGAAGTGCATTGTAGCTCTATGTTGGTAAGGAGAGAATAGGCTCTGATGGAATGAGGATTCAATAACCATGTGATTATTCCTCCTCTACTTGTCATGAGCTGACGTTCATGTGATCAGATATGTCCCACTATGCATACTAAATTAAATTGAGCACTTGGTGAAATACTTCTTGGTAGCAGGGGAAGAGTATGCGTTCCTGTGTCGAGCTAATAGAACAAAAGTGCATCAAGTTAGTTATCAGTGCTTTGGCCTGATGCGTAGCCTCTATACTACTTTTATGTTCTCTGTTCTCCTTTCTTCCGCTATTTGTTTTTAGCCAGTGGAAGTATACTTTTGTCCTGCTTGTAGTCTAACAGATGTAAAAACTATTTTTTTAAATGTACAGGCATTGTGCAGTTGCAATGACAGCTTAACAGCTTAATTCTCTGTAATTGTAAAAGCTATAGTAGATTTAAGTAGATTAGACTTTTTTGTCATAAAACTTGATTAAAAAAAAAGTATTTTTGTTGATCCTTGATCCGTTTTTAACAACTTCTCTGAGCTCTTAACGTATGCGCTGTTTACTGACATCATTAAGAATGGTATTGGAGGAGGTCTCAAAGTTGGTATTTCAAATGAAGGATGTGATGAACAAGTACAGGAAAACCAATCCTGGAGCAAAGCTCTTGATAATTCTCAGCATCGGAGCTTGGTCTGTCTTCTGAAATACTGAACTGCTGCTGCTTTTTTAATTTTAAAATTTTCTGTCTGTTGTGACTGGGTATTCTCATACATATAAATGACTCCCCCTGTCTCCCAACCTACCCAATTATTTTCACCTCATTACTTTGTGGCAAAAAATGTTGGTTGCAGCATGGGGACAGCACTTCCAAGTGCTTGTCCCCCTGGGCTCAAAAGTCTTAATTAAAATGTGTCTATCTGAGCTGACAGCTGTAGTAATGTTCAGAAGACCTGTCTGCTGTGAGGGCAGATACAGCATGAACTACCTATGCTATAATCTGCCTCTTCATTTGCTCTGCAGCTGGACCCCACAAAGAGCATTGCTATAAAAGTTTACATACTGAAACAGAGTTTTGCAATTATGGTTTTACTCTGAGCAGTGAGATACAGTCTCACGTTTCTCAAGAAGTCCATATCAAATCCCATTTATAAGTAAAGAGTAAATCACTTAAATGAGCCTTTATTGGGGCTTAAATGCTAGTGTCAATTGTGAGCAGTAAAATCAGTTGAAAGACGCGTACAGCTATTTTATCGTAATTAAAGAGATGGTTTGCCTTTGGGATCGTTGCTGTTGGTGACTTGTATACAGGAGTGTTGGAAGAATCTATACAGCTGACAGCCCTGGGGAAGGTGTCTTGAACTGTTCCTGAGCTCAGGTCTAAATTTGCAAGGCTGGCACTTGCAGAAGAATAGAACTGCCTTGTTCTGTAATTTCAGTTTTTACTAGTCTGTAAACTCTGCTATTTTTAATCAGCTTTCAAAGCAGAACCACACTCTGACTGATGGCATGATGGAAAAAAAAAAAAAGAAAGAGGCTATCCTATTATATTCCTACCAAAATTTTCTAGAATTGCTTTGGAAAATCAAGTTTACGAGTTTTAAAGGTCTGTGTCTGAATTGAGTTTAGCGCAGTATTTGGAGTATGTGGTCAGATAGCACAGCTTCTGTTCCAGTATGAGTGGCATGCTGGCTGCCTAGCTATTAAAATTTATACTGAAGTTCCATTATTTAGTAATAATAAAATATACTAAATAGCTTTTACAGTATGGTTGTGTTGGTTTCTATATCTCTTTCTAAGTAGATTAAAAGTAGTACGTTATATGTCTGTTTCCCTTGTTGGATTGTTTTTTATCTCGGGAAGGTGGTGTGTGTGGTGGTTTTGGTTTTTTTTTTTTTCGTTTGTTTGTGGGGTTTTTTTGGCATGGAATATCAAACTTTTATATTGTGTGATTTAAAAAAAAAAATAAATTATGTAAATTATGTTACTTTTTTTTATAGGTCCCTTGTAGTTGTCCACTTTTGGGCACCGTGGGCTCCTCAGTGTGCTCAAATGAATGAGGTTATGGCGGCATTAGCAAAGGAACACATGCAGGTTACATTTGTGAAGGTAAGTCAGGCAGTTGAGCTTGTTTTAAACAGAGGCGAGCCATTATTACAGGAGTAAAGTATTACAAAATACGGGTAAAGTTCTTTTTGAAGTTCCTTTATGGCTTCACGTTTAAGGATGCGAGTTGAACATATGCAAGAGATGCATCAAAAATCTGTGGGATGAAAGTTCTAGGTTCATCTTTCCAAACTTGAAGGGGTTATTTAAGCTTACAATGTCATTTTATCATGCTGTTAAAAAAAAAAAAAAATCAGTCTACTAAGATACAATGAAGGATTTTTTCCACTAGCTGCTCCGCCTAGGCTTTTAAATTTGTCTGTGCCTGCAATGTCTCAGTCCTTCAGTTCTGTAGGTAGCCATATTTTTTAAAGCATGATTTTTATCCCTGGATTTGAAATTCATTTGACAACACTGTTCTTTTCAAGTGTGCTGGAGATATCATTTGTGATGTTATTGGTTAGCTAAATAGATCTCAGAACTCAGAGATTTCCTGTCAGATACTAAAGATGAGCAGTAATCTTGATGAAGTTTAAAGGAAGATAAATTTAAAGTCTGTGCAACATTGTATAGTATAGTGCTGGATGGTGTAAACACAAATGAGATGCTATGTTTTTGTGAGATCGTCTGCACATCCTAGTAAGAGAACCAGCGTGGAGGGAAAAATGAATGCACTTCATCAACATGCCGTTCATTTTAAAACAACTTTCTCTTGTTAATGAGACACTTCTGTGATTATGAGGGCAGGGAGTAATGGAGCAGCCAGCTGTGTGTGAGTATTTTTAATTTGATTTCTTACAGCCTTTAGCTTTTGTGGGTTTTTTAATGATTCCTCTGAAGTTGGTATTTCTCTCTGTAAAACAGAAGGACAAAACTATTTTAATGGCAGTATTTTATTACTTTAGAGCTTCACAAGACTAATTGTCAACATTTTGAAAATTCAAGATGCTTAAATTTATATAGAGTTGCTATAGCTTTTAGTCGGCCCAAGAAAGTTTGAAAACTCTCAGTTGCCTCTTTATTATTCATGTTCATATATTATTTATTTATAACCCTTACTATTAATCGGTAATTTATTTTTTAATAACAACGTTCCGATGTGATCAGGTGTTACAAAAGTAAGATAACGGCACCTCCTTCCCCCTACTCCCCACCCCCCAATATTACTGGTGTACTTCTTTAGAAAAAATAAACTACTGAAAGACTTAGGTGACTTTTCTTGATACGTGGGTTTGTTGGTTTTTTTTTTTTTTGGTGGGAATTCCTCATGGGAAATGTATTTGATTTGGTAAGTTCTTTGTGGGATTTTGGTCTGTATTCCAGAATAGCCAGTCTGCCTTTTAGTTGGCAAGAACCTGTTAACTTATCAGATGGTTACAGATGACTGACCGAGACCAGTGTACCGCTTTGCAAATCATAAACAGTTACATTCTGGAATAGAGCTAAGTAATAATGAAACAAACTTCAAAACTGTCAATAAATCTTGAAGTCTTTCTAAATGCAGTTTCTCATTTTAGTTGTTGCATAGCCTAACTCTTAAGATCCTGGGCTTGGTTAAAATGAGTCTGTCTATATCCAGAAATAGAAACAATGTTTTGGAAAGTTGTACCAATAAGAGCAAGTTGCTGAAACATGAAATGTAATCTGTTCTGTAAGTGTGAACCTCACCAGAGTGGAACATAAGTATCCAAGTGGGTAGGAAATATTAATTTTCTTTTTCCACTAAAGTTATAGGTAGAAGTCATTTAATCATTTGCCACTTGAAAGAGAATAGATAATTGGAATCTATTTACAGCTTTCAATCTATAGCATTAGTTTCTCAGTTGATCCTGTTGGAGCATTGATTTACAGAAATAGAAGTGGAGCTTGGACTCTCAGTTTTGACTTAATTCTGTTGGGTTGCTTCTCTATTTAGTGGGTTCATTAAAAGCCCATATAGTTGGAGCACATCGAAGCATGCTGTAATACTAAAATATTCAGAGCTTCACTACATTTTGGTTAATAGTGAAAACAATCACAGTATTTCTAAAATACATAAGGATGGACAGGGTGGGCAGGAGCAAGCTGTTAAGTAGCTCTGTTGATGCTTGTTCAGTCATTGTATGGTTTGTGGAATAAGAATTTGAAAGGCTTTTTCTTCTGTACACTGGATTGCAGGTTTCTGTTTGAAACATTTAGATCTATTACCACTTTTTTAACCATTAACTCTGCAGTTGTTACAGAGCTAGTGGCTTAAACAACCTTGTACTAGATATTCTGTCACTCAAGTAAGCTTTTAGCCTTTGCACAGGAAATCTCAAATTTGAGTTAATTAAAAGATATATATTTTTTTGGCAAATTACTACATTATATAATTTCAAGGTATGCATTTGAATGCTGAATAAAATTAGAACCAATAATCTCAACAAGCTTGCCACTCAATACTCAATAGCTTTGCAGGAGTTAAAAATAAAATTTAGTAGACATCAATAGCTTATTGAAGAAACACTCCTTTTTTTTCTTCATAATTTGCAGAAGGCTGCAAATGTCAGTCATGATGTACTGCCCCTTGAAATTAGTCAATAGAGCAAACAGCAAGAATTGCTGTGGGCAGAAAATAAGCACTGTAATCATGACATAACTGGGGTCAATGATTTATGGATTTCAATATAGTAGTAGCTGCATATGATTGAAAATTTACTAGGTCACTAGTGCACCAAAAATTTTATTCGCAGCCTCCGGGCATCTTTTGAAATGTGCAACAAAATAAAAACCTCTGAACCTGTTTTGACACTGTGTAGGCTCAGTGGATGACACGCCAACCCAGTGAGTCTCATTTAAATGCAAATGTGTCACAAACTTGTGCATCAAATCCTTTTTAAAAGTATAAAATACCTAGAAGAACATTCTAGACAGGATTGACATCCACAGTCAAACTTTAAAGAAGATTATGAAAATAATCTTTTTCTCTGTTTTCTTTTGTTTTGTTTTCGGTTTTGGTTTTTTAGCTGGAAGCTGAAGCTGTGCCTGAAGTATCTGAAAAATACGGAATTAGTTCTGTTCCAACGTTCTTATTCTTTAAGGTAAGAGAAAATGGGTTTAAGAGAAAAATGGATTCCATGTGGACTCTTAATATGTATACTTTTTTAATACTACTACCAGAAGGGCAGAACCTTAAGAACTTTCTCAGTGAATAAACACTTATGTATCTGATTTAAGTCTATCCAGTGGAACCTAAAAAAGCAGACAGAAATTATTCTTACACTTTATAGGTAATATTTCAGAGCTTCCTTAATTGCTTTGGGATTCTTACATAGTTTTTATTTTAGTTGTCATACCTTGTATTGGATCAAAAAAATTTTCAGTAATGTTTCCTTGTCTAGCTATAGTTCTACAACATGGCAAAAACCCAAGTAAATAATCTTTTGGTAGAAATGACAAGTCTGTTTGGGTCATGTTTGCCTGTGATAATAAAATTCAAAATATTTTCTTTAATCAGTTCTTGTAATAGCAAATTCGCTAGCATTAACAGTAGCCAGCCAGCGGAATGGTATGAGTCTTGGAGCTAAAGTCTGCCTAAAAGATCAATACACTAATCCACCCTGCATCTGAAAATCTATACTTTATATGGTGGGTTTAGTATTTTTTTATTACAGTACAGATTCTGAATTTAATCCTTTAACACGAGCCTGTGTTTTGGTTTTCTTAGAATTCTCAGAAAGTTGACAGATTGGATGGTGCACATGCCCCAGAGCTGACCAAAAAAGTGCAGCGCCACACATCCAGCAGTTCCGTTTCTGCTGGCTCTAATGACAGTGCAAAAGAAGATCTTAATGTGCGTCTAAAGAAGCTCATCAATGCTGCCCCTTGCATGCTGTTTATGAAAGGGTCTCCAAAAGAACCTCGCTGTGGTAAGGATTTTCTGAAGTTTGTGTTCAGTGTGCTTTGGGCTAGTTGTCAGATTTACTGTTTTGGGGAGGTACATGCCAACAGCATCTTGTACACCTAGAAACATTAATGAAAAATTTTCATATTGCTTATATGCAGCTAGAGAATTGCTATTCCCTTAGTTAAATTTTGGAAACGGAATCACAGAGATTAGGGGCTTTCTAAAGAATATGTGATGTGCAATGCTGTCCTTGAAGTAGGACACTCTTCTGGAGGTAGCTCAGTGTTTATTCATGGCATATTTTGTGCATCAAGTTACATATGTAAAATAGTCTGAAGAGAAGGCTTCAAGTTAAGGAATAACAAGAATCGACTAACATCTGGGATTACTGTTGCCATTTGGAAAAAGAAACCAAAACTATCCTAGCTGGTAAAATTGAAAAGACCAGTAGCATGTGTTTCTGCTACAGTGGAAATGCCTTTTCTTAAACCTAGTTCTCTTAACACTTGCTCACTGTTTACAGTGCTTGGTTCCTAACTAACTTGAAGCGTTGATCTCCATGGAAAGCACATGAACAAATGTTAAACCCCAAAATTTAACTACTATGAAGCTGCCATCCTTCTGCTCACTCAGTCTCAAGAAGTTGCATTGCTGAACTGATTTTGTAGGGCCTTCTGTGGTGAGCTGCAGGAGGTAAACAGAAGAGTAACACTGATGTAGGATGGGTATTGCTTGACCAAACAGCGCTCTTAGCAGCTCTCATTTGGTTATGGCTCCCTCTTGTTCTGGTGTAGCTCTGGCGGCATCGATTCGGCAATTAACACCAACACTTTCAAGGTTGTCTCCTTTGAGTGTAATCCTAGCCTGCCCTTCTTGAAGTTTATCTTCAGTTGTCAGTCTACTTCCAACCCACCAATCTTTTTCCACTGATCTCTTACAGAAGTGAACATTTATCTGCTGGTTTCTGTGCTGTTGTTTTCATATACATTTGTTCCCTAAGGCCCTCCCTCCAAGACTGGTGTCATTGCCAGAATTTTTGGTTTTTTGATTATGGGTTGCTCTGTACGGCACCAGGACTGCTGGTGACAGGTGGGGAACGCCTGTCTCTGGGGGGGAGAAGGATCCTGGTGCAGGAGTTAGCAGGGCTCATTGAAAGAGCTTTAAACTAGATTTGAAGGGGGAAAGGGATAAAATCAGACTCGATGAAGATAAGCCTGGGGGTGACACACCAGTGTTTGAGGGGTGGTGTGCTGGCAAGGACCTTTGGACTGCCATCTCAGCAGAGCTAGGGGATGGGGACCCATGCGGCAGCAAAGACATAGGGGTTGTTGATGTGCTGGAAACGAGGGAAGCACCTGAGACAAGTCACATAGGAGGTAGGGCTTCTCCTCCCAAAAAGGTAGCAGGATCAATAGCTCAACTACAGTGCATTTATACCAGTGCATGCAGCATGGGCAACAAACAGGAGGAGCTGGAAGCCATTGTCCAGCAGGAAAACTATGATACAGTGGCCATCACGGAAACATGGTGGGACGACTCGCACAACTGGAGTGCTGCACTGGAAGGCTACAAACTCTTCAGAAGGGACAGGCAAGGAAGGAGAGGTGGTGGGGTAGACCTATCAACCAAGGACCTGGGGGTGTTGGTCGACAGACGGCTGAATATGAGCCGGCAGTGTGCCCAGGTGGCCAAGAAGGCCAACGGCATCCTGGCCTGTATCAGAAACAGTGTGGCCAGCAGGCCTAGGGGAAGTGATTGTACCTTTTGTACTCGGTGCTGGTGAGGCTGCACCTGGAATGCTGTGTTCAGTTTTGGGCTCCTCACTACAAGACGGACATGGAGGTGCTGGAGCGTGTCCAGAGAAGGGCGACGAAGCTGGTGAGGGGTCTGGAGCACAAGTCTGATGAGGAGCGGCTGAGGGAGCTGGGGTTGTTCAGTCTGGAGAAGAGGAGGCTGAGGGGAGACCTCATTGCTCTCTACAACTAGCTGAAAGGAGGTTGCAGAGAGGTGGATGCTGGTCTCTTCTCCCAGGTGACAAGTGATAGGACAAGTGGAAAGGGCCACAAGTTGTGCCAGGGGAGGTTTCGATTGGATATTAGGAAAAGCTTCTTCACTGCAAGGGTTGTCAAGACACTGGAACAGGTTGCCCAGGGAGGTGGTGGAGTCCCCTTCCCTGGAGGTTTTTGAAAGACGTTTGGATGAGGCGCTTAGGGACATGGTTAGTGGTGGACTTGGCAGGGTTAGGTTTATAGTTGGACTTGATGATCTTAAAGGTCTTTTCCAACCTAAACGATTCTATGTTCCATCCTGAAAAAACAAGGAGCAAAACAGTGTGGAAAAACAACCATTTCTCATCTTCAGAACTTCACTTGTAATGGGAGGACTGAAAATGTCTTGTTCTGGGTATGGTGGCAATAAGATAGAATTATAAAATCCTAAAACTTATGTGAGGGAAAGGCAATGGGGAAAAAAGTTGCATTGACTTCTTTTACCTCCTTTCTCTCCCCAAATTAGTCTAGAGATCAAATGATGCAACTTCTACAGTTACTTCTCTGCAGGAGATGACTAAGATTGAATTACTTTGCTAAGCAAATAGGTATCCTGTGGGGCAGATCATATCACTATATTATGTCATATAATACATGGGCCAAAGAGAAGAAGGAATTGTAAAGCATAACAGGAGAATAAGAAAAGAATTAGCAATAGCTAGCTTCTTGCAGCCAAGCTCCTGATGAAAGGCCTGTGGCATATATTTACGGAACCAATAAAGAGATGTTAACAGCTCAAAAAGTTAAATTTTCCTGCAAAACCTCAATGATTTGTGTCTAAAAACAAATAATGAAAATAGCTGTTTTGTCCACCTGTGCATGAATTACAGTAGCATGCGCAGGCTTGAAAGATTCCTCATAAATGTTTCTATATCACGGCAGAGATGCATGTGAACTAAATGCGTTTAAAACACTTTGAGGAGGGAAAAGAGGACTCACAGAACTATTCTTTTTGACCCCCTTCTGGTACGGGCTCAGCAGGTCCAGCATAGAGACAGAGCAGCGCTTCTCATGTCTGGTAAGGAGTCCATGAATGCTTGGTTCGAACTGTTGGTCTGGTGTGGCCATTTATTGATGCTATATTCACATAATTGCCAAATACCCTTGTGGTGTGCATGCACTGCTGATGTTCCAGCTGTGGAAGATCTTACCACAATTTTAAGTATTAAATTCAGTTAACAGTTTCAAGTGCAGCCATCCCCATGTAGCTGCTTCTTCTGCTTTCTGTTGGAGTGTGTCCAGGAAGTCTCCAAAAGAAAGTTGAGTGGAGAACTATGTAAAGGAAATAGTATGAAAGGACCTAAAAGAAACTGATTTTACATGTTCTGTTTCATTTATCTTGATCTGGAAGGATTCAAATTGTCATGTCATCATGTACTGTTAAAAGGAGGGAAAGGGAAGCATAACGATACAGAACGCATTGATTTGGTGAAGTGAGGATAATGCAGGTTTGTGATACGTGACTTGCCAAACAGCCTCTGCTATTTTGCATTCTCTCTGTGAAGGCATTCTATTACAGGAGAACTGTTTACATAGTTCTATAATATGTTCTGTTCTTGAAATTGAGGATTGGGTCCGTAAAGTAAGTAAGAGTCTTTTCATTAACTTCATGTAGTTTGGGGTTAGGATCAGTGCTTGACAAATGAGGGAGCTGATCAGAGTGGTAACCAGTGAAGCTGCTAGGTGGACCTGTCTGGATTGAAGTACAAAGAGAACCTTTGGACTGATATAGTGTATATTGGGCAGGAAAGGAGGAGAGTCTGTCCATCAAGCGCTGGTAATTGGAGGGAGTTTAGTATAGTGCATGCTGCCCTTTTCAAGAAGGAAGGCTTAGATGTAAAAGTCATGAAACAATATTTGAAAGAGAAGTAGTGGTTAAAGCATGGCAAATGTTCAAGAGAGAAGTAGTGGTTAAAGCATGGCAAAGACATGTGTCAGTATGGGCCATGCGCTGTAGAGGGTAATCCTGCCCTGGTAGGGTGAGAGGAGTCTTGCAACTCGGTCCAGGCTATTTCAGGTTGATGAAGCACTTGCCTACAGCTTGTGTGCAGCTTTTCTTATTGCCTCTGCCCTCCATGTGTAAGTGTACTCAGTTTCTTTTAAAACATTTGCACACCATTTTACAATCTGCTTTTTCAGATGTTTCTGTAAAAGGGTTATAGAAATACGAGGGGAAATGCAAGATCCTATATACATTGAGGCTTCCCATACTGCATTGGGCTTCTGCTGTATCGGTATCTTCACACTCTTTTCTCCTTCTTTTTCCCGTTCTAATTTCAAAGCTGCTGTTTCATTTCAATGCATTAATAGGAATTACTTCACAGAATCACTTCAGTAGAAGCAGTTTGAGAAATAACACCAGATTTGAGAACTTTCACATTCATTGTGCTGTTGCGTATTAGCTTGGGAGTCTAGCAGTTTGTGCATAGGCATGTGCTCCTGTGAAGTGCGGATGAAGTTCCATTTACTTATGTATAGATAATGCTGTATTTGTATTATGTAACGATATGGTTATAGGTGTGTGAAAGTTACATATCGTCATAGGAATTTGTGTATAATTTTGTAGGAATGGAAATTTTGGCTTATTCTGAAGTAGACTCGTGAAGTGCATCCATTGATACATCCTGTAATACATGTATGTGACAGATCAGCGCTCTGATGAGCTCCTAATATTTATGAGTACATTTGGGGTGTCTACAGCTTAGATTATACAGATATGCATGCTTTAAGTTTAACTGCATTGGATGCTAACGTGGCACTACTGTTAGTGAACCTGTTGTGCTTGCGCTGGGAGTTGTTTGGCAGGCGTGTGGCAAGCTGTAAGAGTAGAGCGTGGCTCTTGCTGTGTCTGTGGGGAGCTCAAAGGTGTGCAGGCAGTAGTGAGTCTCCTCTGAACTGCTTCTGTGCCCAGGTTCTCCGTTACGCCCGAGTCAGCCTCTGCCTGAGCGTGATGAGTTGATGGCACCAACACACCATTTCTCCTTTGGATTTCTGTGGGTCTTCAGTAGAGAGCTGGCTTTTTAAAGGGCATTGAGCAGAAAGCTAGGCAGATTTTAAAGTTTATGTCGAGAAAAGGCCCTTTACTGTTTTTCGTGTGTTTGGTTGTGATGGGAGAGACTTGTGAGGCTATTTAAAGAAACAAAACAACAGAAAAAAATGCAAACAAAACAACAGAAAAAAAAGCAAACAAAAAAAAACACCAGAAAAAAACCACAAACCAAAAGAGACATCGAGGCATCAAGGTTAAGGATAGTTAGGTACTTTATCATAAATTCAATATGGAAAACTACTTAAGAGTATAACACAGGTTCATTTGCATGTCTTAATGTGGTAGCATAGATATTTCTTCAAGCTTTCAGTTCTTATATTTGATCCCTGGTACCCCATGAAAAGTGCACAGGAGGTACTTACTTAAATAGAGGTATGTATTAAAATTGGAAGTATTAAAATGTAGTGCAACACATGAAATCATCTGAATGTACAGCTCTTAATTTTGCGGTTAAATACCGTGCCTGCTTTAGACTGCTGTGACAGTTTCTGGCAGTAGTGGGGAAATGCTAGTAATTTTGGTCCATTAAACTTCCTGGAATAGACAGTGTCTTTTTCAAGGTGAAGGTAGTTTAACATTTTGTCAAAGATGATACGAATCTGTTATAACAGTAGTAGGAGAAATAAAAATAGAATTAAATAAAAGGAGCCATGCCTGTTTAATGGTGAAGATATTTTTGAATTGTATTTGTTTTGATACAAATAATAGACTTGCACTCGAGTCTCTAGTGCAGCTGGCAAGTAGAGGGAACCCTACCCAGCAGTGTATTTTGGGATCATCTTGTAGTTCGTAATTTCTTTTATTGGAAAAGCCAGCTAAGCATAGTGTAAAGTAAGGTTTTTTCCCCTCGGCTATGTGTTTACTGACAATTGTATGTGGTTGCTATGTACGTTGTATTATTTCAGTGCATTCATTTGGACTGTGGCAGAATTTGTTTATTTGCTTCAGCAATTCCATAATTTATTTAGGGTGTTTTTATTGGTGTAGAATCTGGAGTGGCATTTGTGATCGTCTAGATAACCGCTTAAAACATTTTGTTAGCAGTTTAATTATTCCCTGCAATGCAAGTATGGCATTTCTTCAGAAATTCAACCTAAATCTTTTGTTATGAAAGTAAAGCTGTTCTGGCACTTTATCCCTAAGCATAACACTTCCAGACTGCTACCATAACCCTTCAAAATGAAACACAACCAATCGATCTTTCTAGTTTGCATGTAATTGCCTACAGCTGAAATAAAGCTTTTTTTCCCCAGTTCCTTACAGTAGAAATGAGTTAATATATTGGCTATGGAATAACCATCAGCAATCAGCCTTTAGCTGTTTACTAATGAACTCCCAGATGTATGAAGAATTTCAGAATCTGTGTTTTACTTCAGGCTCTACATGAACTTAACACTTCAGTTGTAGAAAGAAAAGCAGCTTGGATGCCATACATATAAATACTGCTGCTTCATATCTCAATAAATTGCAGATCATGAAAACTGCAGAAAGCTGTAGTAAAAATCCATATTTCAAAAACTAATAGGTGGTGTTGCAAGCTGAAATCAAAGGTTATTCTTCTATGGTGCTTTGATTCTTTTTCCCATTTAAAGCTTCTTTATTTTTTTATTCCTTTATTAAAGCCTTTAAGCATTGTCTCTCCTTTTTTTTTTTATTTGTATTAAGGTTTTCATTTGTCTGCACACATTTGTTGGAATTCTTTGAGGGAATTGGTAGGATTGCAAGGGCATTTGAATCCAAACCAGAATGACCTGGCAGAGATATAAAACACACATTATTATCACGTTGATTTATGGACAAATTCTCATGGATCCTTCTTGCAAACCATACAATAACGTTGTCTAGGAGTCTTCTGCTGCCATAGAAGGGATGTGCAACAGTGGCAGGTGTTGAAATACTTTAGGATAAAGACCATGTTTTAGAAATGAAGCAAAATTACAAAATCTTTCAATGTGTTGCAATGTACTTAGCATTTTTTCCTGATTAGCGTAATTTTCATAGCAGAGCAAATAGGTTGTGGAGGAACAGCAGAGTTGCGAATCAGGATTTGATTATCATGCCGAAAGATCAAGCGTTGGCTTCCTTGTGTTGTAAAGTACAGCAGACCTTTCTTACGGAGCAAATACCTGCGATACACTGTGAAACATGCAGCAGGCTGCTGTCTTCTCTGTGTCAGTGCAAGCGTTAAGTGGATGAAGATGACTTTGAACATCAGCCTACAGTTTCCTTGCAGGTTGCCCCATAACGAATGGACTTGTTGACGTAAAGGGTACAGCCTAGGTGTGGGTGGTTGTGGGTGTGTGTGTTTTGTTTTTTTTAAAGTGATCTTGAAGAGTTTCTGTAGAGACTAATGCTTTAAAAAACGATTTATCATCTTCTAAAAAAAATTAATGTTTCACTTTAATGAGAATGGTGAATTTATAATAGAGTAGAAGGACAATTGTTTGAAAGTGAAATTTTTTGTGGGTTTCCCTCTAGTGTAAGAACATTTAGGTGATTATAGAATGTCAGTTCTGCAATATTAAAAAATTTTATACATACAACTTTTTACAAATAATGTGATGATTTTCTTAGGAAAAAGATGCTTAGCTACAGAAGGGAGAAACTTTTTTTCTAAGTTTGGCCACATAATAAACTTACAAAACCTGGGTGTTTACATCGTAATACTCAGTGCTTAATATCCTGCTGAGATAGTGTTGTCAGAGTAGGACATAATGAAAATCTGTCATAAAGGAAAACAAGACATGGTATGAAAGTGTCACAAGGGTGGTAAAATAATATTACGTACTCATGTGAACATAGAGTTTAAAAAAATAAAGGAGTCTGCCTTTTACCATGAAGTAGGAAAGGACATGCTCTTACAGCAAAAGTAGTAGAAAACATTATAGAAGCCAAGTTTCTAAGTTAAACTAGTGACAGTAGTGGGTTTAAATCCTGGTTCCTGCTTTGTGTGTCAACTTCCTCCACATTTGGTGTCGGAGAAATTCAGTAATAGCTGGAGGAAGAAATGACAGGGGTAGAGAAAGCGATGTCCAACTAGAGGAATGAAAGGAAGGCTACTGAAGATCCTGTTACGGTCATTGAGAAGCTTTTATTCTTTGTGAATGCACTGTGAAGAAGAGCTGGAAAAGACAGAATAAGGGACTGCATTTAACTTTGCTTTAATTGTATGTTGGAACAACGGAGACACTTACATGAAGGTTATTTACTGTGTAGCTCTAAAGAGAGAAGCACCAGACCTACCAAGCTGTCCATGTACTTTGGTTTTGTAATTCCAGTAATAAATATGTTTTTTGCCCCTTTATAATATTTGAGGATATTGATAGAGAAAAGAATAACACGCTAGAGCCGTTTTGAACTTACTGTCTAGAAGAATTGCATTTATTAAATGAATAAGGTTTAGTACAGACATAGGGAGGCTTTCTTTAAAATTATATGTAATTCCTCTTTTTGTGTTTGCAGGTTTCAGCAAACAAATGGTGGAGATACTGAACAAACATGGTATTTCATTTAGCAGTTTTGATATTTTTTCTGATGAAGAAGTTCGTCAGGGACTGAAAACGTATTCTAATTGGCCAACTTATCCGCAGTTGTATGTAGCTGGAGAGCTTATAGGTGGACTTGATATTGTCAAGGTTAGAAACTGAGAAATTCTTATTCTTGTTAGTTGTCAGAAGCATGTTTTTCTTGCCTTTTACATCTAATTTTTCTTCTCCCCAATCTCCCTAGGAGCTTGAGGCATCTGGAGAACTGGACACAGTCTGTCCGAAGGCACAGAAGTTGGAGGACAGGTGTGATGTATTATGTAATTGTTTTAAGGGTGTCTATTTTTGAGGTTTCCTGTATGTTAATTTATATAGGGGGAACCCGCTATATAAATTCCTGTTCTTTGACTTTATCAGAAGTGTGTCAAGATTTTCTTTATAAGTACGGAACTCATGCAGTTAATATGTTCTGTTTTCTATACGGTAAGAATCACTTAATATAAAGCTATACTGTTATGTATGTATTAAGCAATACTGTTCCAATAGGCTTTGCTTATTATATTTGTAGTTTGTTCATTTTTAATTAAAGCAGGAATATATAGATTACTTCTTGTCTCTCTGTTAAGAATTTATTCTTTAAAGATAACTGGGAAAATCATCTTGTAAACGTTAGTTGCTTTTGTTAGCTTTATTTGGCATAGACTTCATAGCTGTGATGTCACTGGAGAAGGTATCTAGGCTTGTCTCCTCGTTTTTCTTGATTACTCATGTCCTTCAGTTCCTGTTTTCTTTCACCTTGGCAACATGAATATATGCTGCATCAGTAGGAAGTGCGTTGCTTCCTGAATTAGATGTAATATCTAGAAACCAATTTGTCCTCCTTTAACCTTCCCATTTGAAGATTCGCACTTGTTTGAAATTCTGATGTGCCCCAGGCAGTCAAGCTCCAGGTATCTGACAAGTCATTCTGTTTGAGAAGTTGCTAGTAGATGTTGCTGCTTGTTCTAGTTTTTATATGAATAGTGCCATTAAGGCATGCAAAGGGGGGCTGGTTTACCAAGAAGGTGACCTGTACCTTGAAGGCAAATATGTTCGCACAGATTCCCTCTTGCTGTCTGAGGATGGTAAGACCAAGTTTTACAGTGCTCTAGATGTGACTCGTTCTGGTTCTTTTGCCTCTCAGCACAGCAGAGAAATAATTTAGTGCAAGCCATTTTGATATGGTGATAAAGTATACTTACTTTCACAGTTGTGTATTTATTGATTCCTTTTTAATTTGTTCTGTGGCTGAGGTTTACCTTTTGTTGCTCTAGTAGGGTAACTTGTGAATTGTTTCACCGAGGCCACAAAAACAACCACTACCTTTTGCAGTTTGAGGTTACATTATAGGTAAAGATGAGATTATCTCAGTATGGCCTTTTAAAAAATTACTTTAGAGAGCTTCCTTTAGTCTCTTTCTTTTTGCAAACTTGCATAAGCTGCAACTTTCTTGAATTTATATATAGTTTTTTTGCTTTGCCTAGTCTTTTTGGAGAAAGAAGGTAATGTGAAATGTCTTCTGCTTACCTAATGTGTTTTAATAAATTAAAATAGTTCGTATAGCTAAATGTCTCCCTAAAGGAGCAACAGCAGCATCTTTTGAACAGGTGTGTGAAGTTTTTATCAATTGTATCAAATTTTGATGTAGAACTGGCCTGAAGGCAAACTGGCTAAAAATTCACCAGGCAAGTCACAAGTAGCTTCTTGTTGCCTGGTTTGTTCTTCATCTTTTAGTAGGTGTTTGTTTCTTGGGTTAACACGTGACATTTAGTTGAGGTCTGCCTTCTGTTTGCTGGTGGCAACTGGGAAGTTCTTTTTCCATGACAGAGATCTTTTTCCATGACAGAGATCAGTTTTTCTTTGTAGCTAACCCCATACTAAACTTCTGAGCAACTGGTATCTCTTTCAGGCCATCCATTCAAACATGTTAAGGCTTAATAAAATGAAGGAATATCAGCAGTAGAATCTATTTAATGCTGAATTGTGTTCCTTTACTCAGTGTGTGATCTCTTCCCATCAATTAACTGAGTCTTCTTCACTTGAAAATACCCTTGAAAATAGACTCTGGAAATCAGCTTGGTTTCACAAAGCAGATCTGGCAGCTGGGGAACCAGCTTCGATTATTGTAGCTCACCCTTGCTGTAGCTGTTAGTTTTGCTGTTGCTTTTTAACTTAGAGATCACTTGGTTGGAAAAATTGTTTTGAGGTTTACATGGGCAAAGGCTGTAGGTCACCAACAAAACTTTATTTTGTTTTATTTTGCAAAGACCTTGGGTTCTCCAGTCTAGAATCTTTCTGCATTATGCAAGTCATGCAAAGTGACCTGTTACTGAAAATGATCACCTGTTAGGCGTTTTATAGAGGGTAGTTTGCCCTTAGCAGGAAACGGTTGGACAGGATTCTTTGCTAACTTTTCCATCAGAAAGTCTTTCCTAAATGGAGAGGGAAAGAAGGGGAGTGTCTGAGGGTTGTGAGGGTAGATTGGAAGTGGGGCAAAACAGATCTATTCCTGAGTTTCGCTAGTGGTTAGTCCATAGTCTGTAAGTCCATAGATCTTATGACTGATGGACAGTAGGTATGGCTCTTACTCTGCAAAAGACGTTCTCACATGGAGAATGTGAAATGCTAAGTATTATATTCAGTATGTGAAAAAGCAGTATGTCACTAAATATAGACATTGTATTTAAAATATCCTAAAATGATGTTTCTCCTTAAACTTATTGCTGCTTGATACTTAGAGGTCAATCTAGAAAAGTAAATTGTTGCTCTGAAAGTAACAGGATGGTTCAAATTCATTCACTAGAGTTGTTGTAAGCAATTTAAATTAATATAGTTGCATATAATAATGCTTTAAATGCATTTGGTAAAGCTCTAAGTTGCTATCTTTCCACTTTTTGCATTTGTTTTGCTGTTGAAACAAAGCTTGGGATAATAACCAAGCTGTTTTATGTCTTTCTTTTTTATGCCTTCTGTAGGCTTAAAATCTTGATAAACAAAGCTCCTGTGATGCTTTTTATGAAGGGAAGCAAACAGGTAAGATTAAGTGTTGCACGATGTATTACATTTAAACAATTTTTTAAACAGTGACAATTACCTTCTTTACCTTGCTTAATGTAAATTAAAGGTGCTGGAAAGTTAGTTATTTGTTTTTTTATTTGGTGCTTCATAAGCCATATAGTCCCTGTTTTACCTGATGGAAATATATTGCTAAAACACTGATAGCTGTGTTACAGTAAAATCAGGGAATTTGATGCCCTGCAGTGATGTCTGTCAATTGATCTACAATCCAGGAATGAATGGAAGAACTGTGCATGTCCTTTCGGTCTTAGTTATTGTCTTTGCAGATAATGGATTTTCTTCTGATGTTCTGAGTGCTTGCCCCTGATGTCTGTCCTACTTGAGGCATACACTTCGAGTGTTGCCCGAAACTTTATCTCTGGATGTATGTTTCTTGAAATTTCCCTCTGACCTAATTGGATTGGGTGTTCTATCCTTTTTACTTTCTCTGTCTTTATTATGCTTTCACAACTGCATTTAAAAAAAGCTGCTAGATGTTTTTAAGGCTAATAATGCCACATACCGTAAATGACCCACTCTTTTTCTCACATGCATGGAATGGTCTATGCCTGCTGTCTTTAATCTGCACTTAATTATCTTGCTCACTGAAATGAAGATAGTGACTGAAGACAGACAACTGCTAACAGTTAGGAATAAAATAATAACAAAACCAAAAGGTCAGTCTATTGCTATGCGTTGCATACTCAAACAAAGTAACCAGGGGATAAATTGTTCCCTTCTGAACAGCACTGCAATTCTTCCTGTCAAAATTACTTGAACAGCACCTAACTCAGACTTTTCATTGGAGTGGTGTACCCTAAACAATAATTGTAGTTAGTGATTGCATGTTATGAGTCGTTTGTACAGTATTTCTTTTAAAGGGAGACAGAGGTAGGGGACTGAGCTTGTTCATGTGACTTGTCTTTCCATTTCATTTTCTCATTTGTTCCCTAGCCTTCTCTATCTATTAACAACAGACACTTTTAAGAGTGTAATAATCTGTTTTACTAAGCTGTTTTATAGCCACTGGAACCCTGGGGGTTATGGTGACTCACTGAGGCAGTGCTGATGAACTAGTTGGGCTTAGGTCTTCTAAACAGATGCACTTCTGTCTCCTTTAAAACCTGTGTCTTAGCTGAAGAAAGCAAGAGTTTGGGCAAGTTGCGTAACACGTTTTGATTTTGCTTGAGCTACCGGTGGAGTGAAATCACCAATAAGAAGGGATAGTCTAGATTAAAAATTCAGTGTTTAAAAAATGATGGGTGTTCAATGTCCTTATACTGTCAATATGAAGAGTTTGCGGTAGATGCCTTCAATTTTTATTTTCAGTTGGGAGTTGCTGTATATGCAACCTATTTATCAGTTGACCATAGGTTGCTACTCTCTCCAGAATGAAAGTAAAGGGTTGTGTATGCCTCAAAATAAACCACGTCTATGTTACAAATGCATATAAAGTATTTATACCCATCCTACCTACAGCTTTGGCTTTTTGAACATTCAGAAAATAATCAAGACTAACCAGTTTTCAAGACAGTATTGCCAAACCTGGAAAACAGATTTCAGACCACAACTGAGGAAAGTGCTTAATATTCTCAATGTTTTCATTTATTTCAGGAGAGTATATAAAGAATGAGACATTCAGTACTGTTTAAAGCTCAAAGAATATAAGGAAGAATGAAAAAGGGATTAGCAGTATTGCTCATCCAGTAAGGTCATCCCTAGCAATCAATTGGTAATATCTTTAGTGTAGCTTGAGGACCTGGAATTTTGTGGATTAAATAGAGCAGATGCATATTTTAACATATGTGTGTTTTGCATTCTAGATGGCAAAATGTGGATTCAGCAAGCAAATTATAGAAATCATAAATAGTACTGGGTATGTAAATGTGAGGGTTTTTTATTATTTAATTTGGGAAGGTAGTTCCATTTTAAAAACTGCACTTTGTAAATCAGGAGTTTGGAAAATATTAGTGGAAGACTTCCCCAAACATAATTTTCTTTGTTTAAGCATATTTTAAAGTATTTTTATGTAAAAGCCCATACTACACTCATTTGATATCAAGTCAAATGTGGTGTGTCAGATATTTACACTGCTTTAGCACTACTACATAGTGATTGTCTTGCTTGGATTAAGGAGTTTATTGCAACAGTGAGTTTTTTCTTTTTTTTTTTTTTGCTGTGATTGTTGACATGAAAGAAATCCTTCCACTCTGATAAGCAGCTCTTCTTAGAGAGGTCCCTCTTGATCCATTCCCTTAATCTTGGAGCCTCTCATGTTATCTAGCCTCAGTTTTCCTCTTCAAAGCAGTTCTTTCTGTGGTGAGAGAGATTAGTATCATCTTCCTTTGAATAAACTCCTGTTTCATTTGTACTGCTAATTAGAGGTTATGCAGCTATCTTGATTACTAGATGTTAGAACGGGCTTTTTGAGATAATAGATAACTATATGCCAATATACAACTTGGAAATAAGTAGCGGTTAATCAAATTATTGTTTCTTGTCACTGGCCCTAGTCCACCTGCAGGAATCTACATACTTGCTGGTAATTGAAGACTGCCAGTTCTTGGAACACTAGGAATTGCATACCAAAACTCATGCATACCAGAAATCAAATTTACACAGGCATTTTATTTTTGTGTTTTTATGCAAGTAGTATATGAAGATAGTGAAATAGCTGCAGCTGGTTGATTCCTTAATAAAAACCTCCAAAGTGTTTATGTGTGTGTGTCTTTTTTTTTTTGTCGTCTTTTCTTTTAAGCTAATAGTGAACAGAATTTGAACACATTTTGGCCAATTAAAGCCTAAGCTACACAGCTTAATTTTTTACTGCGTTGTGCTGTCATCTGTGCATTATAAGAAGTTTCCCATGAAACTAGGCATTTTTTTGCATTACAGTTCTTGATGTCTAAGGCATTGACTTTTTACCTCCTGTTACCTGTTAATTCTGAGTGATTTGGAAGTGAGCTTGTAAACATACCCATTTCCAATTTTTGAGGGTCTTGCATTGCAAAACTCCACAGTAGATGATTTCGTTTTGTTTTTTTTTTCCCTAGTGTTGATTACGAGACATTTGATATACTAGAAGATGAAGAGGTAATTAAGTTTTTCCATCATTGAGGATTTCATTGTTGCTTTTACTAAAGTTGAAGTTTACATTTAAGATTATTTTTCTTAGGTGCGGCAAGGATTAAAAACCTATTCAAATTGGCCAACGTATCCTCAATTATATGTGAAAGGTGAACTTGTTGGAGGGCTGGATATTGTTAAGGTAGGAATGGTAGAATCTTGTTTGAGATGTGAATTGACTGTTTGTTTAAAACTGTAGAAATGTTTTCTGCCCATAACATAGAGAAATTCCTGTCTGGTGGCCCTAGCTCTTGAAACCGAATGACTTGGTTGCTTTTACTGTGACTTCTATTAGCTCAACAGATGGTTGAAAGGAGCTCTAAATCTCTAGCATTCTCATATGCCAAGATTTAGCAGTGAAATGTATTTTCTTGACAGCAGTCAGTTACTGTTACTGTAAAGACCATTTTTACCCCGTGGGTGCATTTTTACAGGTTTCTCTTCCTAGTTTTACTTCTGACATTGCTTTTCTCAAATAAGGTGGGCGAGACTTTTTTTCCTAGCAAACAGGCTCATTCCTGGAAGAAAGTAAGGTTTATTGTAGTTGTTTGAACAGACCCTGAAGCAACAAAAATAGATCTGCATCTGTTACTGTGGTTTTTGATTTTTGTAACAGAGCAGGCACAGTGTTCTAAACCCCAAATACTCTTGAGCCCATTCTTGTCTGAATGTTTTATAGCCAATTCCTTAGACATTGTAACTCCTGGGAAAGTACAATCAATATATCTCATTTAGTTCTAAAAATACTGGTATTACTTAAATTATATAGATTACTTTAATTTTATTTATTTAACAAGTGTGTGGGTTACTTCAGTGATCAGTAAGTATAGTCTTGGGCATTGCAGAGATGCTGCAAAATACTTCTCTCACTGGTATTTAAATATAATTTGTGTATTTGCATTGTTGGACTGTATTCAGTTCACACTGACTTAACTTGTATGGGTAGATGAATGTTGTCAGTATTTTAAAACGCATTCCGTAATATAGCATAATATGAAATAAAATTGAGGCAGTTGTTTCTCTTGAGATGTGGGAAGAGAATACATATTCCACAACATGTTATTTTAAAACTGTTTCCTGGTGTTGTCTCTTTAGTAAGTTAACAGCCTTATAATTTGAATTTAAATCATGAGGATAATACGGGCAACACCTCTTATTTAGAACTCGTATAAATCTCTTACTGTCTTGTTTATTTTAATGTGTGGTAGTAACAAAATCTATCGATGGACGGTCACTTTTTCATTTTGCAGGAGGCATTTTGGGTGTTGTAAAATTTTGTGTATGCCTAAAATACATCTCAAATTGCGTCTAGAAGGAGATATACCAGGGGATTTACCTGGTAAAGTTGATAACTTGAAGGTGTATCTTTTCACTGCCTAAGTTTCCTCTCTTACTAAATAGACACAAAATAGAATTTCAGTACTGCGTGATGATTTTCAATGTCTTGGTCAGGAGGGGCCTCTAGTGGATCACCCCCTGCATTCCCTTAACAGCCAGGGAATTGATTTCCTTACCCGTAAACTGTCCCTGCTGACATCTTGTTAGCATAATCACAGAATGTACATAGGGAATAATTGCTGTGTGCATTTCTTTACAGGAACTAAAGGAAAGTGGTGAATTGTTGCCTATTCTGAAGGGAGAAAATTAATGGAAAAGGACGTCAATGGGAACAGAAATACTTTGAACAATTATTCATATATAGATTATATTGGAGCAATATACAACTTAGCCTTGTGGAACCTATCGGGAGTAAAGAAAGACAGCTTATGTACTCTGTATTTCACAAGACCATGCTACATATGAAAATGTGTTTCCACTGAAGATACAAAAATGTCAGGATCTTCAAATTCAATTAAAATATAATGCTAAAGAACTCTGGGTTTGTTATTACACTCTTCCTGTGTATTCATTGCATCTAGATGTTTAAGAATTGAGCAATGACACCACGATCCATTGCAGTACTATATAGGACTAAATTGCATCTTTTTTTTTTTTTGGTCTCAGCTCTCATTAGGAGAATATTAATGGGTATATGTGGTATGGAGCATAATAATTTTCTGTCCCTGTTAATAATTGTTTTCATGTCTAGTGAGCGAGGAAAATACTATTGAAACCTTAATCCAGTGCACCATTAGGAAGTTGTTATTAATGAGTTTCAGCTGTATACTATGCATCTTCATTATCTAAGTAGGTACAGTAATTGTTAATTTCAGATGTTCAACCTATTTTAACATAGCTTTTTGGACATATTTAAATTATGGTGGAAATGAGCCAATAAACACAGTGATTAGGCCAGTCCTTTGGTATATTGTCAGTGCTCCTTCAGTTAAATGGAAAGGTTTTCTTTCTGGGCTCTGACTTTGGCAGTTTAAATCATTGTGTTAATATGAATCCTTCACCTCTGTATTCAGAGGATTTAATTTGTTTTTATCCTTCTTTCAATACCTGTAATGCTCTGAAATATAATGGGCTTTAATGATGGGCTGATCATCAAACCAGCTACAGCACAGGTGTACTTGTAAGTATGTGCAGGAGAATATTTCTCTTCAAAAGAAACATTTTTTGCTTTCAGGTCGTTTGAGTTCTTAGTACCTGTGCTGAGACTAATGAGGTTTTTATTTTGGAATGTGTTTTTGTGTCTGAAATACTGAAATATTTCTGGTTAATTAGGTATAGGCTGTTGTGTATGACTGCAATATCAGCTGCTACTGACTTCTAGCTGTGAAATACTGGTTTAAACTGTTTTGAGTGCATTGGCTATACACAGCAAAGAGGACAAGGATGCCATATTCTTAGGGAGGTCTAGAACCTGAAGAAGAGCCAGCTCCCTTTATGAAACCCAGCAAATGAAGCACTGGTGAGCAGAAGAGTCGCTGAACCTCACCAGTAATACATTTTGAGCAGAGAGGTATTGCTGAAAGCCTTTTCCTCACTGATTTTTGTGTTGGTTGTGCTTGCAGAGAAAGACCTGTGTCTGCTCAAGATGCATGGCCAGAAACTCTTCGGAGGAGTTGCTTCCTTGTTGGGAGGGGTCAGGACTGACCACGTGCTCTTCAAAATGCCTGGAAGAAGAGATGCCTGATGAGTTAGGTGGTGCGAAGTTTTAGGCAGCAGCTGAGAAGTAAGGTTTTGGAAGCCAGTCTGGGGCTTTGTTGCTTAAATTCTAAATATAATCTGAATACACTGGAACCTGAAGCAGGACTGTTTTTGGACTTAGTCCCAAACTGGTGAACTGGTCCCAAACTGGTTGACTGCAGAGAAGAAGGTACTTACACATGTTACAGAATTCTTAGTGTTTAATATTTAATTCAATCCAAGTATCAACTTTCTAGGAATAATTTTAGTAGTTACTATAAAATAGTACAAGTTATAACTTGAAAACCAATTTTAATCACTATAAAAAAAATCTGTCCCTCTCATGAAAATCTCTCAAAGCGAATTGCAAATGCATCCAGGTAGTTGTCAGTAGTAATTGTAACCTACTTCATATAAAAGAAAAAAAATTATACCAAAAAGTAACATCCCTGTGGTCAAATTAGGAGTTAGAAGCTTCAATTAAAACAAGATTAAATACAAAATGCTATTTCTTCTGGGATAGTTTTCCTTCAGAATTCACTATAGTGGAATTTAACTACTTGAGGTTTATAGAGTCCTGCTAATCTATTTATAGAAGTACAAAAGACCATCAGTGAGTAACAGTTGTTTCTCTGACAATTTATATTTTTATATTCCATATACTCATATATATATTCCATACACTCTTATACTCTGTATACTCTGCTACACTTCTTACACCAGTGTGGAATTTATTCTTGAAGTGAAACTCCTGCGCTGCTGTTCGTGTCTGGTGACTGTTCTCTTAACTTTTCATGGTGCTCAACTGAGGGTCTCCAGCTTTGGTAATTAGCAACATTTGGCATATTTAGTACTTGCTCTTTTGCCAGAATTCATTGTAAGGCCACTCTGTATAAGTTAAAAAGGCACTTGGGTGTTTCTTTGGACAAAACCAGGCTTTCTGGAAACAAGCACTTTTAAAAGCGGTTTGTCTGAGGAGTGCTTTTCTAACCCGTTTTGCCCCTGGCTGTGAGCGTAGCCTGTGCCCGGACTCGGAGTGCGGCAGGGATGCCCCGCAACGCCAGGGAGTACGGCATGGGGAGGCCCCCTCCAGATTGGGGTGTTCAACGTGGGAACTGGACCATCAACCTCTGGCTGTTTAATGGTGCGGATGGCGTGTCACATCTGAATTTCACGCTGGTGCTGGTAAAATGCTTTTGAAAGTGACACCTTTCTGCACAGGGCTTGCACTGCTGCATGCTGTAGGGATGTGCCTGCAGCTGTGTAACGTAAGCATTTGTACTGAGTCTGTAAATGGGCTTTACTGTCCCGTAATTTTGGTTAGGTTTGATTGTGTCTAAGGAGCGGCAGACCTGTTAGCGCTGAGCTGCCTTGGCAAAGGGAGGAATGTGTGGGTGAAGGCTGCCTCTCCGTGGTGGGAGAGCGTACGTTGCACAAGCGCGGCTGGCCTGCCATCCCCTCCTGGCTCAACAGGAGAGAGTCGGGAAATCTGCAGCTGCATAAAACACACTTGGAAACAATTTCAGCCATATGGCCGAAACCTTACTGCGGGGGAGCATGGCTTGTGTGCTGCTGCTGCCGCCTTGCAGGGGTAACGCTCGCCCCTCTGTAGGCATACGTGATCGCTCTGCTTCTGGAATAGACTGCTGCTACTGGGGAAAAAAAGTTTGGCTTTTACATGGAATGGAAGAGACAGCGGGTGTGTAGTTCATCAGCACTTCTAATGAGATAAAGATGAGGTGGATTAATTCACTGAGGGACAGTAAGAGGTGCTGGTGGAAGTTACGTGGTGGATACCTGTAACCAGTGCAGGTGCTGGTTCTCCGCCCCCTCTACTCTGCCCTGCTGAGGCACATCGGGAGTGCTGTGACCAGTTCTGGGCTCCCCGGATCAAGAAGGACAGGGAGCTGCTGGAGAGGGGACAGCAAAGGGCTACGGAGAGGATTAGGGGACTGGAACATCTTTCTTACGAGGAAAGGCTGAGGGACTTGGGTCTTTTTAGTCTGGAGAAGAGAAGACTGAGGGGGGATCTTAATCAATGCTTGTAAATACTGAAGGGGTGGGTGCCAGGGGGATGGGGCCAGTCTTTTTTCAGGGGTGCCCAGTGACAGGATGAGAGGTAACAGGCACAAGCTTGGATGTAGGAAGTTCCATCTAAACATGAGGAGGAACTTCTTTCCTTTGAGGGTGGCAGAGCCCTGGAAGAGGCTGCCCAGAGAGGCTCTGGAGTCTCCTTCTCTGGAGATACTCCGAACTCGCCTGGATGCATTCCTGTGCAACCTGCTCCAGGTGACTCTGCTCTGGTGAGGGGATCAGACTAGATGGTCTCCAGAGGTCCCTTCCAACCCCTGTCCTTCTGTGATTCTTGTTTCGCTTTCCACATGTACACTCACGCGCAAATGCACTTCTTGGTACTCTTCCCAAAGTCACTTACCTGCCAACAGAAAAGTGCAGGCTGAGTTCCTGAGCTGTTTTGCTGTAGATTAGAATGATTTGGGCAATACAGTTAGATGGTGTTCCCAGACCTCTAAAGTTGAATGTGGGGAGGGCTGGGGTGCTGTGCTGGGAGACATCCAAGGGTAAATGCGTGTTTTGCCCAGAAGGGAAAAAAGGCAATGAAGCATCGGAGCTCCAGTCCTACAGGCTAAGAGGTGAGTGAGGTCTTGAGCTTTTCTGACTGCTGAAGATGGCATGTTACTTTTTTACCGGTGGAGAAGTATTTGACATCGATGTTTGGGTGCAATTAATGTTACTTATTGTGGTGGGTTGACCCTGGCTGGACACCAGGTGCCCACCAAAGCTGCTCTATCAGTCCCGTTCCTCAGCTGGACAGGGGAAAGAAAATACAACAGAAGGCTCATGGGTTGAGATAAGGACAGGGAGATCCCTCACCATTACTGTCATGGGCAAAACAGACTCGTCTTGGGGAAATTAGTTTAATTTATTACCAATCAAAATCAGAGTAGGATAATGAGAAATAAAACTAAATCTTAAAAACACCTTCCCCCCATCCGTCCCTTCTTCCCAGGCTCAACTTCACTCCCGATTTTCTCTACCTCCTCTCCCTGAGCAGTGCAGGGGGACGGGGAATGGGGTTGCAGTCAGTTCATCACAGGTTGTTTCTGCTGCTCCTTCCTCCTCACACTCTTCCCCTGCTCCAGCGTGGGGTCCCTCCCATGGGAGACAGTTCTCCATGAACTTCTCCAGTGTGGGTCCTTCCTGTGGGCTGCAGTTCTTCATGAACTGCTCCAGCGTGGGTCCTTTCCACGGGGTGCAGTCCTTCAGGGACAGACTGCTCCAGCGTGGGTGCCCCCCGGGGTCACAAGTCCTGCCAGCAAACCTGCTCCAGCGTGGGCTCCTCTCTCTTCACAGGTCCACAGGTCCTGCCAGGAACCTGCTCCAGCATGGGCTTCCCACAGGATCACAGCCTCCTTTGGGCACATCCACCTGCTCTGGTCTGGGGTCCTCCACGGGCTGCGGGTGGGTATCTGCTCCCCCGTGGACCTCCACGCTGCAGGGCACAGCCTGCCTCACCATGGTCTTGCCCACGGGCTGCAGGGGAATCTCTGCTCCGGCGCCTGGAGCCTCTCCTTCCCCTCCTTCTCCACTGACCTTGGTGTCTGCAGGGCTGTTTCTCTCACAGGTTCTCGCTCCTCTCTCCAGCTGCAATTGCTTCTTAACTACGTTATCCCAAAGGTGCTGCCACAGTCGCCGATGGGCTCGGCCTTAGCCAGCAGCGGGACTGTCTTGGAGCCGGCTGGTGTTGGCTCTGTCGGACATGGGGGAAGCTTCTAGCAGCTTCTCACAGAAACCACCCCAGTAGCCCCCCTGCTGCCAAAACCTTGCCATGCAAACCTGATACGCTTATATTCTGCTTATTTGTATTTTTCTCTTTCTTTGGCTTTCTTTTCCTTGCTTGTCCCAAGATTTCAGTTAGATTCTTTTTTTCCTGTACTTTAATATTGAGGTATGAGGAAAAAAAAATTAACCGTGAGGATGGTCAAAAGGGGAACAGGTTGCCTCAAGGGGTTGGGCTTTCCATCCTCAGAGCTGTTTAGGACTCAACTAGATTAAATCTCAGAGAAACCTGATCTGATTTGATCCGCTTTTAGCACCAGGTTGGACTAGCCGACATGCAGAGGTCTGTCCCAGCCTGAATTAGTCTCTGCTTTTAAATGGCACAGTAGTGAAGTGTCCGTGGGCAGTGAAAAGTGTTAGTGAGTATAGTGCAGAACGGCACCTACGGCTCCCTTTGAGTGGCCAAAACGAGAGTTCTGCTGCAGTGATTAACTGCGGTGTGCTATTAACTATATTTAAGAGCTTTGCCTAACGGATAACTGCCACCCACTGTCACCTCCTCAGTGCTTGAATAAGAAATATTTTCAAAACACTAGGAAGTCTGTTTTTTAAAGGCAAGCGTCATATAGCTGAGATAGGTAATGCGACATCGTTTTTAAATTAAAAATTAATCTGGTAATATGTGAACATTGGTTAAAGGCTTCTGACAGTCCGAGGAGAAATTTGATGCAGTTAATGATTTTAATTAGGGGAGTATTTCATGGAAAGTAATCAGAAAGATACAGTATCTCATTTCACAGTACTGAGGCAGAAATGGAGGAAAGCCATGACTTTTTTTTCCTTCAAGTAGTAGTTCCAGGCAGCTGGCTCAGATGAGACTATCAAGGCGTTCCGAGGACAGTCAATGAACAGGGGTTTAAAGAGCCTGGTCTCCGTCCTCCTTTCCTCCTGATGTGTATGGTCGGTGGGAGCAGAGTCCCCTTCCAAGCTAGGGGAATGCTTGGAAATGGGCTAATGATATTAAGGGAGAGGAGAGCAACGTTGGTACAGTCCTTATCTCCTTCCTCACAGAAAAACTTGCATCCCACAGTCCTTGCCGCCTCCTTCGTAGGAAAACTTGCATCCCGCTGTTAAATCAGGGTCTGTAAGTCCTTCGGCCGTGTGCTGAGTGTTTACTGTTCTCTCTCGCAGCGTAGTTGTGACCCGCGTGGGTGAAGTACAAGAACTGTTTATGCCCAGCCATACCTGCAGGTGTACCAGTATTTCTACTGACTTTATTGCTTGTGTACAGGAATGTTTAAAAACTTGAATGAAGGCGTTCCTGGTGTGTACTGGAGAAAGAAAAGACCTCTCCTTTCTGCATGTGCCAAAGACCTTGGCTGTCACAGGACCGATGCTTTGGTGGGACTCTGAGCTCCAGCTGAGCTTCTAGGTTTCTAAAAGCCTGAACAGGGAGGGATGACATCCAGCATGTGCAATTCTGCCCTGGGCTTACGAAAAGAAATACTGGCAGTGCCCCCTCGTGTCACGTCCCCCCAGACGCTGTCCCAGTAAGGGCTCTCCGAGCACCCAGGCCTTGGCGTGCCTGATGGGCAGCCCGGGTTCAGGTGGGCTCCCGGGCCCTGGCACGTGTGGGTGAGATGCAGAAGGAGCTTTGGCTGGTTGCTCTGGTCACAATAGCCTCAGGCAAAAGCGAGGTGTGAGCGCGGGGTGCAGGCATTGCTAGCACTCTTGATCTGAGATGAGCAGAGGCTGGTAGGACACGGGTTGTGGTTCATCAGAGCGGATAAGCAGGATGCTGTGCTTCATAGCCTCTTACTCTCAAAATGCTCCTCCTGCTGACCCATTTCCCATCTTAATTTAAATTGAGATCTGTTTAAGCTCTGGTCTTTCTTAGAAGATGTGAAGGGAGAGGTAAGGATGGATCACAGACTGTCACAGCCTTTTCTTTTCGAATCTACAAAGGCGTCCTGTAAAAGTGGAAGAGGAAGGTGCAGCCTGAGTTCACACGCTGAAAGGCTGCAGTTTGACCAGTTCTAACTGCTTAGGGTCTCCTACATGAAAGAAAAAATCTGTTTCCAAGGGAAGATGCCTCCTCCATGTCCTGCATGAACACCGAATGCAAGGTGAGGCACCGGCGGGTCTGTTTGCGTGGTCAGCTTTCCACAGTCCCTAGGGTGGGCTCTGCTAGAGTCCCCGGCTTTGGCTCACAGCGGTACAAATGCTGACCCCAGCAAGGTGCGAGGACGGGGCACGTGCTGGCCCTGGGGCAGGCGGAGCTGTGCTCCCCATGGCCCCCCGGGGCCGGAGGCAGGGGTCAGGCCCAAACTGGAGGGCTGCTTCATCATTGCTTTTGCACTGGTCTCTTCCCATGTGCTGCCACGTCCGTGGTAAATGGGGTAAATTCCACAGGCACTAGATAGTTCCTTGAGAGGAGTTTTCAAAAAAGCCGCAAACTTTTGCCTCTTCCAAGTCATTGCATTGAACAGAGGCTATGGTCGTACAGTGCCTTTCCTTCCCCGTGCTGTGCCGAGTTCAGAATTACTTTGCAATATTACTTTTTTCTCAATAGTCAGGATTTACCTTGAAGACAAAATCTTTAGGAGCAGCTGCCACGCGTGGCTGGTTGTGTGACCTGATGAGGGGTGCACCTTCTGTCACCATGTTCCTCTGCAGCACAATCGCCTGGAGATGAATAGTTAAAACCAGTAAAACAGCGCGTAGTTACATGTAGTTACATGTTTGCAGATGACACCAAGTTGGGCGGGAGTGTTGATCTGCTGGAGGGCAGGAGGGCTCTGCAGAGGGATCTGGACAGGCTGGATCCATGGGCCCAGGCCAATTGTGTGAGGTTCAACAAGGCCAAGTGCCGGGTCCTGCACTTGGGTCACAACAACCCCGTGCAACGCTCCAGGCTTGGGGACGAGTGGCTGGAAAGCTGCCCGGCGGAAAAGGACCTGGGGGTGTTGGTCGACAGCCGGCTGAATGTGAGCCGGCAGTGTGCCCAGGTGGCCAAGAAGGCCAACGGCATCCTGGCCTGTATCAGAAATGGTGTGGGCAGCGGGAGTAGGGAGGTGATCGTGCCTCTGTACTCGGCTCTGGTGAGGCCGCACCTCGAATGCTGTGTTCAGTTTGTGCCCCTCACTCCAGGAAGGACATTGAGGTGCTGGAGCGTGTCCAGAGAAGGGCGACGGAGCTGGAGAGGGGTCTGGAGCACAAGTCTGATGAGGAGCGGCTGAGGGAGCTGGGGGTGTTCAGTCTGGAGAAGAGGAGGCTGAGGGGAGACCTCATCGCTCTCTGCAACTGCCTGAAAGGGGGTTGTGGTGAGGTGGGTGATGGTCTCTTCTCCCAGGGGACAAGTGACAGGATGAGAGGAAATGGCCTCGAGTTGCACCAGTGGAGGTTCAGACTGGATATTAGGAAAAATTTCTTTACTGAGAGAGTGGTGAAGCATTGGAACAGGCTGCCCAGGGAGGTGGTGGAGTCACCATCACTGGAGGTGTTCAAGGAACGTGTGGACGTGGCATTGTGGGAAGTGGCTTGATGGGCATGGTGCTGTGTGGTGTGGTTTTTTTTGTTTTTGTGGTGTGTGTTTGTGTGTGTTTTTTTTTTTTTGTAATGGTTGGACGTGATGATCTTGCAGGTCTTTTCCAACCGTAGTGATTCTGTGATTCTGTAATTCAGCCATCGCCGGTGCCCCCTTGTCTGTGTCTTGTAAGACCCCCTTTTGAAGGTGGGTCTTTACACGCCAATGCAGAGGCTGAGCAGCCCGCTCAGTACATCGAAAAGCAGGGCTTTGGGCTAAAAAACCCGCCCCGGGGTCCTCTCCCGCCCGGGCGGGCGGCAGCAGTGCCTGCGGCTGCCCGCGGGGCGGCGGTGCGCACCGCGGAGCGGCGCGGAGCAGCGCGGAGGGGAAGAGGGGAGTGCGGCGTGTGGGCTGCCGAAGCGCAGCTTGAGGGCGCCTGTTGCTCAGGAGCCGGCGGCTGCGGGGTTGGGGGGCCTGGCAGGGCTGCCAGCGAGCTCCCTCAGCCGTGGCTCTGTTGGGGTTTTTTAAAGTTTAAGGCTAAACCCGTAGGCAGCTGTTTGCAAAGGCAAACTTGGGCGCTTCGGCTTTCTTTTCGAGCTTACGTGTTGGGTAGTCATCATCATAACAGCCGCCCGCAGTTCCCGTAAATCCCCCGCAGGGCTGTTCCGGGGGGTGCTGCACAGTGCCCACTTATGTTGGAAATGCAGCTGTAAATGATTGATGAGACAGTCGTAGCTTGAGGGGTGGCAGCGGACGAAGCAGCGACGTGCAGTGGGGTGTGGGGGAAAGCTGGGGGCACGGGGGGCGGAAAGGAGGTCCGCAGGGCTGGGGCCGGTGGCTGAGGGGGCCAGGGTAAGCGAGGTAGGGAGCGAAACTGGGGGTCCCCGCTGAGCCTCCCGAGGGGGGCTTCCCAGACCCCCAGCGTGGCCTGGCTGGGTGGTGACACCGGCCCCCGTGGAAGCGGTGTCACAGGTGACGGAGCGGCTCTGAAAGCCCGGCAGTGTCATGTGTGCCGCTGGAGGAAGGACGGGCCGACGAGGTTTTCTTGCAACGTGAAAGATTTGGGTGAAATTAAGAATCCTACCGTTAGGCTGACTGAAGCTGTCACGGAGACCGTAACTCTGAAATACGGCAAGGGATGTTCAGGCTCCCGGCAGAATCACTCCGGCATTTCTGCCTGCTCAGCGCCAGGGGTAATCCGTCAGCTGTGCTGGCTTAACCCCATCCCACGGTTTTCGGGATGCCAGTCTGCCTGCCCCGCACTGCGCTCCGAGAACTTGGTTTTGTACAGAAACCTGGTGTATTCAAAACCACTGCTGGTTACAGAGCACCTTCCAGTGTAATTAGGTGATGGCAACAGAATTAACGGCATTACATGTGAGCCCGGGGGAAGACCTGGTCCTGAGCTGGTTTGGGTTGGGCTGGAGATGCCGTGTTGCATTTTATCCACAATGGGACTTCCAGGCTCAAGGTACCGTATCCACTGTTAGCCATCTCCAGATGGAGACCTGTGATCCTTAACACCCCGGCAGCTGCTGGCCCAAGGGGCAACTCCTAATATGTGATGAGAGAGAGCAGCCACAGCATGGCCATGCTGCCAAAAATGGGTGAAAATCCAATTCCTGGCACCTTTCCCACTTGGTGTAAATCCCAGCTCCTTTCCCGTTATTGTATTATTAAATGTGATAGTTTGTAGGCGTGTGAGGGATTTAGGCAGGGGACTGAAGAGCTCTGTGTAGTAAAGTCTACTCTGTATTCTTGCTTAGTTTCATTGCTTTTCAGGCTGGACTCTGAGCCTGCAGGTGGGCAGCAAAGCAAGCATGGGAAAGCACGGGCAGGAAAGTCCAGTTATTTTGCTAGGACAACTTAAAAATCTATGGCAATTATTGTCAACTGGCTTTTCCCCCCTCCTTCTTTTCCCTGGGATTATGCGTGTGCAACACTAGATGGAGCCTTCTGTGCACTGGAGGAGCAGAGGAGTTTGAAGAGTTCAGAGCAGCATCCTTCACTTCCAGCAGCGTCTTGTAAAACATGTTAATGCAGGTATTGCTGGCAGTAAGGATACCATTTAATGGGAAAATCATGGTGGGAAACTTTTTCTTACACCTACAGAGGGGAAAAATCATGTGGTGTTTCCCTTTGCATGAAAAATACATCAGAACGAAGAATTAGAATGGTTATAGAATTAAAGATTATGTACACATAATTTTTAAAGTAGTTTTTGAAGCATGTGTAGAGGAAGGGTTATTGTTTGTGGCTTTGGGCACATGTGCCTGCGTCTAGATATATGTAGAATTGTTTCTGTCCTTCAAATGTCTGTCTTTCCATGACCATTTGCAACTATCTTTCTTAGGAAAATTATTCAAAATACGGTGGGTTTTGACAATTTAGAATAAGCTGATTATTATTTTATATTATGGCTTTGGTGGTAGTGCTCTAGTGCACTAGCTGCTGATCTTTCTGAACGATGCAACGGTGGTGGTGGTTGCATTGGGGAGCTCTTTCCCATGTTATTCTTACAGGAGCAGAGCGGCGTCAGCATTCTGTGCACGTACGCAGCCTCTGAAAGCAACCAAGAAAGTAGATTACAGAATACTAGTTTCCAAGAAGACGAAATTGCAACATCATTATGAAACGAACCATGTCATCTTAATTATTCTTTGCAAATTTTAGACTGCATATAAACAACTAGTACATCTTGCTGACATCCAGAATGATTATAGGATACTGAGAAAATGCAAATATAGAACAAATTTTGGGCAAATTACGTATGCTTGTACTGAGAATGATAACTGAAAGAGAAGTTCTTGTAGAAAACTCTCACAGAGGCGTACACGGTGCCGCACAAAGGATAGAACCTCTGAACCAAAAGATTGCCGACAATTTTCAAACCTTGCAGAAAGGGATCCGTGACGGGTTATGACCTAGTTCTGCAAATATTTATGCATACTGCTTTAATTTTGTGCTCAGCTGAATAGTTCCCAATGAATTTACTAGAATCACTTCATTATAGCCTCTTTAGTGGAAAAAGGGAAAGATAATTAATCTTTCATACTCCTACATGTAAGGATATACTTTTAAAATTCTTATGTTTAAGCAAATAGGCATATGCTTCTTAATTGTTTAGAAAAAGAAAAAAAAGTGACGTGTTTAGAATTAAAGTTCTTTCCTACCTTCATATGCTTTGCCCACACACTGCGTAGGACACTTGTTTAATTGCATTACTGCAGTAAGGGATGGAACAGGAGAGGCTGCTGTTGGCTTTCCAATCAGTCTGTGAAATGGGCTGATAGTCTCTTTTCAGTGGGAAATAATCACTGCCTGTAATCCCCCTGCTCACCAACCAACCGAAAAAGACATTATAAGGTTTTGGTTCATGGATTCAATCTAGTAAAGTAACACAAATGAGTTGAAAACAACAACAAAATCACCCACAGTATAATATTTTGTCTTCTAAATTAAATGCAGTACCACCAGGATGTTAATAGTTTCAGTGAATTTCTGTAAGTAATTGAGAGCAATGATATTTCTCCTAAATCACCTGAATTAACCTGTGTCCTTTCGAAGTTTGTGTTGCGTGGTACAAGTCATTAGATATGCAGGCCCCTTACATTGAGTAGCTTTCCCTTAATTTTCAGGTGAACATGGCTTGCTTATGCTGCTCAGAGTTTGTCAGTGGCCTTTTAAAAGATTACTACAACCAATTGAAAAAGTAATCTGTCAAAGCTGACATTCATCCTCTCTCACCTAAATTGCTATTGCTTCCTACTTCAGCCGCACATCGGTGTGGCGTGTAGCAAAGTTAAGAGGTGTTAGCAGGGCCAGCTCATAAAATGTACTTTATCTTTATATTAAAAGTGCTGCTACCTGTGATTGTGGTGGTGATATGGGGTGTGTTGTTAATAATGGAAATGTTGCCGTCTCCATCTCGATGCTGATAACGCTCCAATGCACCGTGCGGGGAGAGCAATGGAACAGTTGTAGAGCTGATACTTGGCCGTTCTCACCTGGGGCTGCGGTGAGAGCGGTGTGAAGCCGTCTACAAGCTGCAGATGGGGAGTTCCTTGAGGCATATTAATTTGGTGTCTTGGGGATCTTTGCTTGAAATCTCTCGTTGTCGGGGCGGGGGCCGGGCTGTCAGTCCAAGGCAGCCCAAGGCAAGCGGCTCCAAGGCAGCAGCCGTCTGCCGTCACTTCAGGGCACAGGGATGTATAGCGGCATGTGGGCAATCCCAGCCAGAGCACTATGGAAATGGAGCTTTTAACTCCTCTGTGGATTTGGGTAGCCAACTTCTTTCTTTAGGCACCTTCTTCCTAAAAAAATCCGCGTCTCTGTCTCTTATCAGCGATGACCAAGTTTTGTTCCCCCTATGCGTACTGAGGTACTCGGATACTGATTTGAAGGTGAGTATGCAAGTGTTTGAAGAGATCAGTCGCCCTGTGGGTATTAATAACAATAGTTCATTGGTCAGGCCATGTGCATGCGTACTTTTTTGCCGTGTTTCTTTCTTAGGAATGAAGATTCATTGAGGACGAACTGACCTCCTCTGCCCCCAACACCTAAGAGGCTCTTGCTGCAAATTACCTCACTGGGTGAATACCCATTTTTGCACTAATTCCCACTAGTTTCTTGGGATATTTTTGTTCCCACTCTTTGTTCCTGGGATGTGGCTTCTTCCCTTGCTCGAAGGCTTGGTGAGCAGCAGTGAATCTCAGATAAAACTATAGCATTTTGTCATTAAATGTTCCTTGTGCTTTCTATGCCTATGAATAATGTTCTGCCTTTATTTGATCAGAGTGATGCCACTAATGCAGATAAAGGAGAAAAATGCCATGAGCTCTGAATGCTGGAAATGCAGGTGATTTCCAAGGACAACTTTTGGATATGCTGTAAGATGCTTATGGGGACCAGAGAGCATCAAGCGGGCCAAAAGGTCAAAGAGATGTGGAAGGGATGATGGACTATTCTAAGGATTTCGTGATATTTCAAAATAGTTTTGCTTCTGCTAGCTTCATTTGGTCATCTTATTAAAAAAAATCTTAATGGTAATAGGTTGGGGAGATGTTTCATATAATGCTTTTTGTGTCTCTAGAGTTTGGTTTTTTTTTTTACATAGTCCGTTTTGATTGTTCCTGGACCTTAGCAGATACAGGGCATTATATCAGATATTAGCATTAGGTGGGTTCTTACAGGGCTGTTGGCTACTTTTCTTGTGTGTTTACAAACTATCTGGCAACACCAGGTGCCCTGATGTCTCCGTGCCATTTCCCCGCCGCTGCAGCCAGGGAGCAGGGCCTGGGTTGCTCCGTGCGCGTTTGTGCGCTGGTGGTTGTTCCATCCCAGCCTCCCCTCCTTGCGACTGACCTAAAACAATTTTGTCAGGCGCTCTTGCTGCCTTGCTCTTCACCGCCTCTTGTAGGCTGTTAATGAATATATTGAAAAACACCAGCCCGAAGACTGATCCCTAGGGCACTACACTATTAACCTTTCTCCATGCTGAGAATTGGCCATTTATTTCTATTCTTTTTCCTATCTCTTAACTTGTTTTAATCCATGACAAGACTTTATCGTTCACCCGGTGGTAACCGTCTTTCCTCTACAGCCTCTAGCTAGGAGGCAACTTTATCAAATGCCTTTGGAGTACATGAACAGGTCATACATCCCAGTCCTCCTTTAGATTACCGCTCTTTTGCCCCGTGGAAGGCTCCCAACAAGCAAAGGAGATGCAGATCCCTCTTGTTGCTGTTTTTGGGTTATTGTTTGAGAATTCTGCATTCTGGAAGTGCCAGCAAGGTACTGCTTTTAAAGCATTGCTGGGAAATTTGTAGATACGAAGAGACCGTGCGATCCTAAAAGTCGGCTTCTCGCTTGTTCTCATTCTGAATGTCCATATTTAAAGTATTCCATGGCTTCTGACCATCTTGATTTTAATTTAAGCAGAGGAAACCTAGAGTAATCCTATGGGATTGATGAGCTTTCTGTCACTGGGTCTTGATGGCTACGGTCATGGACGGGGAGTCTGTCATGGCAGGCACAGAACGAAGGGACCCCGCAGCTCATGTCTCAGCCTTCGCTGAGTCTGCCTCAGCAAAGCAAGAAACCAAAGTCGAGATAATTAACGCTTCACGTTCTACCTGTAAATCAGCGTGTTATCAGAGTGACCAAGACTATGGTCTTGCCTTACCTTCAGTAAGAAATCACCTGTGTGCTCCATGCAGCCTGTCTCCTAGGTTTATCTTCTCGCGCATGCTTGGGCTGAGAGGAGATGAAAGGGATTACAAGCTGGCAGTGACCTTCTTGGGTCTGAAACCCCATCTGTAGTGTGAACCACATTCAGGGGATGAAATACTGTGTATGGCTTTCTTCCATCCAGGGGGTTGCATTATGCTGTTTTCTTGGCTGGGTTAAGTTACACAAGTAGAATTTGAGAGAGTGTTCTGCCTTTTTTCTTTTTTTTTTCTTTAATTTCCATGTTTTCACATGCTGTACCAGCTTGTGTTATTTGTCCAGGGCTTTTACTTAGTTCTGGTACCATACAAAATCCTGATAATTTATTAAGGATGCAGAGGAACTGAAGAAATCACGTCCATTAATCAGTTTATATCTCTTGTGATTAAAAGTACATGGCTTTTCCTGGAATTGCAAGTCATCTATATTGCGACAATGGATGTGCAGATTCTTTACAGGAAAACTTGTGAAGGGGGAAGTGACTTAGAACAAAATGGGGAAACAAGGGCTGCTGTTCTATTTGGAAATGGAAGCATAGAAAGCCTTTTCGTGACATGGTGGATGCAGGGAAAGGAAAAGAGGAGCAAGTATGGGAGCGTGTGCGCGGAGGCTGCGTACAGGGGGGTGATGGAAGTCCCGATTCACCTTAGTCGCAAGGAGCGTGACAAAGCACTGCTGAAATCACTGACGATTACAAACTGGGAGATCATTGTTTGCTTTCAAATAGCCAACATACTTGGTAATAAAGTTCTTTTGTTTTATAAAATGCCTTATTTTGATTGCATTGTTGCAAGAATTTAAGTACAACAAAAGAGAAGTGGCTTGTGGACGGGGAAGGATTACTGTAATGTCTCTTGGTTCAACAGATGAAACAAGTCAGAAGTTTAGAGCGTGACTAAAGCTCCTTCACTGCTTAGCAAGGAATTCAGGATCGTGAGTGGCAGTGCTTTGGAAAGTCCCATTTGAGATGCCTGAAACATGGAAGGTGACTAGAAGAATTGAGTAGAAATTTTGGCAATATTCCTGGTTCTGAACTGTGCAGTAATCATCTAAAACTACTACATAACTTTGGACGGTGTGCCGGTGCTGTGCTCTATCTACCTGAGGGTGGGAGCATGAACATGTAATGCATTTTTTGGGTCTTTGTTTGGAGCGTTTCAAAGGTGCTAACAGAAAACAAAGCGGTAACATTGTGTGCAGAGGAGTCTTTCTCTTTCTGTGAGAGAACGGCTTGCAAAGCTATTTTAGGCTTATAATGGTTGATGTGTTGTTAGGGTGAAATCTAGTATGACGAGCATCTGCCAGCTTTTTGACGACTTTTTTTGTCCTCATCCTGCTACGACAATGTAGCTGTTCAGTGAAGATGGTGCAAAGACAGAATGTGGTAAATAAGCTGTTGGTTTTGTTCAGGAGGGCAGCCAAATAACTGAGCAGACCTCATTAGTTTCAGATCAAACGCAACACAATTTCATTTCACAATTTTAAAAAAATGTTTTGTCTTAAAGGGTGTCTTTTTTTCCCTCACTTAACTTTTATCCAGAATTCATTTCCAGTCACTCTGAGAACAAGCACTAAGATTTCTGTCCTTCAGGAAATGTTCTTGAATTCTTTAGCTAAAAACTATTTGAAAATCTAATTTGAATTTTTAAACAGGTTTGCCTGCCTCAAATGACTTTTGCCAAATGAAAGTTCTTCACCTGCAAAGTTTTTCCCAGCTCCAGGGAAGAACTGTATCTGCGTGTTGAAGCGTACGGCGGGCAGTGTGCTGTAAGCTGGGAGTGAGCGTCTGTGAACCGTGGGACATGGCTTTCTGAGGTAGAGGAGGGAAATAGAAAACCAACGCCGTGGCAGGGAAAAATGTGGTTTCCCATTAGCAAAACCTTCACCTTAATTGTTAAAACATAAATAAAACACGAGGCATTTGGGAGGAGCAAAAGGTGAAATAGGAACATCAGGTTTAAACATAGAGAATCGCTGTCATGCATTACTGGGATGCTTATTTCATCTGTTCTTCTGAAATCTCAGATTAAATAATGTTTTTCTATCTGTACATAGTGTATCTATTTAACAAGACACTTCAGTACTATAGACCCTAATGGACAATGATAATTTCTATATTACCTTGGATTTTTCAGCGCTTTTAGTTGGAAAGCTGGTATTTTAGTACCTTGATATCTCAAGTCAAAAAGATGTTGCTCTGTATCGTTTGGTTTTCCTCTAAGTAATAGAGATCTGTATTTCACTAACGCATCACTTGGCTGAAATTTGATGGTGTCATCTGCACTTGCAGGTCCCTACAGCACTGCAGTCATCTCTAGGACTTTCAGGTGAAGCACAGGAATTAATTCAGGTTTTAGATTATTTGGAATACTTTTAAAAAAAGAAATAAATTTGGTGCACATGCAACAAAATAGTTGTGATCTAATTACAGTGCTGGAGCCCGTGTCACTGCCTGGCAGTTTGTGCCTTGTGCAGGGAGAAGGGCTGACGCAGTGGCATGGGAAGTCTCCGCATTTGGGTGGTAGATGTCAGTGCTTTGGCCAACCACAAAAACAAAAGAACGGACAACAACAAAAATCCCCTTGTGCACTGTGTTCAGAAAGTTCAGGAAATTACTGGCTTAAGGAAATATGATTTTAGTCTTCAGAGCTCTCTTCTGGCAATGTGTATCTCCTGTAAATAGAAAGTTATTTCTGCTAGGGGCAGAATTTTTCTCTTTTTGATACTGAAAGCTCATTAAAATCTCATGTTAAACAATTAATGTTCCTAGGCAAAACCTGTTTCGTGTACTAGGGCTTTCTCTAGCCAGAGGAAAATACAATATCCCAGAAAATTACAGGGCCCGTAATAAACTTCACGTTTGCAAGATGCTCGGTGACATTCATTTCAAGCCCCAATGTTTTGACAGAATCTGTACGCAGACCTCTCATCTGCCTGCCAATGGATCATCCTGCAAAACAGTGCCTCTTCTCACCATTTACTCTGAACTTTGCTGGATGAAGAATTAGGAGTAAGCATGTTTATCCGCAGAACCAGTATTAAAATTTGATATTCAGTAATCTTAATGTTTCTTATGGAAATAATCTCCTTTAAAATTTGGGGACATGTTGTCCTGCTCTTCACCTGGGACACTGGCCGCCACCTTCCTGCTGTGATTTACAGCGCGTCATCTGTGCCAACTGATAACGGACCCCAAAGGTCTCAGTGTCTTCCGGGGTCACCAGAGCCCTTTAAGCTTATACATTTAATATGCCAGGGAAAAAAAGGAAAAAAAGATTGTTTTCCTGGGTGCTTAGCAGGAAACCCATTACAAGAAGTCAGAGATTAGACTGTGCGTGTTGCCTTTGCTTGATGGGGCCCTGCAAATTCTGTTTCGTTCCTATATAGGAATGCTGTAGGCAATGGGTTTTTTTACATGTAGTCCTTTAGGAGAGAAGAGCATGGCCAGTTTACTCCTCTCCTCGAGAGCTGGGAGTTGGCTTCACCCTCTTGTGCTGTTCCTTGTGTCAAAACAGGCAGGGAAGGCAAAGGATGCTTTGTTTGTGTTTTTGAAACCTGGCATTACTGTTGTTCATTAAGCAAAGTCAAAGTTTTATTTCTATGCTCCAAACAAGCGTAGTAGGAAAAATTTATGAAAAGCCCAATTTACATATATTAGAAGTGTAGAAAGCATCGCAGCCAGTGCAGTCCAGCTCGTGGGCAATGTGCTGTCTCCATCTCGCGTGACGATGGCATCTGCCGTCTGTCCCTTTCCACCGCAGCCTTCGTGGTTTCACTCTTTTCCTGAATTTCACGCCCAGACAGAACGTAGTAGTGTGGCGACAGCTTTTGTCTTTTCATCTGAAAGCAAAGTCTAGAGATTTCTGTGGAATTTGTGAAACTCTATTGAATGGCTTTAAACAGGACAAAAACTCTACTTACTGGCTATTTGCTGAATTTAGCCCTAAGCATTAAAAAGAATTGAACCAGAGAATTTAATGAAAATACTATTTTAGACTGAACTATATTTTTCCCGGTATGTCTTAATAAAAACAATAAGAATAATAAGAAAATTACTTGGGCAAAACCCCACTTCCTAGTTCTTGCATTTGGCATTGTTATTACTTTCAATTTGTGGGTAAGGATGTTTTTCAAGCAAAACCTGCAGCCTTTCACAGCCTAACCTTATGCTCCTAATGACTGCTCCTGATCTGAGGTCAGTTTACTGCTTTTTTTTTTTTTGACACAAACTGTTGCCATGAAACTTGCCATTCCACAAGGAGGCTGAAACTCCTGTTTCACTAAATATTCTGTATTCTAACAAATAGCCCTGGTGATAGGAGCTGACACAGACGCGTACCAGAACAGTTCTCCCTTTTAATTCCGTCTCTAAATCTCATGACAGACACCATGGCTGTTTTTTTTTTTTCCCCAAGTTTTTAAGATCTCCTTGCATCGAAATGGAACTATATCACATTTGGTTTCCCTAACTCGGATAATTTTGTTGCTTTGCAAGGCATGATGAGCTTCTCAACAGTAGAAAGGAATCTGTCATTAAATGCTGGCTTTGGGGGTGCCACACATCCCACACCTCCGGCGTGGCATGAGCAGTGCTTAGCCCCTGGCAGGGACCACCTGATGGGCTGCTTCCATGGGGGCCGGTTCCCTGCAGCGAGAGGAAGGGGGAAAGCTCTGGGAAATTTTCTGCCTAAAGGGGTTTAAGAGGTTGGGAGCAGGGAGCAGCCTCCAGTGCTGCTGCTGGAAATGTGGTCAAAAGATTCCTCATCTCTGAAGTGATCCCAATTCTTTTGGAACTGTCTCTTATAAGTTCTATGTAAAGACCTGATTTTCCAATAAATGAATATATCCCCCCCCCCCCCGCCCCAAGCAGTATCTTACCAAAGAGATGTAGAAGTACCAAAGTGGGAAGGTGGGGATGTGTGTCCCACCCTGCTGGACCAGGCTCCCGCACCTTTATCCTTCCCACAGCAGCAGCCGTTGCCAGAGGTTTCAGAGGAAAATGTAAGTTCTGGACTTGTCCTTGCTCACTTTTCTAAAATTGATTATGTGTTCCAAGAACAAAAGTTGTTTATTACATCCAACTTCTTATTTACTTACTTTCCTCAAAAGGGTAAGCTGTAATTAGGATGTATCTTCATGTCACAAAAGGTGGTTTTTTTTTCCCCTCTTACAAAGAGTATTTCAAGTTACAGCATCTACCAGCCTTTTTCTTCCCAAGAGCTTTGCAAAATCCTAGTCATTATCTGTGTAATAAGATTTCTGGCCCTTTAGTCATCCAGAATGGGATGTGACAAAATCAAGTTGTCAGTCTGGAGTGATCTTAATGGTGAGAAGAAAATATAATTTTTAGACCTGAGGGTTTCTTTGTGTCTCTTGTGGTCTACAAAGATAAAGACACTTTACTACAAGATTTTACAGAGCCACATGAATAAATTGGTACAGTAACCCACTCTGTCCTATCTGTGCTGTATTCTACCCGGTTCTTCCTTTTCTTTGGAAGATGCTTGATGGGAACGCATTGAATGAGAGAGTATCTTTTAATGCTCAAAAGGCCAAGGTCACCTCATCTTCCATATCTTTTGAGGTTCCTCAGACCAAGAGGTCTCTTATGCTACTTACATTAATGGCAATGCTTTCAAACAGTCCTCGTCTTCTACATTTCTATGCATTTTTAATTGGTAAGTTTATTCTAGATTATAAAATGTTACTGGGCTGTTTACAGCAGAGTCATCTACTGGAGGTTTTTTAATGTACATCTCCTTTAGTGAATCGGTTTGCAGTAGCCTGAGTGCAAATCCTAATGGCTGTCTCAACTAATGCTTTTCTTCTGAGACTTTTATCTTTTCTTCTGGTTGAGCTCCTAGTGTCGGCTCACTCAAGGTTTGTGCCTGTGTTTGGCATGGTGTCCTCATCAGGTGTCGGCACTTACTTGTTTCTGCTCTGTGCTCCTGAGAAATAGTGTGTGGTAGTTTTCCTGCTTCTCTGGATTTCATTTTACGCTTGTTACTTCTTACAGCATGCTTGAAGTTGACATTTTTGGAAGGTCTAGACCTTCTCAACTGAGATCTGTGTTGCAGTTCACCCACAACTGGATGTGGTGTACTCTTCCGGCATCACCGCCTTGTTGGTCATCTGAGCCCAACAGACACAGCCAGGTTTCTGTGCTGCTGTGCTCTTCTTCCTGAGGATTAAATGAGCCTTTCTTCCTAAAGGAAGATGCCATTGTTCCTTCTGTGGTCTTTTGGATTCGTGTTAATGTTTAGATTTTATTTTTTTTCTCTTCCCACCCTTCTGCCTGGAAGCGATGATTTGGGCAGCCTGTGGGCGGTCTGGGCTTGGTGTGCTTCAGGATGGGGAAAGGTCCACTTGGAGCATTTAGTGGGTGTTAAGTCACACCTCTTTCTTTCTGTCTTGTTTGACTTGTGTTAAAGGAGCTCCTGACAAGTGATGAGACCTAAAGGGATCTCTACACCTGAGTGAGGAACTTGTGTTAAAATGGCATTAACCCTGCAAGGGATGGGAGCTAGTCAGTTTTCCATTGGCACAGCCTGGCTTCCCCTCTGCCCCTGATGAACAGTGAATTTTTTCTTTATTCCTAAGCCAAAAAGAGGGAAAAAAAAAAAAAGCAGATGTGTAGAAGAGCAGATTGCTTAGAAGAAATAAACACTGAAGCCAGAGAGGCTTGTGTCTCTGGCACCTCAGGCTGGGGGATCTCTCTCTTCTAGTTTTTGGCTCGGGTGTTTAGGCTTGGATATTTAGGCTTGGATTTTTACATGAGTATATTCACTGAGCATACGGGGAGGATGTATACATGTATATAGTTTATAGCGCTATACAGCCCATAGTATATACACATAGTGTATGCTTAATGCATAATGTGAAGCAGACACTAACTTGGACAAAATCAATTGTCATTGGTTATAATCAACTTGAGCACGTTATATTAATTATATGTAATTCCAAATTTGGTACTAAACCCCTGAGGCTTATTTTTCCTGCTTGGTTTGACAGTAAATGCTGTTAAACTAAAGCAGTTTGACTTAATGCCCTCTTCCCCTACTGCAAAAGGAACAGTAAATAGTGAGTAATCATGATCATCTGTGAATCAAATCTCTGTCTCCTCTACTTCTCTTTAAGATTGCTGAGGATCTCTTGCACCTGGCTTACCTACAGACTAGCCTTAACCTATTATTACTATTTTTAAGTCCCTGCAAAAAAATTGTGACCCCTCTCCTTTTCATAGCAGCCTGCAGGACAAAATAGCAGAGTTTAAAGGGTGGGAAACCCACTTCTACCTGTGCTGTATCTTGCTTATTTATAGCAGCCCAGGGTTTCTTCATCCTGCAGCAGTCCAGGTGGAGCAGAAGTTTCATAGTGAGCCACCACAGTGAAATATTGCACTTTCTGTGTTCAGCTATTCAGGTATTTATGTATTGAAGCCACTCACTTTTGGGGTGTTGGAGTACTGCAAGCAGGTGACTGAGACATGATGCTCTTTAATAATTTAAAGCTGGGATGAACGACTAGACTATCGGTTAAAATTGAATCCTACTAAATTCTGGCATAAAATCAATAGTCAACAAAAATAAACAGCAGCCTGGGAAATGGAGGCTTTGACGCTGCTTTTGCAGGGATTGCACGTGAGCGCAGACCTGCTCCCGAACGTGCCATGGAGCTGCCCGCTGTCCCGGGCGTCTGAGCAAGCTCCTGCCAGCTGAATCGGTCACCCCAGCACGTGGTCCCCGCTGCCCGTCAATGTGGCCTTGCTGGCGGTCCCTGGGGCTGGGGGTCACCTGGGGTCCCATCACCGAACCCACACTCCAGGTGCAGAGCATGCAGCCAATGAGAGCACATCTTCCCTCCATGCCTAACGTGGAGCTGAGCAGTTTCAGATGATTGAAAAATACATAATTGTAGTAATTAGATCATTATTTGCAAAATTGTTGTAAACATGTTAATAATTAAGCAGTATCTACATTGCATAGTGTGCCTATGGTTAATGTGGCAGTGGTTATTAAAATGCATTAATGATTCCAAGAAAGTTCATGTACATATTGCAAATGCTTTCTCCAAGTATAGCGTAATTTTTGTGTTTTCACGCAACTGCGTGTTTTGCAAAAAAGTGTATAAAGATAATTTTTCTGTAAACTACATTTTTAATGGGTCACTTACTGTGCACTTACTTAAAATAATTTTGTGGGACTGAAGATGTCTGGTAGCTAATTATTTGTTATCAGACTCTACACTATGAAAAGCCTTATTAGACCTGCAGGTAATAAAATGAAAAATAAAATATTTAAAGCACACGCTAACAAAATAGTCTGCTTCTACACATGGTCTTTGTGGGATGTCTACAGTAAAAAAAAAAAAAGGGATGACAGTTTAAATATATTTTCACTTTACCCTGTGGTATGAGGAATAAAATACAAGAATATATCACTACATTATGACTGCCTGTATATGGCAAAATCCTGCAAACAGCTGTGCATATTTTAAGCTATGGTCTTCTCAACAGGTGAACATACTACAAATTTAATTTGGGCTTTTCACAAGTATGTCTGAATACCATGGAAAGATGCATAGGAAGAGGTTTATTTGGTTGAAATAATTTATTACTTAAGACTATGACTCTAGAAACTCATATTTGGATGCGTAACTTTGTGCTGAGGAATAGCCATCCAAATCAATAGAGGCATGCTTCAAAATTTACATAATTAGATCAAAATTCAGGTAAAAGAAGGGAAGGAATAACACACGTACAGCCTAATCTTGGCTGCAGTTAGACAACCACACGTCTTCAAGTATTTGAGCTATCCACTGGGTTGAACTGGACTATCTGTGTTTATGGGTAGTTTACGGCCAGACTTCAGTGGTGGGAAGATGATGCTTTGATCTGTGGCTGAATCTTTTTTTTTTTTTGTTCCCTTAGGATTTAATTGCAGTTTATATTATTTTTCTTCTTGTGTTTATCAATTTCCAGTGCATGCCACTTTCTGGAGGGCATTGCTTACTGGTGAACAATGTGGCTTACCATCCCAGTTTGCCGTGGACTTATTCTAGCACTGGTTATTTGTGTTTCAGTTTGCCTGATTACAAACTGTTGTTTATGGATACAGCCCGGCTCTTAACATCTCTCATTAAGTGATTTGCCCGGGAAGAGATGAATCTGATTTTCTACTACCTGACACAAATAAACCTGTATTTCTTTCCTTTGCCATCAGAAAGATAGGGGCAGTAGCAGCCACAACAACATAACCTACAAGCTGTATACGTAGTCGGGGAGGTAGCCGGTTGCTGTATCATCAGGGTTTTGCCTTGTTGAATCACGGACAACTCCAAGCACGGGGATTTCATAGCGTGTCGCACAGGGAAACCTGATCCAGTGCTTATCCAACCTCCCTGTGATTTTTTTCCCCTTCTGCCTCAGTGGAGCTTGCCTTATTGTGCCTCGGCGTTGCTACCGCCTACTCTTTTGCTGAGCACCTTTGGATGAGTTTTCTCCATGACCCTCTTTTATAGGCAGCTGTCAGGTCTCTCCTTCACCACCTTTTCTCCAGGCTGTTTTAAAAGTGCTGATGAAATCGAAGTGAATAACATCCCTTGCTTTTCCCTTGCCCCCAGATCCAGCCATCTCATCCCAGCAGTTGATCAGCATTGGTGGGCAGCTTGTCCTTGGTACGGTGATCCCAGTTCCCTTCTCGCCTTTCACAGATGCCATTTCCAGGCGCGTGGAGCTTTGAAGATCCACGGGCTTCCCAGAGGCTGGGGTGGGGTTTGCCCTGTTTGGGGATGGAGCAATGTCCACTTTTCTTCAGCCATGGGGAGCCTCCCCTGGTCTCCGTGAGCCTGGAGAGACTGATGAGAGCAGCCTCACGATGGTATCTCCTGGTTCCTTCAGCATCCTTGGAGTCCTCCTGTCCTCTGGTCCCATAGCGGTGATAAGTCCCCTCTGGACAACAGTAAGTGCATCTGTTGATAAATGAATACACGTTTATCCTACTTTCAAAGGATGATCTTTTGTTGTGTTCTCTCCCTTTCCAGTTCACAGCCTGCTGGTTTGCACGGCTTTGCGCTGGGCTCTTGCTGGTGGCTTTCCCTCCGGGGGATTTGCCTCTGTCTCCAAAGCCTGGTGTGTTTTCCCATGAGCAGTGCAGACTTGCTGGCACACCGTCCCTTTTGTTTCAGGGGTAGACTGAGGAGGTGGATGTGTAGTTTTTGCCTTTGTCTTTGACCATGGACAGGGTTGGTTGGACTGCTGTACAGGAGAGTAGCCCCAAATGTTTGTTTTCAGCAGAATCAAAGTGGATATTTGCCTGTTCTGGCCTGGATATAGAAGCGACTGAGGGAGTGGTGTCTTTCTGTCCTCTGGGAATATGCTACATGAGGTTTTTTGCAATACAGAGCAGCCTTATCTGTTAGTACCTGATCCTGACCAATAAACCAGCCTTCCCATCCTTTGGTTTGCTGAAATTTCATAAGGCTTAAACCATAAAACCCCGATCACTTAATAAGAGGATTATTATGAAGTACACAAGTAGTATAATTAAATATATGCCATAATACCTGATTAGACTATGGATTTAGAGATGGAGCAGCATTATGCAAAGATACAACGTAACTGGGTTAATAACAATCAACTGATTAATGTAGTACATCTCATTCAGCCTAAAGGAGAATAGACTGAGATGATTAGCACGGTTGCAAATGTGCAGAAGTGCACAAAGCAGAATGTATGCGACATGACTGAATAAATGAAGGGGAGTTTTATCAGTGTACCGAAATATAAAGATGTTTAAAGGAGAAACAGTGTTGTCAGGCAACTCACTGAAACTAGCGTCAAAGATGCAATGATTCTCGGCATGTTTGTGTTACTGTGTATTTATAGTTACAGGGAGCTAATATTCATAATGCAAGTAAAGAGAAGATATTGTACTGAAATAATATTGGGCATTAGGGTTTTTTTTTCATCTGCAGAAGGAAACTGAACTGAGTGGATACCCTGTTCTTAATGCTTGTCTAGGTAAAAATCCCACTGAAAAGCAAAATCCAACAGAAGCCTTTAAAGGCTGTGAGCACTTGGCTTCGCATGTCATGGGCAAGGTGAGCAGGGAGGAGCTGTGAGCCTTTCCAAAGGCCAACAGTAACACGTTTTCCATCCGTAGGGCTGGGTGCCTCGCAGATGCACTAGGATCCTAGAAGAGGTTATGGTCTTAAGTTTCATGCAATGTTCAAGTTTTTTGTATGTTTTTAGTAAGTTCTAGATGTTCTATTGAAATCAATGAAGAAGTAATCCTTCACTGACAGCAATAGGATCAATGGAAAGTCATGTTTTATTTTTTGCAGTTGGCAAGAACCACCTGTCCAAGATTTAACCTCCTTATTTTGATAAACTCTTCTGTTTCCAAGAAAGCAAGCCAGTTGTCTACCATTTGAATAACCAAGACACACAAGCTCCCTAAAAATGAGGTAGGTGAGATAAGTTGCCCCATGCAAGCTTGCTGTGTGTTTTGTGTTTTGAAGAAATGCATGATTCCCTTCTTTCAGCACTGAGCGGTGAGGGTCATGGCAAGCTTAGCTGCAGGGCTCTGGATCTGGTAATTGCCCATTTGCCCCTCACTCCAAGAAGGACATTGAGGTGCTGGAGTGTGTCCAGAGAAGGGCGACGGAGCTGGTGAGGGGTCTGGAGCACAAGTCTGATGAGGAGCGGCTGAGGGAGCTGGGGGTGTTCAGTCTGGAGAAGAGGAGGCTGAGGGGAGACCTCATCGCTCTCTGCAACTGCCTGAAAGGGGGTTGTGGTGAGGTGGGTGTTGGTCTCTTCTCCCAAGTGACAAGTGATAGGACAAGAGGAAATGGCCACAAGTTGTGCCAGGGGAGGTTCAGGCTGGATATTAGGAGAAATTTCTTTCCTGAGAGAGTGGTGAAGCACTGGAAGAGGCTGCTGAGGGAGGTGGTGGAGTCACCATCCCTGGAGGTGTTCAAGGAACGTGTGGACGTGGCACTGCGGGACATGGTTTAGTGGGCATGGTGGGGTTGGGTTGATGGTTGGACTTGATGATCTTACAAGTCTTTTCCAACCTTAGTGATTCTGTGAGATCAGGCCGCAAGGAACTGAACACCAGTACTTTTGGAAAACACAGAGCTAAGTATAAGCAGTTTCTCTCCCAAAAAAGTAGAGGCAGCTGGAGTCAGATGTAACATTTGGGACTATGGAGAGCATTGCTGAGCTTATTTTACTTTTTTTGACAACTGCTGTCAAACCTTTAGAAGGGGTGGTTCCTGTGTAGAGCACCTCCTTAAAAAAGAGCCATTTTATCTGCGGCTGTTACAGTTGGCGAGAATTAACTGTCATTGGGTGGGGGCTGAAGGTGGACTACCAAAGAGGATTTGTGTTGTTCCCAGATGCAGAATTCTCTTCCGTGGTTCAATGATTTGTTTCACTGGCACGAAAATCGACATATTGTGATGCAGTGCTCTAGAGATAAGCAATGCATAAACAGTCAAGTTCTCCCTGGTCTTTCTAGTGATAAAACACTGCATTAATGCAGGATAGGGATTATGGCATCCGCTGTAATCCACTGGCCTCCGGGACCCCCCAGCACACCTGCGTGGCATAAAAAAGGATCTATCGTCTCGTGTGATGCCATTCTGCAAATGGAGCTGGAGTTGCTGTGGGAGTTATCACAAATTCTGGACTTTGATATCAGAAGACTGCCCATCTACTGTCCATTTGTTATTAAAGACATTTGAGGAAGCTCTCCAAAATGCAGTTTTTCAAAACATGGGAGGGGGGGGAAAGTTATTAGGTACAATGGCATAATCAAAACTTTATCAAATAGGTGAATGAATATGAGAAAGTTTAACTTGCGGTAATAAATGAACAACAAAGCACAGTCAATGAAAGGAAGGAGACAGTTAAAAGAAGTGTATAGGTTTTTAAACTATACTTAAGATGTTAAATTGCCATAGCAAACATAGCGCCGGTTACCTACGGGGAACATGTAAAGAAGAGTCAGTATGTGCCTGGATTGGGGATAGAGAGAGGGAAATGGAAATCATCAGTTTGCAGATACAGTCCAATACTGGAAGTGTTATTGTAAGGGAAAGAGAAAATACATGTTCACCTGAGATGTAGAAGAAAATACTACTGTGATGCTGTGATTTGGACTAGGTGATCTCCCCAGGTCGCTTCCAACCTCCTCTGCCTTGTGGTTTGAGCACAGGCAGCCTGATTTCTCATTTCTGCTGTCACCTCCTGTCTTGAAAGGCATTATAAAGAAATTTGAGGAAACTATTTTTAGACAGGCTTGGAAGCCACCTATTTTTTTCTGTCCTATACATTCTGGCCTGTTCAGGCCAGATTCTTGAGGGGCAGCTTTGATTCTGTTTCCTTTTATTTTTGCTCTTAATTGTTGCTCCCTTGAAATGCAGCCTTACTTTGAGCAGTAACGTCCTGCTCGTGCCTTCCCCTGTGCAGAGGGACCCTTGCCTTGGCACGAACCCCTGCTGCTATTTGCAGTTTCATGCACAGATGGGATTCAGATGTATTTTTTACCTTGCAGGAACAGACACGGGGTATAGTTTGTTTTCAGCTGCAAGCAAAATGGTAGGAAAAAGGACAAGCTATAGCAAAAAAGAAAAAAAATCTAAAAAGAATTCTAATCTCATAATTTCTGAACATAGTACAAATGTTGGAATAGTTACTAAAATGAGTCGTTTTACCTCTGGCTTTTGAAGGGCCGTGAGTTCACCTTCTTTGATTGGATTCATGCTCTAGAGGTGGGTGAATAAAGGCATCTGGAGATGTGAATGCTTGTAACTGGTACCACTGGTTGAACTGGGTGTGCCCTATGGGGCAGGTGATCTCTGGTCACTGAGTGCTTCACCCCAGTGTGTTTGGATTTCATCTGTCTATTTCTGTTTTGCATTTCCTTCCCATCCTTTTTTTTCTCAGATGGAGGGACGTGTCATCCATATCAAAGACTCTTTAGGTATTCCCAATCATTAGAAGACAGGAAAATTAAATTAAATTTATCCTAACTAGATGTGTCTTCATTTCATGGCTTAACTTTCTTCTTCTGCCTTACACTCGTATCATTTTATAAATCATGAAGTCTCTCTATAATTCTTTTTAACTTAGTGAACCTACTCCACGCGTTCTTTGGTTACATATAGCTCTGTTCGTTTCACATCTCCCGGGGCTTTTGTAATAGGATACAAGACACCATTATGAGTAATCTGTCTTCTTTCTCCCATACAGAGAGAAGTAGATCTGATTTTAGAGGTAGACTGATGAACAGTTTCTTATTTAGAAGAAAGAAGTATTGTGGGGATGAAATAGATTATCTATGGTAGCTCTGATTCATAAAGCTGACAAATGTATAATTCCTCATTTGGGTTGAAAACATGCGATTAGACCTCATGGTAGAGTACAGAAGTCCTAGGAGTATTGTGAGCTAGACCTAACCAGCCTAACCACCCCGCTTCCCCTCTCCGTTGCTTCAGGTTCATTCTGAGCAGTGTGGACTTCGCATCAGGCATGCAAGGTGTGCCGCTGTATTTGACAGTACTTGATGAAAGGCCAGAGAAGCTGACAGCAGAGAAAGAAGTTTCATTTGTCTAATAGTCTGAGAGATTTAATTCCAGTTGTATTTATTCTTCATTTTTGCTCAGAGGGACTAAGCCCTCTAACTTCAAGAAAATACAAAAATACTTCATGCTCTGCTGTCCCTTAACTGATTTTAATGTCTAGTGAAGAATTACATAGCTTCTGTGTTGAGGAAAAGTGACATAGGGAGCTACTGCAATTCCCGAGATCCATGCACATTTGTGTTTAATTCCTGATATAAGACTTGGAATAGATATGTCAAGGAATTGAGCGTCAGGTACGAATGATGAAAAAATCATGCAGCAGTGAGTTCAGGGCTTTTTGGTATTCAGCCCCTGCTCCATTTATTACTGCTCTGTGTGTCTGCCTTGGAGACTTCTGAAGATCTCCAGGGGCTGTAGGGGTAAGGTGTTTTACTTACCTGGACGGAGAAGGGCAGAGTAACAAGAAACGTAGTTGTCCTCACCTGTACGTACATCCTCACCCTTCTCACCGGGGGAGCTCAGAAGGGGCTGTAGGGGAGAGAGCAGCTTTAACTTGTCCGTAGGACCAGGCAGGAGGGGCTGGGGACTTGTTAGAGGGCTTTGACTCTTCTGCATCCATTCTACTCAGAAACACTCTGCAAAGAGCAGATGGAGATGTATGTGCAGGGGAATACCTGCTGGACTGTAAACACTTGGAAGAGAGCTGAGAGGCTCTTGGACAAGAGTGATATTATGGTGGTGTGCCAGATCCTTAGCAATTCAAAGTCGTGGGATGGCACCGGCAATACGGAGGCAATATTCCTCCTGTCAGCTTGCAATCTGGGGCTCTTCAGTGGTCTGTGATGTGCTGCACAGCAGCAGGAAAGACTCAGGAAAAAAATGGAAATGGGAGAGAAACAGAAACGGAAGGATGGTCCTGTGAAACCATAATGAAAAAGCTCTATCAGATCAAGTTAATTGGCAAGGTGCATGTTAAGATGTAAACAAGACGGGACTTTAATGAAGGGTTGCTAATTAACATTCAAGAAGCCAACATTTTGGTGATGTGGGTGGCCTTTCTGCCCCCCCCCCCCCCAATTAGATTTTATGAACTTTATAGGAACTAAATTATTACTCTTGAAGCAAGAAAACAGGAGAGAGAACTGAGTTGATTTATGTGCACTTCAAAGGGCCGCAGGAAGTCACTGTGGGTGTAGTGTAAATCATGCCACATGCACCAATTTCTAGAAAAAATGCTGCGTGCAAGGAGGAGATTCAGTGCTCGTTGGTTATGATGGGTGGAGAGGGAGCTGGCTTTGGAGCAGTGTATGTAATTAGGTTTCCTACGGAGCACAGAGTGAATTGCTAATGGCAAGATTTTTTCTGCAGTCTCTCTGAAGGGTAGGCTGATCAGAAGTGCAGATAGTCTGGTTGATCCTTTATATGACACTACTTTATTTTCCTTTCTAAAACTACCACAAAGGAAATCTGATCAGTCACTTCCTTCTGTTTCTCTCTCACTTGGCCTTCACGCTTCTCTCACCTCTTTGACCTTTCTTACTTGTTTTTATTTACTTTTTCTGTTGGTAGGGTTTTTTGGTGGGTTGTGTTTGTTATTTTGTGCTTTTTGACATTTTTTTCTTTTTTCCTTTCAAATACTTACTGCATACTAACCAGAGATTAGAACATCAAAGGAGAAAGGCTATGGGAAAGCAAGAGAAGAAAATCTTACCATTTTCTCATTTTTTGCAATTATCTGCAAGTTTTTCAGTGCCTTCCAGAACCTCAATATTGCCCCAAACCAGAGGACCTGCTTTTGCTGTATGTTGTATCTTGGTACTCATGCTGTGTCCTAGTTGACAGTAAACTTGCCCTCATCAAAGAGCTTTGCAAGTAATTTCCTGATTTGGCATATGTACCTAATATTAAATTTCCTGCTTTTTTAACATACATAGTAATTCTGGAAAATACCATAATAATAATAAAGCTGGCTTTGACCATGGTTGCTAAGCACCCATCAAAGTAGCCAGTGTGTGATGCATTTTTTGCCATAGTGCTGATAGCGGTTGCCTGAACAAAACTTGCCTCCTTTAGCACTGTGGTGTACATTAAAAAAGGATTTTAAAAAGCTGCAAAGATGAAAAATGAGTCATTTCCTATCAATTATTTACCCCTCTAAGGTCCTGGAATACATTGCATCATGCAGATGCTGAAGTGCTTGTACGATAATAGTCTCCAACGAGATCACTTTATATTGGTAGTTAATATAGTGGAGTAATTCCTGAGCACATAATAAATCTAACTTTTCCTACGTCAGATTCTGTAGCGTGGGGAGGCCATGAAGTAATAAACTGAAAAGCACCTGTTTCTTCACAGAATGAAAGCTGATCATACTTGATTCATAGGTCTATAGATAGTGTCAAGATGTGTGCAACAAAAAGCTTTGGTAAGTAATACTGCTATGAAAGGCAGATGAGATTTGGGGTCTGGTTTACATTATAAATGGGGTTTACCTATTTCTTTAAAACATTTCAAAGGGTTATTGGGAAAAAAGCGCCCATAGAAAAGCTGGTAGGGAGGAGTATGGTACTTGCCAGCTGGCACCTGACCGAGGTTAGTGTTCTCAAAATGTAAGGGGAACGTGTGAGGCTGCTGCAGTTGAGATCAGGCACTTTTCCATGTGCTGTCATTCTCGGGCATCGATAACATTAACATGAACCACACGTGCAGGTCTTACTGCCACTGAGCCTGATCCAGAAAAGAGGTGTTAGCACTACTCAGCAGGATGTCTCCTCGGTGAGGACAGGCCAGAGGCTACATCTCTCACTGTTCCACCCCAGTCCTTATCTGATACGTGACTGAATTCTGCATGACCATAGTATCTTGGTTCTTTTAACGATTATCTGTACATACAAGTGTAAGACATGACTATCCTCAGAACATGCTGTGCTATTGCTTAAGTATGTAAAAACACTTTTAATTTGCTTTAGACTTTGTAGGTTCTGGAGTACCACCAGGGACTATTGAGTCATCTCTGAATGCTTGTCTTTCCTATTAAACTGGGTAAAACTGTAGAAATGCAGGTGAAGTACTACAGAGCACATATCTGCTGACATCTGATCATTTTTATTGTTCCTACCGTAAAGACAGTTGGGAAAGATGCATCACTCAGCTGGACAGATTTACTCAAGAAGGAAGGTTTGAATCGAGAATAATTTGGTTTGAGTTGACAGTGCTTCTGACCAGCAGCTTCACCTGAATCTTTGGGGAAAAAAGTATCTGTAGAGAAAGCAGCAATTAAATGAATTTGCTAAAAAGTAGAGGACTGTGACTGAGGGACTCTTCTCCCAGTAGGTGTGAGCACGGGACTGAAATTGTCTTGCTAGTGCTGTCCTGCTGGGGGACACCTTCAGCCATAAAACTGCTGCTGTGTTGGCAAATGCTTTACGTTGACCTTGGTAGGGTTGATCAGGCACTTTGAGGTGTCTGTGGTTCGTGATCAGGTTATCTAGAGTCTCTTTGTAATGACTCGATTTTACCTTAGAGAATTGAAAGGCTATTTATGTGCAGAATATATCTTGTTGCTCAGTGCACATGAGGTCACCAGGATAAGTATAATTGTCAGGAGTAATTGCCAGTAACATGGGAACGTCACAGAGAAAATTAAGGATTTTAATGAGGAGTTTGTGCAAAACAGAGATACATATGATCCCTTCTGTGAGAAGTTTACACTGTGAAGAGGAGGAACGTGTCAGGCTGTGGGCGGCAATGGCCCCTATCGATATCCCAGACCTGTCACTTGTTGACTGAACAACAGAAGTTTGGAAATTTGTCCTCTCCTAAAAGAAGGTAAGGTGACTTTGGGGAATTTCTATTAGAGTTTTCTTCTCAACAGTTTTCACCTTTAAAAGCCAGGCAAGGGTATTTTTTAAGATCTATTCTTAGTAGCTGATTCTGTAATTCTTCCTAAGATGGGTAGTACTTGGGCAAGTATTCAACTTGTGATCATAACAATTGTTTCAGGTTTACTGAAGGGATATTTGAATACTGTAGTACTTCATTCCTTAACTTAGACTTTTCTAAAACCAAGACGTGCATCACAGGGAGTTGTGATAACACAGGTGGTATGATAAATGAAAGAAAAAAGTACAAAAGACAAGCAGAAAGATGAAAATGCCCCACTGAGTGAAGAGACCTAGAAGATGCTTTGGGTCATTGTGCGTTCCGTTATTGCAGCAGTGATTAAATGTGTTTCCTCCCTCTCCACTCCATTTCGTGTGATGCTCTCTCTTCCTTTGTATCTCCTTAAATGTTTTATAGCTAGTCATTAGGAACATTTTTCTGCATACCATTTCAAAAACATAGCATCATTTCATTAAGGTATTTAAACGGCACTGTTTCTTGTGTCTTGGCCTTTTATTTTCTGTGGCACCTCAGCTGCTTCTGGGATGTCTGTTTGTCTTGTTTCCTGCAAAACCAGGTTTTGGAATATGCTGTTGATTTTTCACAAAGCTCACTGATGGCCTTCTGACATTTTGCTTTTTCTAATGTTGGTGTCCACCATCGAGTTTTATGGACATGCATTGCATCATGAGCATTCTGAGGCTGGGAAAGTGCTGGATGAAAAGACCTACTTCAGCCAGAGATCAGAGGATCATGTGTTGACCTACCTGTGTCCTAATAGACAGTAAGTAAATGGGAAAGTAGCAGCAGCAAAAGGCAAAGTAAGTCTTCATGTAACGCAAAAAGTTAGCATCTTTGAAGCTATTTCGTTAGTGTTTAGTAACGGAGGTGTGTAAGAATAGACCTCTGCTCTACCCGCGAACCAAGCGCTTTAAGATGGTGATACATAACAAGTCTGAGGGGGAGGTCTGCAGGCATTGCAAGCTGCCAGTGATATGGGCATGAATCCAAACCACCACAGAGTAAGTTACTGACTCAGGGCCAGGTGAAGTATGACCAGAAGGCTTCTCCTGCCCATCCTCCCTTAACTCAGTGCAGCTTTCTTCACCGCAGCTAACAGTGCCTGGCTAAATTCTGTTTCCTTTGTACTGCTCCAGCTTTGACTTTTGGCTTCAAGATAATTTTACGTTATTAAAGATACTATCAATAGTGGCGCTCTTTGCTCTTAGGCAAAGATGCTTGGGGAACGCTTAGTTTTAACAAGTCTTTGGGAAGTGGATAAGAAGACAGTAGTATTAAGAAACTTTCTTTCAGTCTTCTTCTATTAGTGCTTTTGGAGAAGAGCATTTACTTCAGCTAGGGAAAGCTATACGATAATAGAAAATCCTGTGGGAGTAAGGAAGCAATGGCCTTGCCACTCAAGCCTTGAAATGCAAGTATTAGAATTTGTCGCTTCTCTCTCCTGTGCACTTCTAAGATATTCAGCAAATAATGTAGTCTTAGTTGTTCCGTGTTGTTGATCTGGCCTTTTCAGCTTGCAAATGCTGCTGTGCCTTTTTGTGGAATCAAACACCACAGCGTAATTGTTCCCAGTGAGTAACTTCCCCTTTGAGGCCTGGTTTTATTAACATTTGCAAGAAAATCAGCTCCACCTTTCATGCTCTTTCTCCAAGTGTTTGGCTTTCTCTGAAGTCAGGGGTGATTACTTTGGTTAGCAGGAATTTATTTCAGACTGCTGAGGGATAGTCTCTGTCTCAGCTGGCGTTTGTGCTATTTAATTATGGAAATACCTTCTTTCTTTATATCCTGCAAGGGTTGGAAACTTTCTATCACAAAGGAATTAGTTCTTCCCAGCCTAGCCCATGAAAAAGTAACGTCTTTATGTTCCTGTCGGCCTCTTTGGAGAATTGAGTTCATGCAATGCTCTCTGAGTCTGTTTAAAAAATAATGATACTTTGGATAGCGAGAAAAAGCTATGGCTGTTTTCTGATGGAACATGCTAACTATAGTCTGGGTTCAAAAGTTGAAGGCAAATTTAGATCACGTTGCGCTGCTGGCATTTATCTCGAGTAGCTCTATTAAACAGCAAGGTGAAAACCAATGCCGGGGAAGGCCATGAAATACAGCAAGAAGGTGACTATGACAGTACGCCTCTAATGAAGAGACAGTGAGCTGAGGGTTGGGGACAGCAGGAGAAGGGACAGTGGTTCCCATGAAGAAGGCATCTCTTTGCCTTAAGTGACAGGGCTTAAAAAGGTGGAAGACAATTGGCAATTTCTCTGTGTTGCAATGAAATACCTTAAGTGTACTCAAGAAAAAAGAGTACAGGGCCTTTATTGCCATTCTGAATTTAAACCGAAAACATTTATAAACTCTTTAAGTGGTTTAAGGAAAAAAAAAAAAAAAAAAAAAGGAAGACTTGAAACACAATACCTTAACATGTCCAGTTCTGAAAAGTGGTAAAATGAAGTCACGTCAAATTACAGAATGACAAAAAAAAAAAGCTTCTAGGCTGGTATACTGTTCACCTTTGAAAAATTATGTTGAGTAGCTATGGGCTATGCAAAGTTGATCAAAGGGGTCACCACAGCTCTGGATTCTTACCGTCCATTTGACATTCTGTATCTTGCATCTATTCAAATCAAGCATATAAAAATACCTAATGAAGCACTCTGAGCAGCAAGCGGAGCATTCTGAACATTCACTCAACCATGTCTTTTTCTCTTGGTTGCAAACCTAAATTGCTGTTATTGATTTTTCTGTTTCTGGTTAACATATTAAAGTACAATTCATTTTTAACCATATATATATTTTATCACAGTGTGCCCTTTGAGAGACTTTTCTACATAATATTGAAATGCTTTCCTTCTGGTCAAGTAGTGTATTTTATATTAATGCCTCTGTTATTTTCCCCGATTGAGATGCTGGGGTTGCTAGAGAATGAAAACATTCATTTCAAGAGTAGCAGAGGTTTTCTCCTTCTTGATGCTGGGGCAATCTTGGAGTGCTAAAAATCTAATTTCATTCTTTCTGTTTTGGAAGGTTTTGATGTAGATTAAGAAAATAAATTGCTACTGATGTTTCTTACTTTGATGGCAGCAATAACTGAGAGATTAGCTCTGAGGGGGCTGCAGCACAGGGTAACGTAACCTCTGTCCTGCCCCGTGGTGGAAGGCGTTAAATGGCAAAGAACGGGGCGATAACATCTGGGGAGCACCAAAGAAATACAGGCTAAAATCCCTCCAGCGACTGGCTACCTGGAATTATTGTGTAAATTATTTGACCAGTTGATTAGAAAAGTACATAAGTAGTAATTATTACTTCGCATAGAGCAACCTGGGAAAACCAAACCAAGTTTGACAAATACATCAGTATTCTAAACCATAGTTTCTTTTAATTTAAAAACAAACTACCAGAGCCTAGGGAATCTCCAGCATCAGCAAGAACAGGTATTGGTTTCTTCCTTTGTGGCTTTACTTATCAGCTGCAAGGGCAAGTTTCCTGCTATCCAAACCAGCAAAATCACAGAAAATGGGGATATAAGGTCAAGATATGCTTTTTAAAGTCATCATGGCTTTTCTAGCAACTTTAATAAAAGTTGAAGCAGTCTCAGCCAGAATTCACTTCCTGAAAGATTTGACTGTATCTTAGAAATCTAGAAATCTTGGAGAAATCTGTGTGAGATGGAAGAATCTCACGGGCCTGTGGTGGGGGAGTCAGGACAACGTGGGACAGAGAAGACCAGACTTTTTTGCTTTCTTCCCTCTGCCTTGGTTTTTTTATATTATTTCTTAGCAAAGTCTGCTCACCTATGGGCCAAACTAGCTAAAGAAATTAGTTTGAACCAAAATTAGATTTATTGGGTTTGGCCATTAAATGTTTGTGTTTTAAACTATGCACTAGTACCAAGGTATGGGAGAACAGCCTCAACAAAATGCACTCCTCGGAGGCATGCTGCAGAAGAGGTGGGGCCCACGAGGCAGGAACCCCAAACATGGGGGTCCTTGTCAGCCACCCAGCATAACTCTACAGATGATGAGGTCTCCAGATGAGGTCCATAACTCTACAGATGAGGTGGCTTTCAGATGAGGGTTTGGTTCCCCTGCGTCTGCAAAGATTCCTGGTACCTCCTAAATGCAGGTAATGAGACACAAAGCTAAGTGGTTATTTTGTGTTGATGTCTCCTCCAGCCTGTGCTGTTCTAATGGCTCACTTGTGAACAAGTATTTTTTTCATTAACAGAGCCTTTCCTAGCAGTTTCTCTTTCCATAGCATACTAATTTTTGTGTGCTAAATGTTGCCATTGTGATGCCGTCTCAATCCTTTCTATTCATTAAATTTACTGTGTCCAATTAAATGCTGAGACTGACCTGTAATTTTACTCCCACCGGTTTGGTTCCATACAGCATGTAAATACATTTCGTGCCATGTAATTGTAGCCTGCAAAAATGTTTACACAAATTATAATTTGCATGCTAACCATCTTGATGACAGAATAGAAAATTCAGAAAATGCTTTGCCATCGGGGGCGAATTTTGATTTTTCCTGTATTGAAGGCCAGTGGCTTACGCTTACTACTACAGCATAATGTGCCTGGAAAAGCAACTGAGGAGGGTATAGGTGGGATGGTACCCAGCGCCCTGTGATGCAGTTGGCTATAATCAAAGTAACGTTTAAGAGTATAAAATCATTATTTAAAGTGGATAAAAGGTGTTATTCTCTGCAGGAAGTATTTTGAGGGAATTTCTGTTGTACAACCCAAGGAACTGGGTTGGATCAGATGGTCTCCAGTCATCCCTTCCAAGCTGTGATTCCATGAAAAGTGATGATCGTTGCTCACGCTGGCTGCTGCATTCCCAGCTGGTAACTTGGCCATGTGTTCGATGCTTTCCCATAAGACTTGTAGAGGGAGGAGAGAAACCAACTTCACTGCTGTTGGGAGTTTAAAAAGCTGAAAGTGAGTGGCAAGCAATTCCCTCCGCCCAGATAATGTGAAAATCTGAAATCCTGAAGTCAGAATGCTTTTTAGGGAAAGGGTTTCTCAAGAGGTTTGCCTGTTTCACCTCAGGTTGCAACTGGGATGATGTGAGATGGCACTTCTTACCCAGCCCTTTGTTCCAAAAGGACAGGAAATAAAAACTAGAATTACTGCAAAATCTTGAAGGGAAGAGAATTGAGATGTGAATAAGAAGAGAGCTTGCCTGCAAAGCCATTTTCTCTTCAGGATACCAAGGGAAATGTTTACCACAAGTTTGTTGTTGGCTTTTGTTTTTTTTTTTTTTGATCCTTGGGACAAACTCTTCCATGTCTTCTAGAGATTCTCCCACAGAGTTGCCCGTCCTGTCATACCAGCCCTCAAGCTCACATGGGTCCAGCATAGCACTCATAGCGCAACTGCTCAAACAGCTGAGATGTTTCCAAATTTTGCTTTTTGCGGAGCGAGCTGGGAGCTTCCCTCCTTCCTTAAGTCTGGGTGCTGTGAAGGAGGGAGAAATATGGGCTGAACTCGCTGTCAACTCTCTTAAAAGCTTTTTACTGTAGCTAAAATGTGTGATAATGGTACCCAGAACTATCATTACAGTTAATTAAAGGTCTGTTTCTTTTTATAATGTGAAGGTTTTATTTTCTGGAGTTGATAACATGGCAATAAAACCTTGCTTTAGGCAAAATCTTGGTATTCAAGGTCACAATTTAGAAGTAATTTTAAAATTGAAAGGAAAACCCCAAACCAGCATATGGTTCCTGTTATTTCTGAGTTGTGGAAGTACAGAGGGAATGATTTAGATTTAAAATGAAAAAAAAAAAAGGAACACCAGCGCCTGTGCACTGATGCAATGTTCGGTATCGATCACTGGAAGGAGGTGCACAGAGGACAGACAGGTTGGGTAAGCATCTAGTGAACCGAGGGAGCTGTGCTCCAGGGAGCTGAGCGCTTGTCAAATCTTTATTTAGTTTAGGTGGAAAATGCAGAGCCTGGTTCTGGATGTAAACACAGAAAGATCAGGATTATACCCCTATTTCCAAAGCTGGAGATTTTCAGTCTATTAGGAACAGAGCTTAATGCACTGCTGTTGTGGGAGTGGGATATCTTGGGGCACTATGTCCCACTGTCCGCTGTTTAGGGTGAATCCATCCAGTTTTTGGAATCACCTGTGGTTTCTCTGAGGATCTTCAGCTCTTGAAACAGGGATGAGCGTTGAGAGATTGTGGCATCTCAGTCCTTGGGGATGCTCAAACCCTCCTGGACAGGTCCCTGAGTGCCTGCTCTGGGGACCTGCTGGGAACAGGGTGGGACAGAGACCCTCTGCTCCAGCCAGCCCGGACCCCGGGGATCTGTGCTTTGTTCCAATGTTTTGCTAAAACTCACAGGGATTCCTGTCTTAATGCTTACAGAAGATAAATAAAAGAATAATCACTTAAATACTGTAGTCAGCATAGCATTGCTGATCACAACCATTTTGTAAGTTTTTAAAAATTGTGGTTCTGTTTGCTGGTTTTATAATTCTGATGTAAATATTTTTTCAGTATTACTAAATTTGGAAAATACAGCCTCTCAGTAAAAAATCAATGTAGATTATAGTTTACTACTTTATATGGTATTTTTTCACTTTCATTATAGAGCCGTCTGATAAGACAGCAGGTGTTATGTTGGTCAAAAAAGACAATTCCCTAGGTAAGAAATGTAAAATAAGTGCCAGTGTTAAGAGATTTAATTGCTGCAAGTCTGTTGAGTAAAAGCTGAGCTTTCTATCATCAAAAATAATCTTTGTTGAGATGGCACGGGGTGCTGGTGGCATGAAAGTATAAATTAAAAATGGAAGAATATTTGAATTGTAATGTCTTTGGGCACTGCTATGCCATCTGCTTTCCAGCATGTAAAGGGTATGTGATGGGCATCCCTGTCCCCAGCAAAAATGCTGTGTGTGTGGTCGGGTGGGGGGCTTAGCTAGCCAAATATCCTTGTATCCCTCCATCTCTGTGCTTTGGGGCCAGAGCTCACAGGCACGGAGCGGGGCAGGGCTGAACGGAGGGGACGCCTCTCCCTGCAGCCTTTCATCAGGCCGGTGGCTTCCCCCCAGGAGGGGCTGGTGGTGGGAGGTGGGCATGTCCAGGCTTCTGAGCAGCACGTCTCCAGCTTGGATGCTTTTTTCAGGGTTTTTTTTAGCAAATTTGGTGGTGAATATGTTAATCAGTGGTTGAGATGTTCTGTTACTCCTATTTTCTGCTGCTGGTATGGAGCACTAATGCACCTCACCCCAAAATTACAGGCACTTAAGGAAAACTAATATTGCAGTGAGCTTATGCCTTATTGAAGTTCATGTCCTTAAAAATCTGCATGTGATGAGAATTTCCATTTAGCCAACAGGAGGTCTGAAAGGATGAAGGCAGATGTAGATTTTGGGGGCGGAGGAGTGAAAAGCACGAGATGGGAAGGGTGTGCCCAGTTGTGGTGGCAGTGGAAGGGGCAAGAGCTGTGGGCTGGTGCTGCACTGGTGCAAGGGGCACCCATGGTGCACCCCGAAATGTGTGGTATCACTGCCACTGTGAATGCCATGAGAAACTAAACCTGGAAACACCAACAAAAAGAAAAAAAGTGTAGAAATGTGTGTCATCTGGTGGTAGAAAATTTTCTATCATCTGGCGATAGGAAAAAAATGTAATAGCCATTAATAGTGAATCATATTAAAATTTCAAATGGCTTTTTGAATTTGTAAAGCAAGAGTAAACAAACATATAGGCAAATCCCCAGAATATAATCCTTATAAGCGGAGCACTGCATCTGTATGAGATGTTGCCAGTGAGTGTGGACCCTGGGCCGGGGCTGAAAAACAAATTCCCCAGCTGTTTTCTGCAGCGTGGGGTGCTGGAAAAGCTTCCTCTGTGCCGCTAATGAATCTCTCAGGACCACGTCTGTATGGCTTTGAATGAAGAGCAAAATTAAATTCTGAAGCTCTTTGAAGAATGTAAGTGTGTATAAACAAGACATGCTTCTGGGATGCTGGCTTAGTTGTGTGTCTTTGAGCAGGTGTTGATAAATGTAGGTGAAAATCCTAGTTCCCGGGGAACTGAAGATGTGTTGAGTGGTAACGGCAGACACTTTGCTGTCTCTGGAACCTGGGGTGCTGGGGGCTGCTGGCATCACTTACCAGCCCTGGCTGGTCCCTTCAACGTACAGCAGCTTCTCTGGGATGCTGCAGATGCCCTCATCCTGCCCTGCGGCATCGGGTCCAGGGGCTCTGGGTGGGACCCGGCACGAAGCTCCCCGTGCCTCTGCTGGGGACACCCCTTCTGCTCTACCCCCGAAGCAGGGCTCCCTGGCTGCTTGGGCGGCTCTAGCAGCGGGTGTGTGATGCAAGGGTCACAACAGTGACTTGGAGCAAGAGAGGGCTTTGTTCTGTGTTTGTGTGTTGTACACTGACCTCCTCTGCTGTCTGTTGTGGGAAGTGGGGACTGAGTTTGCCTCTTATCTGCAGTATCATGTTCGCTCTGATCACTAAAGCTGCACTAATTAATGAGCTAGTGTAGGGCAGTCTTGGAATTAGGAGGAAAAGTACTCTTCATACAAATGCAGGTTCTCAGCTACGTATCCCTAATTACTATCAGCTGCAAAAGTGAGGAAAACCTGGTCAGGGAAGTCTTTTTCAAAGAAATTCAGCTGAGTGAAATAAGGATCACAGTGGCTAAATGAATAATTCTTCCATTACTTGTGGACTGTCTTTTATATTTAAATCTGAGTTATAGGTCAAAAAAATAAGGACCCCATGTCAGAGGCACCACTTGCTCACTCCCTCCTCTGGCCGCCGCAGCACTTGGGGATGCTCTGAACTTGCTAATGGCAGGCTTGAAAGATGGGGTGTAGTTTCAGTGAAGAAAAACAAAACAAAACAAAAACCTACCAGAAATTAGAAATCAGAGCTCCAGACTCTGTCCTGTAATCTTCAGCAAAATATGGAAATCATTGGGTATTAGAGGCAGTCGAACTGCAGCAGATCTGCACAGGGCAATTTTTTCCTTTTTCTGAAAGCACAAATTTATTTGTGTCTAGCTTGCTGTTTTCATGCCTATACCTGGCTAGCCGATACATTTCTATACTTTTTTTTTTCTCTTTATTGTGATCATGCAGGCTAGAATTCAGACCTCTCTCAAAGGAGCCATGCAGATACTCTTATTATGTTGGAAAATTAGATATTGGAGAAATAAATCAATAAACGGCGCATCTTTGGCTACAAAAGGAGGCTCCTGTACTTCTAAGGAAACCTTGTTGCTCTCCCATTCTTCAGGGTGATCCAAAGGTAATGCTTTTGCAGAAGATGGTGCCCTGGTATTTCATCAGGAACCTTTACAACAAGGAGTGTGTAATAATGATGAGATAACACTGGGAATTATCATCTTTCCAATTACTCCTTACAAATCACGAAGCTGTTTATATGCATGAAAGGAAAATGCAAGTTATACATGCTTGCATGGCAGACTACACAATCAGAAGTGGATTTTTTCTGCTCCTATTACGGGAGAAAATAAGAGGATTGTTGTACTCACCTTATGTCAACAAAAACAGCGCTGGGAGTCAATTCTTGAAAAAAAAGAACTTCTGGCAGAAATGTTCTTAGCTCTGTAGCTGTTCTAGGGAAGTGAAATCAGCCGAAAGGAGCTTCTTGTTGTAATTGGAAAAATTACTTTTGGGTTAAGAACAAGCCAACTGGAAAAATGTTTTTCTGCCAGTTTTTTTTTTTAAACAACTGTTAACTTTTACATCGCTTAAAATAATACATAATAAAAGATGGTAACTCCTGAATCTTTTAAATACTAGTTATTTTGGATGATCTTTGAAGAAGTAAATCCGCTACCTATTGTACTGAAGTCCTTCTTGGAGAAGAAACCCCACTGTGCTACAGTCTTCAGCATCCGCTGTTGTCTCTAAAGGTTTGCTGCACACGCAGAGATGGATGGACTCAGTCCAACAGGGCTTATTACAAATGAGGTTGAAACCAAGGCACGTTTAAACCTACCCAACTAGCACAAATAGAAATAGTATTTCTAATACATGCATTTTATGATGAATGTGAAACTAGAGCAGGATTCACACTAACAAGTCAAATGTAACCTCGATACTGCTGTCTGCAACAAAAACCCATCCCCGTCTCTCAAAATTTCTATTGCAAGACCTTTCCTGCTAAAATTTCGTGTCTGTCTTGAAGCCGTACCAACCCTGAGTAGAATGACTATTCGTGTTTGATATACAGCCACATAAGAGAGCACAAGATGAAGATATAATTGTGTAAGTTTCTGACCCGCAGGGTGATTTTAAAATGTAGGAGTTCTGAGCCTGTATGGCTAGTTCAATGTGATATTTATCTGCCTTAGAGAAGTTTTTGATAGAAACCTCGAAGTTGTAATAGTCTGCAATAAGAAGATTGCTTCCCTCTCCACAAAAAGATAAAGTTCTTATTTTTTTGCTTACTTTTTCTATAAAGGGATCTGTTGACTAGGGCAGAGTGTTCTTAATTTCAGGAAAATGTATGGAAAAAGTTATCTTTCCAACAACAGAAGTCCACTTCAAGCCCATTTTTGCTCTACAATCTCACGCAGTCCCTGCCAGCCCAGCCCGCGGTGCTCTCCCCCCGTGGCACCCACACCTGGGACGTGCCCACGGTGGCCCTGCTCGGTGAGCATCAGGGAATTTTGGTATGGGACCAGAGATTCCTGCAGACTTATGCAGGGTCTCTGTCTTGAAGCTCCTGTTGAGGTGGATGGTCCAAGAGAGCTGAAGGGTGGCCAGCGGGGGAATTGCCATCCCACTGGAGGAGCCTTGTCCTTGGATGTGTTGAAGAGCAGTTGGGCGACACCGTGGACTGTGAGTGTTCAAATTCCTTGAACAACATAGCGGATTATTTGGTTTTTCTTCTATTTTTATCCCCCTCCTGTAAATATTAATTAATTTTTTTTCAACCCAGTGTGCTAATTCGTTTTCCTATGGTGTCTTCTGCTCATGCTGGGTGTCCTCTCAAGCAGTACCACGGGAGCGGGGAAGGTTACGAGCGGTGTACGTGCATTCTCGCATGCATCTCAGCTGCTTCCTTGGGCGAGGCTCAGAATCACATCCCCTGGGCTGACATCGCTGACGATGCTGGGTGCTGGGACAGAGTGGCAGATCCTAGCCCAGACCCTCTGCCTGGTTCAGACGCAGCCAGGACGCCCGCTCTGCTTCCCGCAGAGGAAGGTTGTCCGTGGCTGTGTGTTGTTGATACTGACAGAGATCAGCCATGGCTCTTCAGACGTGGCACAGGATGCGGTTCTTCCATTACCCCACAGAGATTTGCCTTTTTTTTCACATGAGAATGAGCTCAACATTTTACTCTTTGCTGTTTTCCTCAGCTTCTAAGATGTCATTAGAATTGACACTGTTGACAGAAAATTTTGAAAATTGTTTTTGTGATGAGATAATAGCATTTATATTCCTCTTCCAGGTGTGAGATTTATTTTAAATAAACTGTCACACAGCACATTCACAGCAATGGCTCTTCCTGCTGTGCAGACAGCATGAGAAGGCTACTGGTTTCTCAGGGCTGACTTACCCAGCATGTTGTGCTCTATAGCAAAATACGTTATAAATCTACATAATTCTTAGTGTTTGCTGCTACTTAAGCCATTACAGAGAGAATATCCAGAAAAATCTGTCAGTGTCTTCCCACCGAAGTGCTGCAGCCGTTGGAGTATCAATGCTGATGGACTCCTTGCATGCGGTCGCTTTAGAGAAGTAATTAATCTTGACTTTCCGCCAAGCAGCGAAACTGTATGAGCATCTACATTAATCTCCCTAGTAAAAGCATCGCATAAGAAATCTGCATTAAGGTTACAGCAGCGTTTTTCTTTTTTGGAACCGAAAAAAATCCAGAAACTTCAGCAGCAACACTAAAGAAGTTATGGCAACAATTTTCTTTCTGTCTTAAGCCACTCCGCTTTGGAGGGTGCTATGAAAATAACAGGCTTTTAAAGTGAGTTATCTCTATAGATTGTGTTAGGTGAGATAAGTGATCATTTAAATTCAGAGATCATTGCATGAAGCACAACTGGTCTTAAAGGGGATGCAGAGTAAATCAGGAGATGCGAGTGAAAAATAAAATTGCTCTCTGGAAAAGATAGAGCATGAGCTTAGGGAAAAGATTCCGGGGTCAGGATAAGCTGTTTGGGCAGGACCTGGCACGGGAGCTGCGGGGAAGGACTCGAGGCTCTGCAGCATGGGCTGCAACAGTGGGGCGAGACCCATGGGCAACTGCTGGCTTGAGTGCTGTGAGCACCCCCCGGGCTGCCTGACCCACATCACGCTGATGCAGTTGTACAAAATCACTTCTGTTTATTTTTGTAATAGGGAACTTAGGTTTGGTTGGGTTTTTTTTAATAGCACGGTGGCTGAGGGACAGGTGGTGCAGGGTGTATTTTGGTTATGAGTGAAGATAAGGTATTTTAATACTTAATATTTCAGAAAGTATTATGCATGCAATAACCTGTTTACTGAGAAGTCGCCGATCCCACATGTGCCCCTCTGTGCTGTGGCTGGAGAGGACTTGCTGGGCTCGTGCAAGGCTGCGCTGGGCTCGTGGCTCCTGGGGGAGCTGCGGGCAAGGGAGGTTGGGCTGCTGCACGGCAGCATGCCTTGCTGCTGCCCATGCGCGGCTGCTGATGGACTGAGAATTTCAGTTTCTGCCCCTGGAAACCCCTTCAGAAATGCAAAGTTCAGATGATAAAATCACCTTGATAAAATCCTCACTACCTATGAGTTGTGTGTGTACGTATGGGCATGGTGGTGTTGGGTTGATGGTTGGACTTGATGATCTTACAGGTCTTTTCCAACCTTAGTGATTCTGTGATATACATTTATATACTCACATACACTGTTTGTATTTAATCATAGTATTTTAAGTAAATCTAAACTCACCAGTGATAAAACAAATAGATGACAGGCGGTTTGGTGAGCCGTAAATAACGATGAGAGGGCAGTCAGGAGGAGCAGCTATAATCCCTTGGTGCACGCAAACAAAACATTTGGCTGATGTGATGATGTGATGATGCGTGTGGCTGCAGCATGAAAGGATTACACCCGCCGAGCAGGGTCTGCATCCTGGAAAGGATCCGTGCTAAAGCAACCTGGAGGTGCTGGGGAAGGAAACTGAGGAAGAGCTCCCAGCATGTTGAATAACGAGGGCTGGTATCTTCCCATGAAAGGCTGGTGGAGAGTAAGGAAAATTTTTGTTAGGGAATTTGAGATGGAAAATGAGATGGCCTATAAGGGAAACAATGTTTTTTTCAGGGCTAGATTAATGCTTTGGAGGAAGGAAAGTGTGTGTGGGTGTGTGCATATACATGTGTGTATACCCCCCCCATATATACATATATATATATAAATTTATATATATATAAAAAAGTATATGTGTGTATATATATTAGAAAAAATATATGCTATTTTCTGCTAATAACTCATAGGTGTTTCTGAGTATCAACACATCTGTTCTGGTGGTTTTGTTAAAACACTTTAGGCACTCCTAATTTTGTGTCTGAAATAACGATCGTTGCTGCCAAGAGCTGCCCGAGGCGCTGGAGGACACCCTGGTGAGAGTGGCTGAGGTTCCTCAGCTGGGCATCTTCAGGAGGGCAGAGAAGCAGTCGTGAGCTCCCACGCTGTGAGGAGGTACGAAGCTCTTCGATGACAAGGATGACACTCGCCGTCTGCTGTTACAGCCATCGCTGGCTGGCTGGTGCCAAGGACAGATTGCAGTGCCTAACCCGCCTTGTTGGCTGCAGCTTTGCTGGCACCGGCATGTCCAGGGCATGGTGATGTGCTGCAGCAAAGCAGCGCGGACCCAGTCCTTCAGTGCCGCAAGGCTCAAAGCCCACCTTGCAGCCGGGTTTCAGCACCAAATTTGGTAGTTGAAGGTTGTAGTACGGTGGCAGAAGGCAGGAGCAGGGACAGTGACGAGTGATAGGACAAGGGGAAATGGCCTCAAGTTGCGCGAGGGGAGGTTCAGGCTGGAGATTAGGAAAAAGTTCTTTACTGAGAGAGTGGTGAGACACTGGAATAAGCTGTCCAGGGAGGTGGTGGAAACACCATCCCTGGAGGTGTTCAAGGAACACATGGACGAGGCACTGTGGGACATGGTTTAATGGGTATGGTGGTGTTTGTTGGTTGATAGTTGGACTTGATGATCTTGCAGGTCTTTTCCAACCTTAGTGATTCTGCGATTCTGTGACAGCAAAGCCCCGACGGTATGGTGGAAGCTGCGGATGGCTCAGCCAGAAGTCCCTGAAGCAGGACAGCATCCACCCCAGACTCCATCGCTTTGCAGGTTATTGATAACAATAATGGGGATGCAGAGTGGAGAGGAATAAGGGGATTGGTGTAAAACAGCAGCATTTCTGTAGCATCGTAGTATCTGTGTGCATTATGGAATGCTCCAAAGCGGTCACTGCCCCACTGAACTAAGCCCATTGGAGCACTAGCAGTGTCACACCGGCACCTTCATCCCAAATTCCCGTGGTGTGTGCAATGGGAGCAACCACAAGCTCCTTCCCCAGCAAACGGCTTGAGTGAATGCACAGGTATAAATAAATAGTGACTGTGGTGCTTTGTAACCCCTTTGACTCTTTTGCCCCAGTTGTTAAAGTTTCTCCTCTGGTCTTTAGACTTTTGCATTATTAGTAATAACTTTATTTTAGTGCTTTAGGGGCCTGAAATGTGCAGGAGGCACGTTTGTCTGTAAAGCGTCCCGTGCACGCATTGTGCTGTGTGCATCCTCAATCCACAGGCATCCCCCCCCGGAGGGGCCGGGGCTTCGGTGGGTAAGGAAAGCTGTTTTTCCCATAAGAATTAATTTCTTAAGGAACAGATTCATTTTCAGCAGGTAGCATTCATTCATAAAATGCATACATCTACCTAAAATCACACGTGCGTATATGTACGCATCGGCACAGATACTAAATTATGTTGGTTGCTGCTTAAGATCATGTACACTAACCAGAACAATAACTTGTAAATCACAGAGTTATTGCTGAAACCAGAACTCAGTAATAACAAAATGATTAGAAAGGCATCAAAAATAAAGTTGTTTTGTCAGGATCGTTTACTCTCTGATCACAGAGATGATAGAAAGTGGCTCTGTGTTTAAGTGATAGATGAGAGCCATTAATATAATCAGAGACCTTCCAGGATTGTTTACAGTCAAAATTAGAAGGGAAACTTTCACAGTCTCAGATGTTTTTGGAGACTAGAGTGTAGCTGGGTGTTGTGGTAGACTTGATATAAAATACAACCTCTTACATTTATAAATTTACATATTATTTTGTGCAGTGTATTACTGCGGAGAAAATCCTCTCTTACCTCCTCTATTCAGCTGTGAATACCTCTTTGCTCCTTCAGGATCTATTTGAAAAACCTGAAATAAAAGTGATTTTTAGGTTGTCAGGAAGTTATCTCTATGGTACTCCTGCGTTTGACAATTTACTGGGGTAATAAGCCCCATCATTACAAAATGCACAAATCCTTAGTTTCCCTAAAACTCTTTTCTCCGTGAAATCCTGGAGGTTCCTGGGCATGGCATTGCTATGCCCATGGAAGTGGTTGTGCTGAGGGTTTACCTCTAGAATCGACAACAGAGGAACACAGTCTTAAATTCCTTCTCTGCACTAGAACTGACACATATGCACATGCAGACACACAACGAACATGGACTTTTTTGCACAGTGGTTATGGACATGGCAGCTCAGCTGGCAGCGTGTCGCATCTGCTGCGAATAAGCAGAGGTTGCACAGCGTGTGTTGCAGAATAGAAATGATGAGGAACAGGCTGTGAAGGTGCGTAATCTACCATGCAATTTTCATGGTGAAAGTGTTGCTGTTAATTTTTTTGGCAGATGATATTTTTCTAATTTTGTGCCAGCTGCCAATTCTGTCTCCCTGTTTATGCAATAATAGATATATTATAGGTATTACTATATATGTGTATACATACACACACAATCTGTAATATACTAATATTATAAAATTAAAATATAATCATAATTAATATTGTAATACATTAACTAATGTAGTAATCTATTAATAATAGTAATATATATTATCTTATATAGTCTATTTTCACGTGTTCTTTTCCAGCTTCATGTGGGGTTTTTCTTTCTTTTCTTTTTTTCGGATACAGAAGCTCTATGCCTATGTTCTGCCAGTCGGGAGGTGAGAGCAATGCATTCGCCAGTTAACTTACGGCAGGCTCTTTGTGCTGCACGGCACAGGGAGCATCCTCCCCCAAGGACTGGCACGGTGCGGAGGCAAAACCTCTATAGCCTCCATGAGATACGAACGCGAAAACAGTTTGTGCCTGGATGTGCGTGAGCGGATGTGAGTGAATTTGGGAATGGCTGGTGGCTGCTTGCAACCTTCCTGACATTGCTTTGCTTCTTGTTTGAAATGCTTTTTTGTTTCTCACAGTTTGACTTCTCTCTCTATATTTAGCACTTTCACATGAAAGCGAACGTCTCCAGCTCCAAGTGCTTTCTGGACAGTCTATGGAGTATTTATATCTGCTCTACAAAGCTCCACTCGGCTATTACTGAACACGCCAATCTGTTTCTATCGGTATAATGAAAATAATTAAATAATGAATTTGTATCATTCAGCAAGTTTTCATTAAGAGGCTATTGCACCTTAAAATCTGAGGTTATAACTTCTGATCAAGTTGACCATCAACGTGTCGTGTGTGAACATCAGCTGCTGCACCCATAACATGCTAAAACTTTCTAGAGGAAAAATCAATGTTTTTAACATCGAAATATTAGTCCAAATGCTTTCAACATAATGTGAAAGAGCTTTAATGTTTCTGTGCTAGAAGAACGATAAAACAGTTTGTTTTACTTTAAAAGCTTTGTTATATTCTGTCACCAAGCTGAACAATATTTATTGCAAAATGTAAAAAGAAGCCGCAAAGCCGAGAAACTGGGAAATTTAGGGAACTGGTTTTGCTAGTTAGAAGTGGAAGTACCTATATGCATTAGGTTTTCACTGTCGTGATATACATGTATCATTACTGCGTTATGTTTTGTTAGTCCATGATTGAGAACAGCACCAGTCTGTATGGAAACGACCTGTGGGTTTTAGCCTGTGTTAGTGTTAATGAAGTCTTGCAATCAATGAAGTCTTCAGGAAAATGAAAGGTACATTCAACCAAGAGAAAATCCTTCCCTTGGCTTCGCTGCAGTCTAAATAGAGGGCAGAGCTTTGGGGAGAAGGAATAATTATTTTCCCCCTGCTGCTGTCTCTGTCCTGAGGCTTGTCCTCTCCCCATTGACATGGGTTTTCATTTCACATAAAATCTAAGAAAAGATTTCGGAAAGAGGCATAATTAATCAGATGTAACAGGAAGGAAAAATACACGACAAGACATATGTTAATGCCCTGGCTTCCCGCTGAGAATGAGAGTGATATTTAATCCGGAGTTAAATATCATGTGGCTTTGACCTATTGCTAATGAGCTGATGTTTGGTTCAAGGTTGAAAGGCTTCTCAGGAGAAGTTTTAAAGCAAAGTGCTTACATGTTCTTGCTGCTTCGCTGTGGACATCTGCAGTTTACCAGGGCAGTGGCTGTGGGCTGAGGACACGTCCCCTCTCCCGTCAGTCACCCTGTTTTAGTGACTAAGCCGAAGGACAGCTCTGCTTGGGCTTTCAGCTTGTTTTGCTTTCTTCAATGCAGCTGCAATCTTAGATTGGGTTTTCAGAGAGTCGCACTGAAGCCCACGTTCAAACGTACAAGATCTGAGCACGTTTTCTTCCCACTTTCTCTCTGTTATGTAAATGGCACAAACCTACAATTTGTTTGTTTTCAGCTTTGCAGCAGCTGTGCTTCGACTCTTAGATCTGGGAAATTATGGACCGGCGCTTTTGAAGCCGATGCTCTGTGTTCTCACCGGGGACAGGCACAGGTAAACCTGGCTGCATGTGAATTGCAAGGAATAATTGCAGTCCTCCCCGCAGAGGCTCATTGGAAATCTTGTACGTGCTATTCTGGGCACAAGAGTTTTGATGAGTTGAGGATATACAGATCTAAAATGCAGATGACAAATTCTAACGGCAAGTATTTGAAATGACTGTCAAGTAAATATCAAGGCACTTCCTAAATGAGTCAGAGCTAGAATGGGATCTACCTGGGGCCTCGTTGACATCTAGCACTTCCATTTGGCCACAAGTAAAATGTGCAGGTTAAGCCGTGCATATCATTTAAAAGTGATTTTTAGAGTTTGCTGGAGGAAACCAACCAGCCTCTACAACAGATATTACCCATTTCTTAGCTAGCAGGTTGGGTTTTGTATGGACAGAAAGAAAAATCCTGTCGTGCCTTTCCTGCAAGCGCTGAAGGGCAGAAGTGAGAGCTGAGCGCTTTCTTGGCTCTGGCAACTCCCTGTCCTTCACCTTCCCCGGCAGCCTGAAGCCACCAGAGATTGGTGTGCAGCACAACGAGGAAGGAGTGGTGTTGGTTTGTGTTCCTGGAGTGGCTTTTGTCTCTGCTGTCAGGGTAATGCACATCTTGATGGTACTAGTCCGTGAGGGGAAAAAAGGGAACAAATAGAAAAACAGAAAAGAAAAATAGTCTTTTTTCCTGTTAGATTGATACAGGTCAGGCACAAGTTTTCTGAAAAAAAGAAAAAAGAAAAAGAGAAGTAAAGAAATAAAGGCATTTTATTATTAAATTTTATGTGTTGTTGCAGGCAATTTAAAAGTCATTTAAGAAAGCTCATGAAAACCACTGGTAAACTCCTTAGTCATGTAATTACACAGTTTGACTTCGTGTGGGAAGGGCATTTGGTGTGTGTGTATACCGCCAATACAGAAGCCTTCCCAGAGACACCCAGCGTGGCCAGGTCGTGTGTGCTGCCACATCCCGGCGGCACCTCCTCAGCATTTCCCCGCTCCTCAGGAGCACAGCTGACACCCAGTGCGGTGGGGCTGCTTCGTCACTTCTGCCTCCTGAAATCAGGCAGAAGAGTCATCTTCTGGAGGCAGAGGGAGGATGCCGGGATGGGCTCTTCCTGAACGCGATGAAGGCTCCTGCGGAGCAGGCTGGGAAGCTTTCCTGTGCCGAGGGCGAGAATGGCTTCACCTGTCCTAGAGCCTGGGGCAGCAGGGGATGAAGTGCAGCCCTCCAGCTGCTGGTGGCGTTAGTTCAGGTTCCTTCCTCATAATTGCTGGAGGTTTCAGTTTGTTACCTCCATCTAACCACTGACACAGAGGTCCTTTTCTGTTCTTCCAGTTTTTCTTGCCTTTGCTTTGTGGTGGTCCAGTTCTCATTGGGTTTAGGCTCTACTCTGTGACATTCAGATGCCCCTCCTTTGTATCTCTTCACAGCTCCCAAATATGACCTGTCATTAAAAAAACCTGATGCAAACATTCCACACCAGTGTTATTTTTTCCCCCGCTCAATATTGTGTGTGTCTGTGATTTCCTGAACATCCTCCAGGTGTTTCTCTAATTTTTTAATTTTCCTTTCCTTTCTATTTCACTGCAGATGCCTGGGGATATAGTGATGATTCAGCCTCCAATTTACCTGATTCATCATGCTAAATCCACTGACAAAATCTGCTTGTTTTAAATCCTATAATACTGTGGAGACCATTTGTTTTCAAGCCAGAAAGTATTATGGCTTTTAGGACTTCTCACCATTTTGAAACTGCATCTTCAATAGCATTACATTTTTGTGGTGGTGGTTATTTTTTTTTTTTGTTCTGTAGGAACAAAAGTCCTAGGGGATATTTCCATCTTTTTCTTTTTTTCTTTTTTTTTTTTTTTTCTCCCCCAGGATTAAGACCTTTAAGTCTCAAAGTCTTTATTTCAATGAGTAGCATTCCTACCCCTTCTGAAGCTCCATGTTTTTTTCCCCACAGGCTTTAGCATCAATCAAATTCTTTTAAATGTCAGCTGTGTTGCTTCCTGTATTATTATTTTTTTTTTTTTTTTTTTTTTTTTTTTTTTTTTTTTTTTTTTTTACTGTTTTAGATGCCACAAACTGAACTTGCATTGTTGATGGAAGTGACAGACTGCATCATGAGATCCTTGCTGGGCTGATTTTTTTCCGTGGAACAGGCTGGTTATGTTTTGGGGAGATTGGCGGGAGAGGGGCAGCATTTTGGGACTAAAGGGCATTGACTCTAGGTAGGCTGGGATGAAAATATCAGGAAAATCCTTTCAATTCGTGGCACTCAAGACCTGGCTCTAGAACCGGCTGTGAACTGCTGTGGGTATTTACTTAAGTAGTAGGAACGGAGCAAGGACTGGAACCACCCGCTTGCCATCACCTCTTACTCTACTTGGAGAAAGGGTGGTTTTTTGCTTTTTGCATGTCTGTGGTGACGTCACCTTGTTCTGACGAGCACACAACTGCCGGCTGGGCTGGAGGGACTGCGGCTCCTGCGGGACTCGCCGGGCAGTAGCACAAACACTGCAGCGGGGATGCGAATGCCCAACAGACCGAGCTCTCCTGGCAGTCAAAAACGCTTTTCCTTTTTTTCCCTAGTCCCGATCCCCTCCTGGATTACAGCTGCTGTGGCTGTCACCATTTGCTTTTAAGCGAAATGATAAATGTGCACTGCAGAACTGCCTATCTTGTGAACCCTTACTTGCACAACACTTGTCTCTCTGAGAAATCATTGCTTGAGAGTTAAGACATGTACATAAATCGCTGAAATTAATTATCAAAATTGTTTAAGAGTTAGAAGTACAAGGAAAGCTAGAAAGTGAAACTGTAAGCCCTTCCTTTTGCTTTTGTTTTCTTTATTAACACAGTGAGTTCAGATTGTGTTTGCAGGTGATTAGACTAAGTTTAAAAGCTGCATGCCTTTAGTCTTTTAAAAACTTCTAAACCAAACCCCCCTACCCTTAATGACATGAGAGATACCATTCTGCTGCTGTAAATTTCTGGCCAATTTTAATATGATACTCTCCACTGCCTTACGGCACTTTTCATTTGACAGTAGTGATGGCTTGCTCATTAGCAAGATTCTTCCTAGTGCTTTGCTGACCTCAACACCTTAGAAAATGACTTCAGTAGTAATTGTTAACTTAAGTAGCGTGAAGTCAGGAAGTAGCTGTGTGTCTTGGTATTGACAGGGCAAAAGGCAGGATGTGCAGACCACTGAAAGGTGGGGTAACGTCTCCTTGCTGTCCATCCTCCCGCTGCAGAGCCTGGTCCTGCCGCAGTTCAGTAGGTGGGGGTTAACGAGTCTCTTCAGAAGAGATCTTGTCATTACTTTACATAGCAACTCTCACCATAGGACTGGTGGGGAAGTGTCTGGGGGCGATGCTGTGAGAGTCTGTTTTCCTAATGCTTTCGGCGTGCTGTATCGCAGTGCTGCTCAGGGTTTGCACGGTGGCAGTTGGTCCTTAGATTTGCCAGTTTTCTTTGGGGTCTGTAATATGTTTTCACCCGTGAGCATGGAGGGATGTCTTCCTGCCCAGTCTGTGGGGTCCTGCGGCTGGGCTTACCAACAAACACCATCTCCGTATGCCGAGGGTGGCAGCAGAAAGAGAAACAAACAGCTGAAGTGGTTCGTTAAAGGCCTGCAAAAGGGGTATGTGGCAGAGCAAAAAAAACCTCAGTACAGGTCTCCTAATTCTCAGAGCAGCATCCTTTCTGTTGCATGTGCTACTTTACTTTCGGTCTTTTGGAATCAGAAGTCATCCATGGGAATTTTGAGAAGTTAGGGTTAGAGGGGTGTGTTGGTTTGTACGAACCCTGCAAGGCATGGCTGGTCTGATGGTATCTGGAAGGTGACCTTAGATCAGCTGGTAGCTCTAATGGAGGGGAGGGGGAGAAAGAGGATGAGGACATGTCCCAAAGAAGTGTCAGCTTGCTGGAAGAAGTTTTCCATGGAGCTGTTGCTTAAGTGCCAAACCTTGAGCGTGCTCAAAACTCAAAACAGAATCTCTGGTGAGATACATGGGAGGAAAAGCTTGGGAAAGACTCAAAAAGTTTTCAGGACCATGCCTAAGTCCTAGGACATTAGGACTTTTCGGAAAATGTATATAGAGAAAAATCTGTTCTAGATGAAACCTGGGGCTCTAAGATACACTCATGCATGCATACACATACACACATGCACACGCCTCAGTAATTCCTGCTAAGGGTTTCTTTGTACAGTGCCTGCTGTATAGGGTAGGTCTCAGAAAGACACAAGGAAAGCAAAAAATGCAGCAGCTGCAAAAACAGATGGAAGTGAAATGTTACAATATGAGGTCTGGGGTGTCTGTATAACGGGTGTTTTGTTTTGTTTAATTTTCCCAGAATTAATATAGTGATGACAAATGTGGGAGCATGGTACTCCTGAAAGTCACTCCTATAACACTTACTAGATTTTCATATGGCTGAGTAAATACATGTCTGGTGGAGCGAAGCTGGGTTGTGGTAGTGAATCTGTAACAGGAGAAAATTCCAATGTTTACACAGAAAAAATAACCCATTCAGGAGCTTGCTATTATTTGAGATATTGCCCCACAGTCGAGTGAGATAGTACACTAATTTCTTGTTTCAGATAATAGTTCTGCACAGGTAACCTTTGCCTTATTGAAGAGAGAGGTTTCAAATGTGCTTTCCAGGTCTAGATTTCATTTTGATCCTAAAGCGGTTTTATCTGATGAGTTATGACTTACAGGACAGGCTCCTTTCTCAGGATTGAACATGTCATTGATTCACTAGACAGGACTGGTAATACGGTGCTGCTTCTTTCTGAAACTTGAAAAAACAAACTGATGTCAGTTGTCTCCCAGGTTGCTTCTATCAAATGATATCTAAAAACCTTCTAAGAGCTAAATTTTCCCTGCTTGCCTCCTTAAAGCTTTGAGGAGCAAGGTAGAAGGAGGTGCAAGTGATGCAGAGTGCCATGAATCTGCCAGAGTTGGTGCTGTTCAGAAATTAATTGTTAGACTTGCTCTCTTCTTTAAAAAGCCTTTTTTCTCACTAGCATGTTGTGAGGTTTAGCTTGATAATAAAGCATAATATTTTGAGTGTAACAGAGAAAAGAATGATTTCTCCAACTGAAACAACACACAGTTTTTAGTTGGAACTGGCTCAAATGTCAGTCAAGAACTCTCCTGCTAAAAGCTATTATTAGTATAATAGCTTAATAAACACTGATGGCCACCAAGTTCTCTCCAATGAGAATAATACAGGGGAAAACAAAAACGTGTGATGGCCCTTTGCCCAGGGCTAACTCAAAGAGCAGATTGCCTCCTCCTGTGTTGCTGATGTTATCTCCCTCAGCCAACTTTGGTGTTTTTCTGGAGGTTGAACATTTACTTTAAATAGTCCTGAAGCTGGTTTATTTATCACAACCTAAAGGCATTATTACAGCAAATTAGTCTCGTGTGCTGCTCCTGTGAAGACAGCTCTTAGCAGGACTCACGTCTTGGTGACTACTGAGAAACCTCTGTGCAAATTTTTACTAAGCCACAAGAATACTTGTATTATTTTGATTATTTTTTAAAATGCCCTCCTATTCCACAACATGGGAAGTAGCAAAGGGAGGGAGACATATCAAATAGCATATTTTATCCCAACAGGAACACCTTTTATGCAGTCACCCTTTCAGCCCTTGCAATGAGCAGTCTCTTTTTGCTCTTGCATTTTTGCTTTTTTTGCCTGTAGCTGTGAAAGGAGAATATTTTTGAGAAAACTGGGAGAGAAGAGGGAGGGAATGAAAGCACAGTGCCAGAAAGCAGAGATAAGGAAAAGTGAAAGCAGAAAAGGTGGAAAAGAGAAAAGATCAACAAAGAACAAGAAGTACAGCCATATGTAGCCACAGGGAGAAGATGTGAGTAACATATATGCGTGTGTGTATATATATGTATATATGTCTATTTAGAAATAACCTTAAACAAACAGACTACAAATGAAGGAAGCAGAAAGTGACCTAAGCAGATCATATTGCAACTAGGGGAAAAAAAAAAAGATGAAAAAGAGTGCAATGGATGTCAGGTGACAAGAGGCAATGGTGTCAGGAGAGTCCTGGAGTGGAAGAGGTTTGATTTGTGCAAATGGCTTTATAATCATATGGTTCTTGCTAGCAGAGAAGGTGATGATAACTTCTGCGTGCTTATATGCAAAATACTTTGTTCTTTAAAAATGTTAAGAACTGTAATTCAGAAGAAACTTTAAAGCTAAAAGGCTGGGACATGTCCCGTGAAGATTCCAGCATGCCCTGCCCAGTTCAAGGCATGTAGGCAAGGAAGCATTTGCAACAGGGCAGGACAAGGATGAAGTAAAAGCTTCTTAAATTGAAAAAGTACTTTGAGGCTGATAAGATATTTCTGGATGAAAAGGACATGGTCTAGTTTTGGCTTGGTATAACCATGTTTTGATCTGGCCACTGAAGGGTCATTCTGTAGGAGGTTTCTCTACCATGAGGTTGATCACTGCAGACTCTGGAAGAAATGTTGGCCGCACAATTAGAATGAACTGTCCCACTGTTGCTGGCTTTTCTGCTGAAGTGTTAGACTAAAGTTAGTCCAGAACCCAGCCAAAGAGCAGAGGAATGGGCTGAGGTAAGTCAGTTAGAAGCAGGATGTAGTCACCTGAAGTCATCTTAGTGGAGCATGACAAGGAGGCTTTGCGATTACCTCTTTTGACCTAAGCAATTAGCCAGGAGGTGAAAACGTGTTTTGTTTTAACACCATCCAATGTGTTTCAGTGAATTGTTTCAAACTAAGCAGAACCAGTAAAATGCTTCCTTTTCTGAAGACTTCCAAGTCTGTTTTCATTTCTTTCTCTTTCATGTCTACTTTTTAACTGTTGGAGGCAAAATGTCAGTGTCCTGTTTGAACCTCTTGCCTCTGTACTTCTAGTTAGCGATGCTTGATTCTTCCCTTCCTTTGACTACTACCCTGGCACGCGTGTGCCCTCAGTTTGAAGAATACAGCTGTCTGCCTTCAACACTTAGCTCTGCCTGTGTGGGGGCTACAGCTGTCGGCCTGTAGTTTCAGCTATTTCATGAATCAGTTGACAGTAATTTCTTATAAACAGTTGGTTTTATTTTGGCTCTCATGCTTGAAGGTCAAGAGCTGGTGATCATCTAAGCTTATCTTACCTTTGAAACAAGTAGAAAGGCAGCCTGTTCATATGACTTGTTCTCCTCTCACTTGGAAATAATTCTTAAGGGAGAGATTGGCAGAATCATAATAATAAATAATTGCAATAGTAATGACATTTACTAGGTGCTTTTTTAATGACTTGGCCATAGACTCAAGTACTACTGCATGTTTTTCTTCCAAGAACTGGACTAGTCACAGCATTTTTTCCCGTAACACATCTGTGCTGTTTTTCTCTGAACAGTCGGACTGTTCCAGTGTGGCCTTTCTGCTTAGGCTTGGAATTAACAAATGAAAATGTGCTGTGGTGTGTTAGCTGCCTGCAGTCACATAGGCGACTGTCTAGTTTGTTGGGGTTTTTTTTGTCTTACATACAAATATAAAAAAGGAAAACTTTGTAAAAGTATGCTTTCTTCCCTCTTTCAGTGGTCAAAAAAGTGAAAGACTTTTCTTCATCACATATAAGCAAAGAAAGTTCATGTATGATGTGCCAGTTTAACAAGGAAAATAGATATATTACTTCTGCTCAGGCATGCATTTATCTCTAAAATGTTTTTTCAAACCAATTGTATATTAAATGCAAGTACTTGTTCTGGAAAACATCTCTGCTTGCCTTGTTGAATATCAGCTGTTCGCTCCTAGTCATTTTTTGGTCTTAACTGGATTCTCACCACAGTACAGCTTCATTTTGCCCTCTGAAAATTTGTTTTTATGGTGCTTTCTCATAATGCTCTGTAAAAGAGGCTTGAAAGTCTAAATAAATTATATTGTCTAATTCTCCCTTCTTATTTCAAAGACTTCTAGCAAGTATCCTCTTTTCAGAACCTGCATAATTTTCACTATTTAAATGCAGTTTTTAACTGTTTTTGTAAAGTAAAATTTGTTAAGCTCTAATTCCTAAAGTGACATTAGACTTTTTTTTTTTCCCTAAGAACAGGCCATGGTGACTGTGAACCTGCGGCTTAATTTCCAGTCCTATGTAAGAGGGGGAAACTGCAAACCTGTCATAGTAACCTCAGATGCTTTTCTTCATGAATCCATTGCCCAAGATGACTTGCACCAAAGGACTGCATTTTTTTAAAAGGCAGAGAATACAGAGGTATGTGATTTTTAAAGAACTGCTTCTGAACCCTATGCTACAAAACAGAGGAGGCTGGAGAGTTTCCTCGGGAAGTCTCCGTGCATACTTGCCCTGGTCTTACCTACTTCCCTAGCTGGCTAGTGCTGGAAGCAGAATACAGGGCTAAATCTACCTTTGAGCTATGTGGTGTTGGTGTTCCTGTGTATGTACATACCTATATATGTGCTAGTGATCTAATGAGTCAAACACACATTCAAACAGTTTTAAATATTGTGACAATTAAGACAGCTCCTATGGTGTCATGCTACAAGACGTGATACCATGTTACTGAGTTCAAAATGCCTCCTCCCCCTAAATACATTGTCTCTATCCACAAAGAATATTATTTACACATTTATTTGTGAAAATACCCTTTGTCTAGGTACTTCACAGAATGATTTAACCCACCTGATATTTTGTTTAACGTTGTCCGGTAATATCATGGTCCTGTGGGAGTGATATTATCATGGTGATAGTGTGGGAGTTATTTGGATTTTATTGGACAAAGAACATATGAACAAAGCTTTGTTACTTCGTTATTCTCTTCCTTTGAACAATATGAAAAGTGTTAGGATATTCCTTATGGCTTGATATTTTAAATTATAATAATTACATGACTTACAGCTCTTTGGGTATTTCTTTCTCCTAGGAAGCACTCAATATGAAGGGATCTTTTATAAACAATGTGTCAGGCATAGAGTTAATAGAGTTCAGATCTGTTGCTTCACAGATAACCCTGAAAAAGAAGAAATTCTCTTAAAAGGCAAAGAAATATTGCTGCAGATAGGACTGGCTGAGTGACAAGCCAGTCTGTTTTCAACAATTTGTGAATAGGCTGCCACTCCCAGCCAGCACAAATAGCAACACCATTGCGCATTTAGCCGTGTTCCTAATGTGCTTATCTGTTAGCGTTGCCCTGGTTCTTGCTGTAATTAATTTCCCTCAAATGATTAGCTCATTGGAAGTGAAAGGATGATAATATGGTAGTAGAAAATAAGAATTTGCCAGTACTGTTTCACAAACATCATGGGTGCCAACAGGGCACAACTGTTGTTTCCCATCCTGGCTCCTGGCCCCACGTACGGCTGCTCCCGGCCGCCTCCGCTCTTCCCCCGGCGACTCGGTGGTGCTCCCACAAAGATGAATTGGACAATCTGTCTTCAAGGCAGGAGCTCTGATGATTTGTAGAAAAACTATCATCGCTGATAGGACAGCCAATCTATCACGTCAGGCCACCTCCCTTATCCTTCATTTCATCCCTCTTTATTGCAGTACTTTCTTGACTCTTCTCTCCCTCACTTGAACTCTGCTGCTCTGTAGATTGCCTCAAAAATTGGGAAAATGGAAACATAACGTCATTTAAAGCACAAAAGTGCAACTCTCCCTGCACAGACAGGCATGCAGACAACGTGCTGTATTTGCTTGCTTGGTGTCGATGGCAGTGTGCCCCTCTGCCAGCCCCACAGCTGATCAGACCGTGCAAGCCCTTGGCTGTCCCGCTATCAAGTGCGGACCTTTTCTTCTGGCCTGCAGGTACACCCCTCATGGGACAGCCAGGCATACGACTGGCACGAGGCTGCTGGATAGTCAGCGTCTTGCTCCTTGACACGTCCGGGAGAGCCTCAGAAACCCAGAGGACCATGTACACTGTTCTACCTGAGGTGATACAACAGTCTCTGCTTGCTAGTGCAGCTGGTTCTGTCATTTGCGAGGCCAAAGATAATTGGAAATTTGTATTCTGGTGCTTCCTGAGGAACCAAAGAACGTCACCTTTTGTACTGAAGGTAACTCGTTACGGCTAATCGAAGGATGGTGTAAAATGAGCTGTATAAAACAATGAACACCTGCAGCAGATTATGGAATCCTGATGGGCTTTTAGGAGCATCACCTGCCCTGAATCCCATTTTGAGAAAACACGAATAGTACCATGGCAAGAAATAAATAATGCATTGACTTAATTCTGTAAAGAATTAATGTTTCCTCTTTAGAGGGAATAGTCACTCACACAATTCTTTTAATTTGCTAATCTTCAGGATAGAGGGAATTGCTGTCAGTTAAAGCATTTCTGTGGGTATCTAGCTGAATCTCTTGGGTGGATTTTAAATGAGAAGGCTGACACGCAGTTGGAGACCTGGATGATGGTACATCAGCTGCCAGAAACACATAGCTGACATAATGGGAATTATTCACAGCTGCTCTGATTTAAACTACTATGGCACTGCTTCATTGCTGTGTTACGTAGTCTGCAGACCTCAATCATCTGCAGACCTCAATCGTTGCTGTGCTAATAGAGGATGCCGAATTCAGGGTATAGTATAAAGAAATTTATATAAATTGCTTACGTGCTAATTTTGCACCTACCTGATAAGATGTGGTGTATGAAGTGCTTCTTTGGGCAAAGGGTGCTTTTTGAATTTAGATCAAGTTCAGATATAAGCATTTTTCACTCTTGGATAACAACTTTGTTATGGCTGGTGTGATTTTTCTTGTGTATAATGTGAAAATTTTGGCTTCTCCAAACCGGTTTTACCTTCTACCATCAATAATAGCCTTTGGCAGTGTTTTTGAAAACTGACAAGTTGTTGGATATAAAACAGATTTGCCCATGGATGAAATATACTTTTGGTCAAAACCTTCCTCATATAAATCAGGAGCACCATGGCTTGTTTAATTAACAAATTTTAGAGCTCATCCTGGAAAAACGAAATAGCTGACTGATGGCAAGTTGCTTGTTCATTTCCTTTTATTATATAAATGGCACACAGATAATGAGCAACGGAAACAGCCAACCAACTTTTGATTAATATATTTGATACAGTTGCTCGGAAGGGAAAACATATTTTGAATAATTTGTTGTTGTTTGTAACGAGCACGTGATATGACGGTACTGATTACCTTAATGAATCAATTAAGTGCAATGCAGTTTGAGTTGGATGGAGCTGGTGATGGCCAGTTGTGCAATGGCCACTGGGAGGTTAATTAGCAAACCACATCAGATCTCAGCCAGCCTGTTGTTTGTGTAGTCGAGGTGGTTTTGGGAGGTGAAGACAAGGAAGCAGGTGGTGGAAGAGGAGCGTACTTTGGCAACCTGTGTGTTTCTGAACACGGTAATTATCTTTGTTACTTAGCTTGGATCAGATCTGGCCCCTGACCCTCTGGAAAGAGCAGAGATGGATTCTGAGGCACAGAAATTTGTCACCAGATGCTTCTCTCTGAATCTGTTCAGAAAGGAGTAATATGGCTCCTATAGCAGCAGCAAGAACATTTGCCTGCTTGCTCCTGGCCCTTTGCACCGTCAGCCATAACAAGTATTTTACTGGAAATCCTCTGTACCTGGAGAGTTTCTGTGTACTGTCTAATAGTATATGAAAATAAGGTTAGCGCAAATGTGGTTTTTGGTTTGTGTTGGGGTCCATCGAGATTGAACAGTGCACCACATAAGCTGTGGAATTTCTCCGAGTTAATTCAGGTCCAATAACTCAGGTTGAACTGGAATATTTCTTGCAGAGAAACACTCAGTCTTGTGTTAAAGACCTCTGGCAATAGAGTGTCCATGAGAACCTTTGGTGATTTTCTTCAGCCATTAATTATCCACACCATTACTTCAAGAGTTTCTTTTTTCCTGTGCGATTCTGGCACTCTTCCACTTATAAGCCCTGGAAATTGATATACGCTTGTCTCTAGATTGAAGTGCTTGCTATAGCGGATTTTCATTATCCTTTTAGGTTCTTAAACTGTGATCAAAGTTCCCCTTTCACCTTCTCTTTGATAAACTAAGTAGGTTGACCTCTGCAGATCTTTCCCTATGGTCCTACTTTCTAATCCCTTAATATGTTTTTGTGGCTTTTCCCTTAACACTCTACAGTTTTGAATTATGGAGTACTGCTCAGATAAATCTTTTAAACGGTTGTTTTTTAAGACTTGAGAACTGTCCAGACCCTTTGCTGTTTTCCGTGGTGGAAGGTGAAGAACCGGTCATTCTGTTTTTCTGTTCCGGACCGGTCATTCATTTGCCAAAGGGCTTTCCCCTCACCAAAACTCACATCTTGTTCGTACTTTTACTGAGAACATCCACTTCCTTGTACATCAGGTGTATGTCATTCGACTTGCAGTTAATTTAAGTTTGGATATTTAAAAAGTACTTGTCTCAAAATGCTAATGTTGAGATGAAATACTTTTGTCTCGTTCTCAGATGAAATTAATTAGACATTCTGACCGGAGTTTGTGGCTAGTTTTCACAGATATAAACTGCTTTAAATGCAGACTGACCAGCTTCTGAAAAGGCTTATTCCAGCCCGAGCTGAACGCCCCCAAAGCACATCCCAGCTGGTGGGAGGTTGATGCAGCACTCACACCTCCTCTAAGGTTGCTGGGGAGCTTCCTCTAATAATTTTTAATAGTTTGAGATGTACTTTAAGTAGTCTATACAAACAGTGCATCCAAGCGATTGTGTATGCCGCTGTTTTATAGTTACTGACATGACTCTGTGCAATCTGTCGAAGTTAATGGATATCTGTCTATGACATCTGGGGCTTTTGGAGCCTGAAGTAGATGTCCAGTGGCTTGCTTAGGAGTGGGCTAATTCCACATTATCTTCTCCTTAGGCATTTTGCTATCAGGATCCAAGTTGTTCCTGTGAGGAGCTTTCTATCCTGCACGGCGCAGGAAGGCAACTACTGTATGCCCGGTGCAGTGTTTGTAGCAGATTTCTTATGTTCATTTGGGAGATGAAGGATGATCCCATTAGAAAAAGGACTTCAGTTTGGATGTCTATAGCTTGGCTCTGCACTTCTTTATTCCTTGCTGGTGACTATGTGAATTTTTTGACTCTTTTTTTCCATCAGTAGATCACCATTGTCTCAGATCTAGTCTCCAGTCCCTCCTTTTTTTTTTTTTTTTTTTTTTTTTGTTAAAAGAAAGAACCCTGCATGCACAGAGATGAGATGCTGGAGTACTTTAATTAGAGCCATGTTTCAGGCAAGTTGTTTAGTCTGCTGTGCAAAAATTGAACATGTGATGTAAAACTTAATTTGAGAGACTTGACAAAACGTACAGGAGAAAATTCAAGTAATGGATTGCTTGCTAGCTCAGAAAAGTATAAACACTTCTCTTGCTCCTGCTGTTGTGTACAGAGGCATAATATGCCGTGCTAATGCTTGATTTGACATGGAACATGCCAGATATTTTGTACATAAAAAGGAGTAATTTAACAGTGTAGTAGGATAGAAGAGTGTGAGGTTTCACAACAAAAAGCAGTCCTTCTTCCTTCCATACTTAAATTGGGGGAACTGTAACCATTGCACAGTGCAGAAACTACAAATGGGTTCAGAAAAAGGAGTAACCATTAAAATGCAAAAATAAGAAGGTACACCCAGGCAAAATAACATGGCACGTGTTTCTTGTTCTTACAGTTATGAGTGTCGGCTAACGGCCACTTTCTTAGAAAGGATACCATTCTAGAAAGAACTTAGGTTTATCAGAAACTGTTTCTGCACAGCTTTTCCGTAAAATTAAGCTTCTATTGACAGGTATGTTTTTACTTGTTTGGCCTCAGTCACCGAGTTCCTTCCCTGAAAATGTCAGTTGTGTCTGATTAACTGAGGGGAGACTGACGTAGTTATGTATGTGTTTAAGAAAACAATTTTGCTAGAGCATGAGCATTTTAAGATTTATTTATCAGAAGCAGCAAAAATACTGTGGTTTTAGTGGCTGCAGTGGGATTGATGAGGACCATTCCCACTTTAATGCAGAAAGTGTCTTTTTGTCATGTTTGAATAAAAGTTACTGCAGTGGCACTCAGGTTTCTAGGTGCTATAGGAACACGTATGATAGCAATACAAATCTTTTTGCTTGTTTTTCATCAAGTAACTACCAGGAAGCACAGAAGGAGACTTGCAATAGTCAAACTAGATGTACTGTAACGTAGCATTAAATTAGCTCTACTGTAATGATACTTCACTCTGTTATTTACTCTTTGACATTCCTACAAGACTGCTCTTCTTAACAAAAAAGAGAAATTTGAATGCCTTACAGCTAGTTCCTTCAAATCCTAATTTTCTCATTAATGCTTTTGATTTATTTTGCCTCTGACATGAATTTATTTTTCAGAGTAATTCTGATTGCTGATACATTCACATGGAAAGTTTAGATTTTCATTTTGTGAAGCTGATTACCAGCATCCTAAAGTTTCCATTCTCACTATTGAGAGCTGAAGAAAGTATTATCCTTCATTAGTGCCACAGTCTTTCTAATTTAAGTCTTTGCCTTTCTATTGATCTTTGAGTTACATCTGATTTTCCTACTTCCAAAGTCATCTTTCTCGCCTTTATTTCTGTGTTGTTTTTCAATGCCTTCTAATGACTGTATTTACTATATATAACAATACTCTCCTATACTTCTTCCACGGACAACATATTTCTAAGTTAGTTATCAGTCATAACCCTTATGATGTAATATGGTCCATTCGGTATAATTTGATAGATATATAGCCCATATTTATAAACAAACCTCTTGAGTTCTGCAGGGCTCTACACTGGAGCTGTAGGAGTCCTGTGGGAGTGACGCTCTCTGCATTGTGTGATATCAAAATGTCTTGCCATAAGTGCTGGATTTTACTACGTGGGTCTTGATCGATATAGGTTTTAGAAAGCACGAGTGGAGTTACGAGAATACTGCATTTTGGGGAGTACAATATTGGTTTTGTCTGGCATGGAAAGTTGCTTCATAGTTTCTGTTCAAGTGATGGTTAAATACTTCCATGTTACATACTTCTGACTTCACAAAAGCTTGCTGATCTTCTGAGAGAAGGAAGATATTGCAATCAAAAGGAGATACTTGCCTGCTAAATCTGTGGGATTTCTAGAAAGTGACAGACATCAGTTGTTGGCTGGTAAATGCTTCACAGGTTTTAAGACACTGATGACAAAGCTGTACAGACCATATACATCTATCGGTCACAAACAGCTGGTGAGTGCTGTACCTTCAGCCTCATCCCGTTCCAAAAGTATCACCTCCAGCAGTTATTCTAGTTTTAACAGGGAATTAGGAACTATGGGTACAGTAATGAAGCCATATCTGCCACCTGAGAAAACCCGTAGCACTTCAATGTTTGCTTTTTCTGATAGCTCATTGCAATGTGATTGGACTAAAAAATGGTAATTTCACAATCCTTTTCCTGAGGTTCTTCTCTGTGTTAAGCTAAACATCTTAATTTTTGTGTATTAAAACACATACAAGGGAGACTAAAAAAGGCAATGTGAGCGTTGGCCAGTGCCTGAAGAGTTTTCATCAGTGTTCGCAGGTTCAAAGCCTGAATGAAAGGGGAGCTTTAGGGGCTTTTTCTCATATAGAAGTAATTTCTCATGGGTATTGAAATGTAAATGTGCATATGGTGCTTTTTACTTTTAATGCACTTGGTTCCCTTTAATTAATCACGTAGTATTGTATATGAGAGGCATATGGAAAAATTTCAAAACTACTCCTCAGAAATAATGAACATTTCAAGCAGATCTCATTTCTACTTCATGCTTCTCCCTTTTTTTGGACATACGTAGTTCCATTTCAAAATACTGAATGGATGGCTTGGTGTGTATGAGAGGCTGAATTTCCAACTGCTGCTAACTTTAAGTTGAAGAATGGTAAAATCTGGGACAACTATATTAACAAGTCTCTTTTTCCCCTCCTTCTCCCCTTCTCATAACTTTTGCGCTCTTGGTCTTCCCAGTACAGCTCGGTGAATCACAGGATGTTTGCACCACGTTGTCCGCTCAGCGGATGGTGCTAGAAATGCTACACCTGTTGAAAGAAACCATTTTAAAGACAACGTGAGAAAACCAGCTTGAACACGGGTGCTGAAACTGCTGATAAAAGTGCAAAATTATAGACGAAGTAGTAAAATAGATCTTCTGAAGCCATTGAAGCTGACTTAAGGCATGGGGAATAATTTTACAACAATGTAAAATAGGCGAGAAAGGAGGGGAGGGAGGAGGGAGACTTGGTTCATCTGAAGAACTTGGTACTTCCCTGGATTTGCTAACGTCCTTGAGCGTTCAACAGAAGCTGGTAGGAAACACCAGTAGCAGTGGACGATATCAGAGTCTGGCCTAAATATCTGAATAAAGACAACTGCAGCGAGCTCTAAGAAAGCAGACTTCGCTTATTGTCCGACCCAGGCTTGCCATTGCCATAAAGTATTTTTCGCTCCTGCTAGACAAGCTTGAGGTGAGCCCCATCATGTGATGGCACTTCCCAGCAGTGATGAGCGTCTCGGGGTGGTGGGAGCTCCCGTCTGCTGCATCACCACTGCTTTACTACCCCAGGGGCCAACAGCACTTACACTTCAGTTCCTCCTTGCAAGCTTATGGCGTTTGCTTAGGGAGTATGTGCGCTGCTGTCACCGCAGTCGCTTAGACCCACGTTTAATTCTGGCAGGCTGGCTCCCATGGCAGTGTCCTGGATATCAGCATTGTCTGTACAACCCACCAGGGAAGATGGGATAATGTTTGGGGCTGTTGTGCTGCCAAGTTGCCAGGAGTGTTCACGTTAACTGTTTTTAAGTAGCCTTACCCTCTTTGGGTGTGTAGGAGAGCTGAGCTAGAAACAAAGTTTTGAGTTGCATCTTTAGTTAATGTTGAAGCAAAGACTAGTTATAAATGACTGCTTTGCAGAGCTTATCTATTAATGTGTTGGGAACAAAGACTAGGCTTCAGAGTCATTAGAAGTCCCTGGAGTAAGCTTGGCAAGAATGCTCAACTTCTGAATACTAATACCCAAAGCATAAACAAGGCTGTGAGGAGGAAATTGGAAAGAAAATGTTCTGAACTTGGTGCAATTGCAACATATTGCAGTTATGTTTGTGTAGTATTAAGGGTGATGTGGTAAGAATGCTGAATGAATAGCAGAACAAGATAATTCTCCAAATAGTAAAGGACGAGAATTGGCCAAAGTTACTTATTTCAGATGTGTTTAAAATAAAGAACACGGTGTATTTTTGTTTTTAGACACTTCAGTTGCATAAATTAGTGGAATACTTGTCCCAGTCTTTGCCCACTGTAGACATTTTCTGTAAAGAAAAAGGTTTTGTGTCATCAGAATTGTCATTCAAGTGCATTCTTAAAGTACTGTAATTAATCACAGATAGGTATAATTAGAGGAGTGCTGAAGCAAGCCTGGATTCTTTTCAAGCACAAGAAGTGCTTCAAGGCAGCCAGGGAGGGCCACAGATTCAATGACTTTTTTCTGTTACCATCCACATCCTCTTAAACCAACACCCCCCTGAAGTTAAGAAGTTGTTGAATAGAAGTCAATCATTTTTATTACAAGAATTCTTGCTGTATGTTGACCATTTTGCAGTGAAATAATTGCTCTCTTTTACATGCTGATGCTGAGTAGGGCTTCTGTTTGAGGAACCTGAGTTGCAGGCGAGCGAGCTACCCCACCTCTGCCCCGGCAGAGCCGCCGTCGCCGCTCTCTGCTCCCTGTCGCTGCTGCCTGGTGGGTCCCGAGCTTTGACTGCAGCCGATAAAGCACGGCCTGCCTCACCGGGCTTGCTTAGGGCAAGCTTGCTTGTGGGGTGAGGTCTTGGTGGCATAGGCTTCGGTGTGCAACGTGCCCTGAGGGGTCTGCAGCTGTGCCTTCCCTGCTCTTTCTGCTCTAGCTGGCTACATCAAAGTCAGCGTCAGTATGCTGCTGAGCTGCTATTGCCCTGCCTAACTGCAGTGGAGACATGCGTTGAGTTGAATTTCACAGGTCAAATTAGCCATAAAATTCATATTTGCTGTAAGAGAATAGCGGTCAACATCTAACTTTTCTTAAAGAGAAGTGTGATGTGTAACATACGCTACAAAAAGTTCTGTGTATGTCTTCCTAAGTGACCAATCCATATATCTACAGAATCTATCTATGCCTAATACAACAGATGAGTCTTGTGCCATTGAAAGCAAATGTTAAAGGAAAACAAAATTATGTCAGCCCTAATAATTAAGTAGAATTTCTTTTACATAAAATTATTTTTAGAATAAAACAGATGTTGAGGATAGTAATTGCCATACGCAGTACAGTTTTCCTGTTTATCTGTCCATGATGTGAATGCAGAAGTTGTAAATCACCTCTAAATATCTGAAAGTCATGCAAATAGCTTTCAGTCACAGGGAAACAAACTCATTTTATTCCCAGTCAACCGTACGTGCAGTAAAGAAATGCTTTGCATTTCGGATGAAATACACCTTGGGATGTATAGAGAATTCTGGTTAACAGCTGTGGATGTCTATATATAAAACAAAGGTCACAATTTTACAGGCAATACTCTCATTTGAATGCAAGAGTTGGCATTTGTTTTTCAGTATTACAGTGTTTGCAAACAAGCCTGGAAAGCATTTTCACAATGAGACTATATTAAACATATGGGGGTTATAGTATGTACATAAAATTTCAATTTGTAGAGGGCTGTAGTGGTGAAGTACTCTGGAGACTGGGTCTCTGGGAAGGATGGCAGAGCACTTGGCATTAACTGAAACGGCACTTGCTGTTTTTTACTCATAGGAAAGGCAGTTTCTTCAGGGTTTGTTTAGCTTTTTGCAGATGTATGATCCACAAGTGATTGTTCAGGGGACTTACCTGCTGTTTAGCTTACACCTGTAATATCGTTATAGCATAAGTGTAGTGACGAAAAATTAATCTGAAAATCTGTAAAGGTTTTCACTGAACAACAGCAGTGGCTGGTGCCTCTCCTGTACGCTTTGTCACTGGTTGTTCTTAGACAACCAGTTCTTTGTCACAGCTTGTTCTTAGACTCGCTGTCCGACGGCATGGAACCCACACGCATCTTGCCCTGTGTGATTGCGCTCTGCCTTCAGACAGGGAACAGACAGGGAAAATGTTTTTGCTGTAGCCAAAGAGTAGACCCTACAGCGTGTCCTGACGCCTGCCCGAGGAAGGCTGTGGCACTGGCGGGATGTGAAAGGAGATTGTCCTGTCCTAGACCCGCCTACGGCAAAGCTGTCAGTAGGGTAAAATTGTATGTATGTCATGCACGCTTGTCAGATGTATCGGCAACATTTTCCATTGGTGTCATCATTTTTACAGCTTTGTTCTAGCTTCATTACTCTTATCAATCAGTGGCCAGGACCCCTCGGATTTACAAGACCATTTCTTTCCCTTGCTGCATAGTTGCCTACTAAGGAGAGTCTTCAAATTAGTGGAGATAAATAACACAAAAAAAGGTGGTGTTGTTTATCTGTACTTGGACCGAGGTCTTTTGTACCTGGAGTAGGTGTGGGGGGCTTTATAAAGAGCATTAGCTGTGCTCACACAATCCCCCTGAGGACTGCGGTGTGTGCTAGCCACGGCAAGGTCCCCGCCTCAGGCCCAGTTTGCTAAAAAAGCTGCTGAAGTTTTGACCACAGATGCTTCAGGGACAAACCTGGAAAAGCTTTTAGAGACTCGGGAGTGCTGCCAAAGGCGGAAAGGCTTCCCCTGGCGAGCGGCACAGAGCTGGGCCATGCACAGAGGGAAGTGCGGAGGACGGAGCACATCGATTTGTGTTGGGAAAAAAAAAAAAACCCAGCAGAGCAGAAACTTGTTATTGCTGCTTCGTATTTTCATTGCTTTAAGGAGAGGCAAAAGGTGGTCAAGCAAAATAATTGAGAATACCCATGGGTAAATTCTCACCCCCCTATTTAGAGAAGCTATTAGGCACCTGTCAAAGCAATTAGCATGTAATGTAATTTCCATATAATTGCAGAATAATTGCAAATGTGTCAATGCTTTTTTTTTTGTTAAAGCTAATATAAGTTAATATGCCACTGATGTTTCTTATGTATCCGCAAAACACACTTTAATATACAATTAAAATGTATAAACATGCATTAATCTGAGTTAAGTTTCCCACGTCATTTAATAGGGAGGTGAGCATAAAATCTAAGGTACAAGTCCCTACTCAGGCAGCATTTTAAGTAGAGTAACACGCTCGTGAGCTGCCAGAGCACAGCGGCTGTCAGCCTGTTGCATAACCCACTCATTATGAAATTCGGTGGGAGTTAGTTTTAGGCTTCTAAAGTCATGTTTCAAAACTTAAATGAAGGGGGAATTTTCCACAGCTGCATTCGTTATCAAGCAACAGTGTTCCTGATAATTTCGGGCTGTGTAAAGGCTTGTGTAAAAGGTTGTTTTGTGGTGGTATTTAAAAAATGCATGTATAAAATGATGGGAATTCCTTGTTTATTCGCTGGAGGCTGCACTCCTGCCCCTTAGGAGCTGTATCCAAAAGAAACCCTGCTTAGTCAAGGCTGGTACTTGCACTGGTTGATCTTAGCATTGGTGTCACAGTTACGGCTGGGTTGCACAGTAGCAAAAAATTCTTGGTAGTTCCCGAGGAAGAGCTGTATGTTTTTTTGTGGCAGGAAGGAGAGGACAGAGGCAGCAGGACCTTTTGAATAAAGATCAGGCTGATGAGGCGAGGGTGTCTGACTCGTTAAAGGCAGTCTGATTATACCATCCTGCAGAAAGCAAGTCCTTCCTAGCCAACCAGGTTTTAGACAAGTTCATCCCGGGGTGGGGGGGGAAAGACGTAAGGAAATGTCAGAGCTCCCAGGGAAGCGTGGGTGTGATGGGAAGAGTCTTTAATAGTTGCACATGACAAAGGTTGAAATTCCCCTTAGCAGATACATTATGAAATAGTTAATCTCTTCTTTCTGGTGGAAAAACGTTTTCACTAAGGAAAAAGCAAGTGACCTTCTGTCACTGCGCACCCCTTAGCACACAGCAATGCTGTGTTGCTTTGCAGGCTAGAAAATGCTGGCTGGACCCTACAGTAAAGGGAAAAGGAGGGTGAGCCAGAGAGAGAAAAATATACAGAGAGAGTTTCTCTTTTCTTCACCAGCTTAATAGGGGCACAGTTATACCTCTGGAAGTTCTGCTTTCAGTATTCATTTTACCTGAATATTGGTAGGGAATCTACAGAAATTGAATACTGTAGCTATTCCTCAAATTAATATTTTCTGCAACTGATTTCTCAGTTAAACAGTAAACTAGAAAGTCTTTGCAAAAGGCAGTGTTTACTCATCTGTGGCAAAGTTAAGCACAAAACTCAAACTAAGTATCTTTCTGATTTTTCCACACTTGCTAGTCCTTTACTCTTTCGTAAGTCTTACAACGTTTTAGCTCACCATTTGGTTAAAATTGCACAATTAAAAATGTTTTACTCTTGAGCCCATGGCTAAAAGTCTGTTAGAGGAGTTATGAGGAACAGAAGTAATTAAATGTAATTGTTGGTTTTCACAATGTAAAACAAAATACTTTGGGAATGGGGAAATGATAGGAGTTCTGGGAATAGAAATCTGCCCACCTATTGCCTAATTGATAGGTTCATTACTAACTCCTTGGGGAGGGCTGCAAATAAACCAGTCATACCCTTGTACTAGTATCACGCTTTGGCGTACGTGTCTTTGCAATACAGCTAGGTCATACCTGATGTTTCTCACTGAATTTTGTCCTTTCAGATTTGGAGGGTTGCATGAAAAGTATTGTTTGCCATTAAGGTATGTATTTGATTTGCTTTAAGCAAGAGATAACCACATTCAAAATAGTGCTATCAATTGCAGGACTATAATTTACAAAATGGAAGCATTTTCTTTATTGAAGCTTTGAAAAATACAGTAAGATTGTGGCTGGCTGTTTAAAGTAAGTAGGCAGATAGTGATCAATACCATAACATAAAATCAACAAGAATACTCTCCTATCCTCCTGTGTAACCCCCCAGATCAATGCGGTTTGAAGAGCTGAAGTTTTATTGTCGTTAACATTATTTTTGGATTGAGCTAAACTCAGAACAGTTCAAAATCACCAGAACTCTGCATCTAGCAGAAGAAAGCTCCTTTTGTGTCCTGGTAGTTGTGGTGGTCTGCACATGGGAGATGTTAAATGAGTACGTTTGTAGGGTTTCCTGCTGTATTTTGCAGACAGCTGTCTGAACTTGCATCTTCTTGCTTCAGTACCCTTATGGCTATTTTTGTTCATTTTATTTTGAGCGCACCCACTGGAGCAGCTCGCACTGTCTGTAGTTTACCTTCATCTTCCACCATCCTCCTGGCATCCGTTAGGAAAGAACAAATCTGCGATCACAGTGACTTAGCATAAGAAATCTTTACTTCTCCTCTCCGCAGCATTACTGCAAGCCATTGGCAAGTCTAAGCTGCTGTTCCTACTCATTTTGAAGACGGCATTGGTCATCTTTTGCTTTCCTGCATCTTCCTCCTCCTCTTCGCAGAACAAGTCTGTACTAACCCCAGCACTCTGGATTCTGGATAGCTGCTACATGGGCAATGTAGAAATTACAGTTTTGTCTCAAAATTCTGTGGCTGTTTCAAAGCCAGATGGGCTGCTGTAAGGTGTCGGAAATTAATTTTCAGGAAAAAATTCTATGGGGGGTGACAGTCTTTGCTGGAGGGTTGGTTAGCACGAAAACAGCCAAGAACTGTCTTTGAGAAAGAAATGTCTTTGAGAAACCCATTGCTGGAGTCAGTACTTTTATATTCTGCTCCTCTCTTGAAGTGATTCAATATTAATCCCTGAAGCTGTCCTGTGGCCAGTGCTCCAAATGTCAACTGCTGTCCTGCCTGTTTCTGTGAGAAATGCATACATTTCTTCATTTAGACTCAAAAAACCCCATCAAATATATTGGATTCACCGGCAAAGTAGAAATTTCAGATTTTGGCGCTATATTGCTCTGCAGACAGGAAATTATTTTTCAATGAATTTTTACATAACTTGAAGTAATTGAATGCCTAATATTTACAATATTTTTGCATTTGCTTTCTACATGTATTTAAATATTTGAACATAAAATATGTTCTTTCACAATGCTAATAAAATCTAAGGAACTAATAGTCACATTCATTATAAGAGGCAGTAAATCATCTTTGGTGAGTTTACTTTTACTTCCAATATAAATATAAATTTATGAGCATTCCTGTTATGCGATTTATTTGCCCTTTTTTTTTCCCCCCGAGAAGACTACCTCCCTCTTCCTGAACATCCAGTGTACACAAAAAGGGATTAAAGCAGTGAGGAATTACTTAAAAAAAAAAGAAAAAAAAAAAATCAGGTTACTGTCTCTTCCACTGGACAACTCGGGTGAAAAGTTTAAGCTGATCTTTTGATGGGATTTTTGTGAAGAAGAAAATGGTGGATTGTGGAATAAGAAGAGATGCTTGCCAGAGTCAAGTAGAGTTTGACCACAGATATGACTTTCTGCACTGTAGATGAATAAACAAAAATGATGCAACTCTTCAAGAAGGCATACAAAAATGGCAGACCATGCCTTTTATTTACCCTGCCCCTGTGTATGTGTGTGCTGTTGCTTTCACTGCTTGGTTATTGACTTCATGTTGTCTTTCAAGCAGTCTTGTATTTGCAGCAGTAAAACACTTTCTATTAGCGAACATTTGTATTTAACAAATTGTATTTGACAGAAGTAGAAGCCTGTATTTACTGATTGTTTTCTTGAACCTGTGGGATTTTTCATCATTCCACAGAGAACTACCTCAAAGCTTTTAGTTTTCAAGTAAGATCAGACGTTCTCATTTTTCTGAGGCTCTAGAAAGATGTACATGAGAAAATCTCTGACATAGGAGACTCTTAGGAAATATTGTGAAGGAGAGAAATATGTTTATAGGAATGGAAGGAGGAAAAGAACAGTGTTAACATCCTGCTACTAATGCACTCTGTGGCATCTACCACTTCCATGAGTTTTTAATAGCCTTTGTGACTTAGCAAAGAAACAGGCACCTAGCTTTAATAAATCTACGTTAGGTTGCTAAGTGAGGACAGCTCCTCGAAACAAGTACGTATTTACCAATCCATTAATGCTTCATACACTTTACTATATACATTACAGTATTCTGACTTTGAGATTGTAGATCTCAATCTGAAATAATTAAGCTTGATTCCCCCCCCCCCCAATATTTTAGTTCACAGTGTCTTTGATTTACACCCGAAGATATATACACTTCCATTTTAATGACATTTTGTTTGCCTGAATGCTTCTGATGTCATGAGATGAGTCCGCCTACTTCATGATAGAAATTTTACACTGAGCTCTATGACTTCTTTTTTAGGAGGGGGGAAGTAAAATTCAAAATTACTTCTCTATTTTAACTTCAAAGGCTTTCTTTGCCAAAGAGAAATCATGTTTTTTGAAAATACTTAAAAAAAAAAACAAACAAACCCAACTTTGTACATGTCTATACTGAAAAATTTCATCCTCAGATGACTTGAGCAATTCTGGGCAGTGATGATTTCAATATACTTATAAGACTTATTCATTATGTAAGCTTTGATTGGCAATGGTTGATGCCCCTAGGCTCTTCATCTATATAACTACATTTAAATTAAAAATAAGGCAAAACATTTTGCTACAACACATCCCTTATGCTCTCTATTTAGTATTCTCCTGTTGTCACAGAGACTGCTAAGGGAAAACTTAATTTATCTATTTGCCCTTGTGGAATGTCTGTTTAAACATCCTTCAGTGGAATTCTTTTAAGAGTCTTGATTTCCCCAGTAATTCTATCCCTAGTACTTCTACTTAATATTTTTTAATTATTACAGTATAGCCACGGGTGAAATACAGTGTCATCTGCTGATGTTCATTACCTAAGAGAGTCAGGTGACACCATTATGGAGAAACAACGCCTGCATTTCTGAAAAAAGGGCCTCGTGCAACACATGCTTAAATGTATGGTTAACATTCCTCTTGATTTAATGAGGTTTGAATCAAGCGAGAAGGGAATTATAAAAAAGAATAATACTTTTCATCTTGATGCTATCTCTAGTAGGTCACCGCGCTGACATGAATAGATATTCCTTGGAGTAATGTGTTTCTCTGTTGTGTCTGTGGGTGGCAGAGGCAGATGCTCTGTGGTTCCTGAATAGAAAAACAAGGAATAACTGAATGTTATTTACAGAAAAAAAGATGGAGTTTTTATTTTGAAAAAGTTGTGGGTTTGTTTTTTTTTTTCCCCAGGAAGCTTGCTACCATGCTTTCTTTTTCAGTATTAAACTGAGTTGTTTTCTACGCTAGCAATCAACATATCAAAAATGACTTTTAATTTCTTTTTTTTTACTTTTGTTTCCAAATATAGGTCATCCTGGATTATTTTAGTAGAGAAGATGCCACCTAAAAGTGAAAACTTGATCTCCTGGCTTCTAAAGTAGGATGCTTTTCTTCAAATTAGTTAAATACGGTAAGTCTATGAAATTTTGGAGATGTGCACTGGGTCAGTGTATGTATATATAGACATGTATCTATATGTAAAAGTACATATGCAGACATCTGTATATATGTACAGACACCCCGCACTTGTCCCCTTGCGTCTCCAAGGGGACCATAGTGATGCTGTTGCTGAATGCTGAACTATACTTCAGCAGATAGATTTCCAGATCAGACTAGAAAAATGCAAATGTTTTTATTTTTCGATGGCAGCCTTTTGGTCAGTTGATTTCCAGCTGATTGTATTCCTTTTAGGCTATTGGGTCTGTGAACAGCACTATATTTGAAGCTATAAAACCAAGCCAACATTTCCTCCTAACAGGGAACATCCTGTAATTCAAGGAACGTGTGGACGAGGCATTGTGGGGCATGGCTTAATGGGCATGGTGGTGGGGTTTTTTTTGGTTGATGGTTGGACTTGATGATCTTACAGGTATTTTCAACCTTAGTGATTCTGTGATAAGTCAGAACAGAAGTGGAATTCCTTCAAGCTACGTTTATGGCATAAATGCAGTCCCGAAACATGAAAAGGTTGTTGATCAGAAATATGGACCTTTGGAACGGCAAGCAATTTTTGTCTTGCGGGGCTTGTCCTTCCAGTAAAGCTGTGTATAGTCCAGAATAAGAAATTAAGACAGTGAAGGTTAATTTAGGAAGAAAGAAGGTGGCTCTCAGATAACTTGCCTAAGTTGTTGTTGTTGTGCTTGGTGGTTTTCTTCCATATTGCAATTTTGGGGGGGGGGAGTCACAAAACGCCTCTTCCTTACTTCCTTTTGCTCACCTTTACCTTTCCAGGGAAGCACCTGAGCATTTAGTTTTGGGTTGGGTAACATCCACTTTTTGACTTTGTGTGGGAAAATGGAAACATGAACTTGGTTGGGGTTTCTAAATATTCCTGAAATCCGGTATGTCCCAAATGAATATTCCTGAAGTGCTGGGTGTCTGGGAGAAAAAGAGCAGGATTGTCTGAGACAGAGGGTTCACTTTCATTAGGAAAAGCATTTTCATCTCCCTCCCTGGCTCTCTGCACGCCCATTGTTTCAGGTGCTGAAGAGCTATTTAACGGAGAGGAGATTTGTTTCTTCCATTTCCTTTTGCTGATCTCTCCTCTTATATCAAAATGACTTGATGACACATGAGAAAATGAAGTGCACTTCCTGAGCCTTTACGGAAGGAAAAACCTGTATGCCGTTAAACGCTGTCTATAGTGATAAATAGTCAGTTGGCAAGTGGCTGCTCTGGTTTGCCAGCGTGTTTTTCTCGGAGAACCTGCAGCAGATTGGCTATAATTGCTCATTGCTCTCCATTAGTATATCTCCCTCCTGGCAACTCTTTAATAGTTTACATCTCTTGGGGCTGAAAATTACTATTTTAATTAAAACAATTTGTTTCAAATGGGGCTCCCAAATCCCCATATGATGTTTTAGGAGCCTTGGGCAAAGAACTGAAAATGGAGAGCAGCAATTGTTTTTAGGGTTTAGAATGAGGCTGAAAGTAGGAATTGGCATTTTCACACAATTTCCGAGGCCTGGACTTGCAGCGGGGGATACTAACCCTCAAAGTACTGAACTTGAGTAGGACTGAGATTTTGACTTCCAAATATTGCATTAATTCACCAGGGTGGAGAAAATGTCCCCGAGTTTCAGTTCAGCCTTGTTTTCTTTGTTCTCATGCAGATTGAGAGAAACAACGATTTTCTGGTGAAGGAAAGGTGAGAGCCAAGAAAAGGGACCTTAGACGCCTAAATGCTACAGAAACACACTTTGGAAGTGGGATGGAGCAGCCAAAAGCCACACGAGTGGTGTGGACGCGGCGAGAGCTAAAGCCAGCAGCGTGGGGCAGGGCTATCGCTTTGCGGGTCAAGCCTGGACCTACGCTGGGTTGCTCTCCTTCTGCTCCCGGGGCAGCAGGAGCCTCCGCAGGGCTGCGCAGTTTCTCTGCTCTCTTGGGTTTAACGTCTGGCTGCTGGATGTGCCCAGAGCTCCTGCTGGGCGGCTGAGCAAATATTTCACCCATATCAAGGTGTAGGACTTGTGGAACTTGTCCTTTCTGAGGTTGAGCCCTGAGGTCCTGGTGTGGTGAATTCGCTGCACCCCAGCAGCTTTGAGAACTGCACAAAGCTTTGTTTCAACAGTGTTTAATTTCTGTATAAATATATATATAAAATATGTATATTTATTTTATATTAATTTGTTTAGAATTGTACTCATATGTAATAGAGGTGTGTGTATAACATATAAAAATGTATCTTCACATGCTGTTATTCTGCAACAGCCTCGTGCTGAGGGCACCTGCCATGGGAACAGAAGATGCGGGTTCCATGTTGTCCTCGGACGGTGGGTATCAGCCTCCCACCCCACCTCGAGGGGAGCGCTCCAGCCAGCTTCCCCATCCCATGCAACCGAGCTATGGAGCCGGGCTCCCTTCTTCTGTCTCTTCAGTCTCATAAATATTACATTTCTCCTTCAACATTGTCTCAGCTTTATTTTATGGTCCCTCTTCCCCGGCAACCGCTCTCACCATTAGCCTGTTATACTACGCGGCAGAAAAGGCAGGTCCCCCCGGTAAAGGAGAGCCTGGCTGCTGGTGTGCAGGGCTGTGATTTAAGCACCTCTTTGCAGAGAGTGGTTTCAGACTCTCCAACTGCATCAAAGAGGCATTTAATTCATGTCTGCCAATAATGTCTGTTTTTCCCAGATCTCTCTTACTTGCTCCCACACCCGTGGCATGAATCCTGTGTTTCCTAAGGTTCAGCGAAAGGCGTAACTCCTCTCCTGGCTGAGATGTTAGGGTCTGTAACCCTGCCCCACGTCGTGCATTGCAAGTGCTGAACGATTGCATCGGTATTAACGTGTGTGAATTTATACAGGATGAAACGCTCATGGTAAGGTTCTTCAGCAATGCTCCTGTGTAGGGGCTAGAGCAGGTGAAGGCGTGGAGCACCGGCTTGCCGGGGGTGCAGAGGCGTGGGAAGCTCCGTGGCACCTCCCCAAGCAGGGCTCACTAGCACCCCAGCTCTTCCACCCCAGCGATGCCCCATCGGGAGCTAAAGCCGAGGGTCTGACACAGCACACAGCTGCTGGGAACATCTGCGGCGGCTCTGGCAGTCCGCAGCAGCCCGGGAAGCCAGATGAGGCAAAAGCTATCAATTCATAGCAGGTTTGTCTTGAAATGTCTTCTTAACTGCTACTCAGCTAAAAGCTCTGCTGTGCCCGGGCACAGAGCCTGGATGAGGCTGGAGCTGTTTTCTGAAGATGTAATACCCGAAGCTTCTACCTTCCCTGGCTGAAATGGTCTGAAATGATAATGCAAGCGGTCTCTCCGTACTGTACCGCACAGCGAAAGAATAAAAAACTCAAAGGCTAGGATTACCAAGGGCTCAAGATAAGAAGTATGACACCACGCAGAAGGCGTGAGAAAGTCTTGGGTTGGGGAGAAAAAAAATGATAATCCGTTGCGTAAGCGATGCAGCAGCCGCGGCGCGCAGTCGGACACTAACCGGAGGAGGCGGTGAGCGCGGCCGCTCTGTTGCCTTGGCTCAGGGCGGCGGGAGCACACGCTGACCTGCCTCGCGCCTGGCGAGCTCTCAGCTTTGCTATTCTTTAGGCTTGTGAAGAAAATTAAGCTGCAAAGGCAAGAAAATGTGTATTTTGCCTTCTGTACAACTGATAACACTTATTAGTGCTGTTGCCATTGTTTTATCTCCAGATTGGCTGCTTTGTCTAATTTCCTCATTCTCTGTGCTTTCTGGTGTGCTCATTTTGCCCTTCCTTCTTTCCACCATTGCTTTGTGCATTTCTGTCCAGGGTGGTTATTTCCGACTGCTTTACTTAAACAACCTTGAACCTGTATGCATTATTTTAAAAACATGCTGGATTATTAGGAAAGCTTGGCTTTCTTCTGGCTTTGTAATGAGCTTTATATGCATATCATTTGTGCTGCTTTTGTTCTTGTTGCCCCACTGCTGTCAAAGCTGTGAGGTCTGAATAGTTTCTGGTATGTGCTTAAATCATATTACTTGCTTGTGAAAATTTGCCTCTATGCCTAGAGTCCAAACAGACTTCACTTTCAAGGATTTTGATAATTTAAGAACTAATTAGCTGCTCTGCAAATGTATTTGAATGTTCAGACCTCTCCCATCCATTTTTATCTTTTTGCCACAGATCCTCTCCCCGTAGGTAGCGTGTCAGGCCTGCCAGGTTATTGTGAAATTGCTGACCATCTGTTATCCATGGGTTGTTGGTCTCTGCCAAGTAGTGCACCGAAGGGAAAGAGACTGTTTTTTCCATTAAAATGTGTTTTTGCTTTCTTGAGCTGTCCCAAAATTAGTCTCTGTCTTTGCTGCTGCAGCACAGCTACCATAATGGCAGGATACATCCACTATCAAATTTCAGCTTTAAGAAAAAAAGTAAATTCTGTGTTGGAATTGCAGATTCCCTTACAGGCTATAGGAGTGAGTTTTTTGGGTTTTTTTTTTTTAATTTTTATTTGCAGAAGTGGCCTTCTCTCCCCACTAAGGTTATGCTCCCACCCCGTGTGCAGCTGATCAAGGTGGAGGAGGGCGAAGTTCCCGGCTGCGGCGGTGTGTGGCCGGTCGGGAGCAGCCTTGGGGCTGCTGTGTGCTGCTGGAGCTCAGGACGTTTGGCTTAGGGCTGCAGTGCCAGGCTCGAGGCTGGAAGCCGGTGCTGGCTCCTCTGCACCTCTCTGCAGGTGCACCCCGGATTTGTTCCTAATGCTATGTTTGTTCCTAGCACAATATTTCTGTATCAGAAATGGTGTGGGCAGCGGGAGTAGGGAGGGGATCGTGCCCCTGTACTCGGCGCTGGTGAGGCCGCACCTCGAATGCTGTGTTCAGTTTTGGGCCCCTCACTCCAAGAAGGACACTGAGGTGCTGGAGCGTGTCCAGAGAAGGGCGACGGAGCTGGTGAGGGGTCTGGAGCACAAGTCTGATGAGGAGCGGCTGAGGGAGCTGGGGGTGTTCAGTCTGGAGAAGAGGAGGCTGAGGGGAGACCTCATCGCTCTCTGCAACTGCCTGAAAGGGGGTGGTGGGGAGGTGGGTGTTGGCCTCTTCTCCCAAGTGACAGGACAAGAAGAAATGGCCTCAAGTTGCGCCAGGGGAGGTTTAGACTGGATATTAGGAAAAACTTCTTCACCGAAAGGGTTGTCAGACTCTGGAACAGGCTGCCCAGGGAGGTGGTGGAGTCACCATCCCTGGAGGTGTTCAAGGAACGTGTGGACGAGGCATTGTGGGACATGGTTTAATGGGCATGGTGGTGTTTGTTGGTTGATGGTTGGACTTGATGATCTTACAGGTCTTTTCCAACCTTAGTGATTCTATGATTCTGATGGCTGTTAACCAGCCTGTCTGTGAACACACGGTTCCTCCGGTACATTTCCCATACCTATTTTTGCGCCGCTGCAAGTTCAATCTTCAGCGCAGGAGCCTAGTCCGCTGCTCTTTGCACCCTTGGTCTTGATGTGGATGTGCACAGGGTGTAGGCTCAGGTCTCGCTGGGTTTTCCCATCCTTCCTACTCACGTCCTTGTGATGTTGAAGTTACAGAAGTAGAAAACCACCAAGGGATTACTAAATAATCCCACAGTATCTGAACAGCCTGGAGAGATGGTTGAGGTTTAAGTTTACAAAGCGAGATAATTGCGCTGGAAGCTGTTTTCTTGGAATGGGTCCAGCACTGCCCTTGCCCGCGAGTTCATCACCGGCTCCGGGCAGGGCATTGCGTAGCCCCGGGGGAGCCGGTGCTGCCTGTGGAGGCTGGGATGCGCTGGGGCCGCTGTGCCGCGGGCTCTGCCTTCAGGGCTTCGTTCCCTCCGCCAGACCAGTCCTGGCTCGGGTCGTCACTGTCTGACCAAAGCACGACCCCCATGTCCAGCGGTAGAGAAGTCTTCACTCCCTCTGGTTCCCTAGAAACAATGCTGTTGCCTGGTAGGGCATAAACTTCACAAGTCATGAACTTAACCATGACCTAGAATTTTTTTTTTTTTTTCCCCCAACAGAAATTCAGTATATACACTTTGGTTGAAAGAAAAACACATGCTATGACTCATAGCACCTAATTACAGATGACAGGCCATGGTGGTGTTGTTACCTGTGCTATTAGATGTTTTTCCTGATACATGATGCTGCCACTTTCCTGCAGCCTTGAACAAGTTTCCCTTTCATTACACCTGGAGATGTTAGTTTATTATCGGTATTTGTCATACGCTTCCAGCATATTTAGCAAGAAAAAACAAATGCAAATAATTATCATTTTTTTCATGTTAGCTTTTTTTTTTTACAAGCAAATATATGCTTTATGATTTTAAATGAAACTTGGTTTCGCAGCGTATTGTGGATGATGACTTTCTGAAGAAAATCATCAGACAGGTCCTGGAGGCAGCCTGGAAAAAAGGCCTAGAAAAAGACAGCCTGGAGAATGGCTTTCTTCTGTTGGATATATAAAGATTTTTGCCACGATTTATGCTATCTTTATGAAGACACGAGGAATTCTTTTGACAATTTAAATCCCTACACTGAAGTAAGGGTTTTTTTGTGTTGTATTTTGTTTGTTTGTTTGTTTGGTTTTTTTTTTTGGTGCTGTCAGTAATATAGCACACATACTACAGTATGCACAAAATACCAAGATTTTAAAGTCTGGCAAACTAAACGGTATTGTGTGATGTTTTTGCATGGATTTTTTTTGTGAAAATGGTGAAAACACTATCCAAGAAAAAACTGTGCCTTCAGTTTTAGTCCTGAGTGTTTTTTATGGTATCTGATGAACTGAAAGAAAGAATATTTTTCAAACACATAAAAATCTTGCAACACACACATTGCCTAGGATTATATAAGGCTCTTACACCTTTCTACTTGTGAAAATATTCTTTTAACAGTTATACTGTACCACTCAATATAACTTCTGTATGTGTGAAAACATATTTATGAAATACAAGTAATTAACTGATCAAATATTCTGGATTATTTGCTTATCAAGTTGAAAGGTGCACTAATGAGCGCACCCAGCCCAGTAAATCTGACAAACAATGAAATATGAGGAGAAATCATGAAACTAAATACGTGTTTGTCCTTTAGGATGTTTTAATTGGTCTTGAATTATTGAGTGCTGATAAAGATTGAGAAAAAATATTATGTCCAAGTTAGAGTAGTTGCTCCAAGGAATCAAACCAAGTCAGGATATCATAAGAGGTTTAGAAAACTTGACCTGCAAGGTACAATAACACATGGATATAGCTCCTATAACCTCATATATTGCTTTCTGAAAGTTGATGTGCCTTTGATCAGTATTCTTTGGAATGACACTGACTTCAGGAAGCATGTGGATTTTCAGATGATGACTCTGATTTAGTGATCGGTCATGTTGGAGATGATATTTTTGTTTTGGAGCTGAGTGTGTCTGTGTAAGATAACAGCAGCCTAGAGGATGGTGGATGTTTTCAGATAGCAAAAGTGATTAATGTTAAAGGACTAATAAATCTTATGCTTAAACTCAGCTTTTCTTATAAATGGCTTTATTTACTTTAAAAATTAGGGAATCCATATTGATTTTTTTCTCCTCCTGGGTATAACACAGTGCCAGAAGTGAATATTTTTTGAATGTTTGGAGCCTATGATCTTAGACTAGGGATACAAATGCCAGCTGGAAAGAAAAATTATTCCAAAGTTATAAGAAGCTGAAGGTACTGTTCTTCATCTGATTGTCATATTAACCTCAAACTCAAATGTAGCTCCTTTGGTAGACCTATAATAAAATGAATAATTATTTCATGTCCTGCATAGCATTACATACAGCAGGCAAGGACTATGCTATCAGTTGCTGTCACTGCTGTGAAAATATATATGAGAAAAACAGATCAAGCTTTCCATGCAGCAAGAAATGTTTTGTGTTTTTCTGTGTTGGTTATTGTAAAAAAAAAACATACTTTGAAGCTCAAAATTTAATTTCCATTCAAGAAAGCTGCTTTCTTTAGAGGTTAAACAAACATGCAATCCTGTAAAATTAACGGGATTAATTAAAATGTGCATGTGTTTGGGAAGTATCCATAAGCATAACAGAGATTTACTCTCTCATATCATATTGAATAAATTTTCATGAATTTCCTGTGAGATGTTTAAGGCATTTTATGGCCTTGTTTATAAAAGGAAACTAGGGATTTCTAACTCGATTAGCTTTAAGAAAATAATCGAATGAACATATTCAAGCATTTTGTAAAGTATTTCTATTTATTAGATAATTATCTTTCTAAATAAATATATTACAGAGAAGAATTTACATCTCTTGCACTTCTAATTCAAAACAGAGGTACTTCTTATTCTGTAGTCTTCAGTAATCTTTTACTATTTACAGCTAAACAATGTGACTAGCTTCCAACTGAGAGCAGTCACTTCAACTGCCTGTCTGCCTGATTTGAGCAAGAAAAAGCCATTCCCTTTTAATGGCACCTTCGTGCTGCTTTTTGCTGGTCTGCCTGCCTACAAAATGTACTCGCTCTGCGTCGATGCCAGCCTGTGCAATTTGTTCCTGGGAAGCTGATGCTCACACATGTGCCAGGGACTGGCTGGTGACCGTGTAAACAGAGTTCCCTTCTGGACCAAACCACCAAAGACTTGGGTTTGTTGCAGCTCCAGCTGTAGAGGTACAATTTCAGTTCTTGTATGTTGGCTGGTCTTCCAAAACCTGAAAAATGGGGCTGTGGATTGCCTGGAACTAACTAGAAATCTTGGTCAAACTTTAAAATGTTTTGATTTGCAGGGTTTGGGTTTTTTTTCAGTGTCTAGACACAAAGTTCGGGAGGGGATGGATGCCCTCTTAGCTGATGGCTAACAGCAAATTTGCAAATGGTTAAGGCATTCTGAAACAGTTAAAACACTGGGAAAAGTATCCATCAAAAGCTACTAAATAAGCAAGAAACTGTTTGGCAATTGCTGGACTCTGGGAGAGTATTCTAGAGAGATAGAAGTACATGTTTCCCTGTTCTCACCCTTTTCTGTAGGCATCCATTGGTAGCCTCGGCCCCAGACAAGAGAAGCCCACGTTTTCATTTGGGAAACAGAGGTTCAGCGTTAGGGGATTTGAAACTATTCCTCCGCCCTCAGGGTAACATCCCAACCATTGTATATGTGGTCATCTGCAGGAGACAGCTCTCCTATCTGTTATGCTTCACTTGATGCCAAGCACTTGAGTGCCAAGACTAATTCAATCATCTGGTATTTGGGACACATCTCTTGCATTGGTGGAGGACACCTGTTTTTCTCTTCTAATGGGTGGTGAAATAACCCATGGAAACAAGAGCAGAGAGTATGAGAGCAACCTCCTTCCAAATACATTGTAAGGTGATGATCAGACCCCTTCTTTTGGAGGAGCAGAGGAATCAAGGGGCTCAATCCAGGTCACCTATGTGTTGGCTGAAAAAACCTTATGGCCAGACTGTTGGGTGAAGGAGAAGCAGCATATCCTCACCCCATGTTTCACTTTAATGAGAAAAACAACATGAAACATTTTGGGTAATCTCAAACTATTTTCTTTTCCAATTTGGCTACTGAACTGAAAAATCAATTATGCCTACAGCTCTGCTGGAGATCTTTGGTTGAGTTCTCGTTTTGTCTGCCAAGGTTGCAGTGAAAAGCATTTAGAAGGCTGCATTAGTAGATCAGATGCCATTGTCTTTTATACGCTGTACTGGTAGGCTTTGGACATAATTGCACTGTTTTACTGGCCCTTGCTGCGATAAAATATCCACAGAAAATGAGATTTGAATTCTGGGTACTGGATGAAGGAACCGATGGAAGAGAACATGAATTTTGCAGATTCCAGTTTGTGTTGAAATTATTTATAAAAGACATCAGCTGAAGACGTGTAAGGTCGGTCAAGCTAAACCAGTTTTTTTTTTTTACCTGAGATGATTCAAAACAACTATCATAAATAGGTACGGACTCTTCTGATTGACATTTCTCAGCCTGTGTTCTCCAGAGGCAGTTTAGTGAGGGCTTTTTTGCCCCTTTCTGCCAAGTTAGAGACAGAAAACTGAGTGAGATGAAAAACCAGTCTGAGATATTATGATAAAAACACCAGGAGTGATCTAAATGCTCATAGGACTATATGGGCTGTTGGAAGCCCTCTGAAAACTGCGGAAGCTATTGGAGAGAGCATTTGCCACTCCCATTTTCTATTTTTCTGTTTTTCCTTTATATTCGAGTTGTGAAACTGGCAGATTCTGAACACTTAAGCAGTTGCATATATAATCATCCAGTATCCAGAAGCCGCCCTGAAATAACCTGGTTTGTTCCCATAGATAACTGCAACTGAAGTTTTCTCTATTTAGAAGAAAAAAGAAGCCAATGGTGAAACGCTGTATAAAGAAGAAAATGAAGTTCAGGTATTTATGTCTAGAACTAGACATTAAAAAAGCGAAAAAGAATTATCCCCAAAACAAATCAGGACTATGTTAAGATACAGTTCCATGTTACATGTTTGCTATTGCAATAAAAAACAGAGAAGCCAGAGGTAAGATTAGAGATCCATCAGTTTACTGAGATCGAAGAGGGTCAGCTTTTCTGTTTTACACCTGAGGGCTTCACGTGGGGAGATGTGGGTTTTGGGGGGGCCGTGCCATTTCCTTTTTCCATGATTGCTGTTTCTGAACTATTATGGTGGCATTCTGCTTTCACTGAATTTTTGAAGCTATCAAGTTAGAAGATATGTGTACGGGATGGAGCTGACCCAGGTAAACATCTGGTTTAACTGAGCCTTTTCTTTTGGAAATATGGATGGAAGTTTCACAAGAACCTGCCCCAAAGGGGTCTTGGTCCACTCTGGTGTGCAGCTATGGAAAGCATGCCTGTTCTCAGGAAGGGTTCTGGGAGCTTCTGGTTTTGTTTGTGGGAAAGAGGGTATTTCTGCTGCCAGTGTGTTGTGCTCTGCTCCAGGGATTTCTACTCACTCTATTAGATTTTTATTTTTCAGCCTAGGAGGGATTGCTGGCTGTTCATTGGGAAGGTAGAGAATTCTGAGCTCAACTGATCTTGAGTGATTCTTACATTTTTTTTTATTTTGGACCATGAGCTAAGTGCTATACATATCCTTCTCAACTGACAATATTTTTGTCTTTAAATATATATTTGAAATATATATCTTTGGGATCCATATTGCCTAATGTATTTTTAATTTTTTTAAAAAGCCCTTTTTTTTTAAATCTCTCATTTCAGAAACTGCTTTAGTTTTATTTAGGAGTCTTAGTACATTTGTCCCCTGCCAAATAAAAATTGAATTCCAGCATGAGTTTTTTTGGTTTGGTTTTGTTTTGTTTTTTCTTTGCAATATCCAGTTAATGTTGCATAAGAGAAAGAATTCAATTCTCGAAGAGAAATTCTCTTAACTGCACTTGATGTATGGGTTTAGGGAATTCTGCCTGTTAAGGTCTCCCTTGCTGTTTGTACGCATGGATCCCAGTTATCGCTAACCAACTTATTCAATCCCATATGCAACCAAATTCTTAAATAAGTTAAATTATTTGCTATCTACTTAAACTCTTGAGCTATAAACAAGGATGAACTGCAAATTCTTGTTAAAATTAAGCTCTGATTTAGAACGATTCAGCTTGGATTTAGAGATATTACTCAATTTTTTCCACAGTTACAGGTGTCACTTTAACTGTGATGCTTACTAAAATGGAAATTATCCGTGTGTGGAAGTAATTTATGCAGCCTGACTCCTCTTGTAATGCCTGTTAGATCCTGTAAAATTGCTAAAGGTTTCAAAGCCAGGGAAAATAGCATTCTTGGGGACAACCCAGCTTGGTGCTCCTGTGAAGTCGTAATGAGGGAGATCTTAAACCATTCATCTGTAGCCTTGCTTGTGGGTTTGAATAAATCATTGTGACCCGATACCAAGGCTCTGAATCCAGACCTGCCCTGCACATGACTGACCTGCTCGGAGCCAGTTCTCAGCTTTGTGAAGGTAAACTCAGTGTAGAGTCATGGCTTTGCATTAGCATTGTGTAGCTGCTTTTGGAACAGGCTCATTTTTCTTGGAAAAGTTGTTAGGTGAACCTAAGAAGAAAGCAATAAACGTCAGGTCCCTTTTGATACATTGTTTGGTGATTATCACTTACACTGATATAGCTGAATAATTGTATAACGACACTTAAGACTATTTAGCACATGCGTCTTCATTGTTCTGTTAAACTCTTCTATTTATTTTTCTATTAACCCGCATTTCATGTATAGTATTTCATACCTCAGCTCTCTGTGGGTTGGGACAAGGAAGAGCAGGACTCTGTATTCTTCTACTACCGCAATCCATCAAAAATATTATTATTGATCACTATGAATTGAGATTAGGGGCTGTTTACTACATTTCCACCCATCTATTTAAATCAGATTTCACAAAGGAGAGAACTAATTAGTAGAGCCTCAGAAATTTGCAAAAGGACCTCAGCGACTAGATAAATCTATCATGACACTTAAAGGTGAAACTCTGGGATAATGCAAATGGGAATATATATATCTAGCCCTGCCTATGCCAGGTAATCTCCAAACTGCTGCTCAGGAGAGAGATCTTGGGGTTGGCAACAACAGTTCCATGAATCACCGTCTCCAAGGACAGAAGAGGCTTGGACTCAGGCTGGCGAAGAGATGATTCGAGCCGGGAGGTAATGCAGATAAATAACATCATCGATAGCTGTAAGAAGCTGGACTGGGAATGACAACTGGCTAACTCTCCTGACAGAAGTCTTACAGGGATGTCATGTTTTGTACAATGAAATTCCTGAGAAAAAGAAATTGAAGAAAAAACCCAACCCACCACCCTCCAAAAAGAAAAACAATTTCTGAAACCAGGAACTGGTAAAGGATACCTGAAGTGAAAATGAATAAAGAGGTAATTAGCAAAAGTTATAGAAAATAATCTGTTAACGGCTATTAAAGCACACAGAGATGCTGATATCATAATCTCCATCAAACTCTGAATTTACAAGTTGCTGAAAGTCAGCAGGGTGTTTCTGAGGGAGGTTTTCCTGTGCTGTAATGTTTTTTTTCTGACTCACCAGTTATTGACCATCTTGAGATGCTGGGTTAGTTAAACCTTAGAGCTAGCCTTCCTTTTGGACTGTGAGGGAAGAATTTGGTTAGTTTAGAGAAGATAAATTGGGGAAGAAACAGATAATAATAACAGCTGATCCAGCACAGATGGAGGCAGTGATACATCATAAGACACACATGAATTATAATAGACTACGCAAATCCACCAACCCTAAAAATTTAAAAACAAAACACCACCAAGCATGCTGTCTGCTAAGGCGGATTTAGTGTGTAATGTCATTTAACCTCAGTTACTTTACAGAGATGTTTCTCATAAAAATGTTCTCCAAGGCTGATGAAATCACAGGCTTATACTTTGCCTGATTTGCTTCTGAGCAGAATAATCGAATATTTTTCTTAGAAACTGGTCAACTCGTTGTAGCAGAGCTGAAGCCAAATCAAATTAAGCAGATGTTTACATTTTCTGAGATAATACCAACTATGTTTGGAGTGTTATGAGTAAGAAACATATATAAAGTAAGAAAATTCTGAGTGTCATATTTCTACTGCGCTATCAATAGACCCAGACTTGGTTGTATTTAGAAGTCACGTCACTTTGCTTGCAGCTATTTCTCCATGGTTTCCAAACTGCATGCTTAATCTATAGACTGAGTGAGCCACCTAATTTATTATATACTTGCAGAGAGGCTAAGAAGGTGTATTGTGTCACTTTGTGTAGTTCAGAGAGAGAGAGACTTCTTTGTCACCAGTGGTGTTAATTTTAGAGAATAAAATATGGGGGGAGGAGGGGAAGAAAAGAAAAAAAAGAAAGTCCATCAACTTTTCTATGAAAAGCAGTCCCTTTTGCAAAATAAACAACCTCCTGTCATGCCAGCACAAGATAAAAACACGGTAAGGAGTAGGGTAAATTAGAAACTTGTCAAGGAAGACCTTTGCATGAAGATTACACGATTGGTCTTGCAAGCAACACAAACTTAGTAATTGATGTATACGTGCTGTACTGAGTCACTGTTTTTTTTCCTTTTTATCTGAAGGGTGAATGAAGGTAAGATGAAAGGGGATGTCCGTGTTACAAAACACTTTTTAGAAATTGCTTATTTTGGTTAATGCTTATGAATTTATGATCACAGCGGGCACTGAGCACCCATCAATAATAAAAGCCAGTGACAAAAGAGAGAACAAAATTCTCCATACGTACAACGTCTGCTTCCCCACAGACCCAGCAGAAGTGGTAGGATCCATGACTTTGCCAGCAATTTTGTCTTAGTTTTACATGCTTCGTAGGGAACGCTGGGCACACAGCACCATTTTGAGCACAGCTCTCTGACTGCACTGATGACCCGGGATGGAGCTGTGTTTCTGTGCTCCTCCAAATAGCCTGGAGAAAGGACTGGACCTGGGAGCTACCTCGTAATAAGTGCAAAAGTACCGCAAAGATTTCCCTTGGGTTTAGTGCTTCCATGGCAATAAGGCACCTGTGACTTTGTAGACCTCTGTAGCGTTCCTTGTAAATCCTCTTGTTTCCTGGCTAAAAACCCCTTGCTTGCATAGTCTGCCCTGACAGAGAAGCCACTGTACATGTTGTGGTACATCTGGAAAGACTTTGTTATCACAGCAAGAAATAATTTTACCAATCCCTCTTTCAGGCAACAGTGGATGCACGGATCTCTTCAGTGGTCAACTTCGATTGGAAGAACGGGCAGTTTGTTCCTGCCTTCGTCATGCTAAACCATCCTCGCTTGGTTTCTTTAAAAGCCACCCTTTGATGAAGGACTCCAGGAAAAACTCTCCTGGCCATCCAGGTAGAGTCCATTACCTGGACCAGCCTTTTCCACGTGCCTGTTGACAGCTGCAGGTTTGTAAAGGAGATATGTCCCTTTCCAAAACTCAGCTGCATTGTTCTTATGCAGGTGTTCACTCCTGGTTTTCACTTTACTTTCTACTAATCTTGGTCAATAGGACACTGAGGGTTATCTATATTCCCTTTAAATTAATTGTAGAGTGATCACAAATGAATAATTATTTGAACTTTCTTTTCTGTCCAGAGAGAGCAAGTTAGTACTTCATATACATATTCATACATAGTGTAAGACCCTGTGAAATAAATGGGGAAGATGTCAGGGTAGTATTTAGGTAATCTCAGCTGTCTGGGGAACGGCTTTCTTTGGACATCCTGAGCTTTGAACAGCACCCTTTGAATCAGAAAAGAATTGCAATTTGTTCCTCTCCTCTGGATTACAGGAGCTTTAGCCAAAGAGTTTAAGGAGTTTACACCAGTTTTGTGGCTATATCTCTGTAAAATGCCACTTTATAACCTGCTATGTCATGAGCCATGGTAATACCTCTGGAGCTGGTTCTTCCTTTGTAGGGGGGCTGCTGATATTTGAAGTATTCGGTTTGATTTCAGAAACCGTTCGAGGAAAAATGCACTGCTCTCGTGTAGAACTCTCATTTATTCTAGGGGTCAGCCCAGCCATTAAGCAATGAAAGCAGAAAGTGCCATCCAATAGTCCAAATACATTTACAGAATAACCGTGCAAGATCATTTGCTCTTGCCGTTTTCTCTTGACTCCCTGTTCTTCTCTAGAAATCCATCCCAGGTGTTCAGAGTCTCTTAAGCATAAAACAAATATTCTATATTCCTAAGCCTTCCCCAAGAGGGACTGCTGCGTTGTTTTCTCAGCTTCCTGGGATTTTTTTGGTTATTTTAACCAGGAATCTGGGTTGAGCTTGAGCCCGGGCCTGGAGCCCCCACTGCAGGGATTTGATTTTACAAGTGAAAACCTGGGACGTGGTCCCGTGACGGGGAGTAGGGGAGGGAGTGCATGAGGGGAAAGATGTTTGTGCAGGGAGAGAAATGAAACAAAAAGGAGGTTCTCTTTATAATTTGGGTGGTAAAACATGCGTTTATACTTTTCCCTCACTGCTATCATTCTCCATGCAGTCCCACATTTGGCTTCAATGTCTCCCTAAGATGGGAAAGGAGCACATGCTAATATTTTTGCTCACCTAGAAAATGCATTCCCAGGACATGGTACTGGAGCTGAGGAACCCGTGAAGGTGAAGGGTCCTGCAGTCTGAGTTTTGTGGTGTGATGGACAACGTGCTGCGGCTGTTCCTGCTCGGCCAGCTCAGCCCGCTGCCGTCGGAGCGCTGCCTTGCTGTGAGTATCCTCCTCTGCTCCGTCCTGGAGCTGGCCTAATTGCAAGAGAAACAAAGACAAATTGGGAAGTCACAGGCTGGATATAATGATACTTCCCACAGCTAAATAATATTAAAAAAAGAAAAAAAGCCGAGCAAACAGGAAAGTGATTTTGCCTAAAGGCGCCTCTGAACAATATACTTGGCAAATGACTTTAAACCTAAAGCTGTCCCATCTTCAAACCCCTTGGGGATTAGCTTCCCTTAGAAGCAATTAGAAGTTACACACCAGCTGTGTTTCAGCTGTGATTTGTATTCTGTAAAGTTTCCTCCTTGTGTCTTTTCTTTAGGTTTATTAAGGCCTCCTTTGATTCCCTTTTTCCCTCTTCTCCTGCCCTCCCGGTTTATGCGAATGGTGAGGATTTTAAGTGGCAGCCACTGACGGTGATGTATTTTTAACTTATTTCTGATTTAAAAGCTTTCAGTCATTCTTTTCCTGAATTTTTGTGCAATCCCCAACCTGAGGTTCAAAATCAGTTCCTGAAGTGTCAACTTTGATACTCTGCAGAGGCTTGTAAATGGGACACAGAGAACAAATTTTGGCCGAGGAGGAATCTGTCTTTCTGTCTGTATATCTAACTGTGCAAGGCAGTGGAGCATCATCTGGCTGCGAGGAAAGCCATAACTGACCGCACTGCACTGCACGGCACGCTCATACATGTGACCTAGGAAGCATAAAGTTTATATATACAATATATATAAAAATTATATATATATATAAAAAGTTTATATATACAAATATATTATGAAAAATAATCTCACAACTGTCAGAACTGTGGTCAAGTGGGTTAGTTAAAATCTGCACAACCATTTCTAACAGTAATTTTCCCATTCAAGAGAAAGGCTTCCAGTGTTTGCAGAGTGTCAACTAACCTCGACGACACTCCTAATTTTTCTGGTAGGGATATGTTTAGGATAATTGAATACCTGAAAGGGAACATCCTAAGCCTTGTCAAATTAAAGAAGGCATGATCACAGATTTTGCTTGCTCCTCAGTGTGACAGAGAAAAAAAAACCCACAGTAATTTTATTGTTTATCTTTTTTCAAAATGATAGGTGTTGGAAGCTGACATAGCTACTAATACCATTTGTGTTTCTCCATCTGCATGTAAAATCCATCTGTTTGTGGAAATCGTATTTATGCAGACCGTAAATCCTATTGAGTCTCAGATATTAGAGATTGTGGCTATAATGATATAGGGAACCGTTTTTATTAAGAATCAGAAATTGAATTAGATAATTAGATTTATTGATGGGAAATTAAATTGAACAACTCAGAATTGCCTTAAGTTAGCATAGCAAGATTTTCATTACTCTAAATTTAGAAAGTTTCTGTTTTAGTAGATGCTTTTCAGCTAGTGAGATACAAGCTGGTACGCTTGCCTGGAAAACGTGATTCTTTGGTCACAACACTACAGTTTGTACCAGCTGGCTGGATTTTTCTTCATGAATGAAACACGTGTATTTTCTATTTTAACAGCCTTCCAGATATCCAATATCATGAAACAAAACTGGAAAACAGAGATGTTTTTTGCATACGACACTCTTCTCTGTGAGGCAGGGCTGACGCACCTTTACTGGTATGTCTATGATATGTTTCATAGTCATAAGATTTTTTTTTTTTTTTTCTTTTTTTTCCCCAGCCGTGTATTCCTTAGCCAAATCTTAAGTCATTTGGGCTGGAATTTTCTGTGCAAGTTGTCTTTCTTGCTCCATCATCTAATTATGGAAGAAAAAAATCCCTGCCTCACTTTCACATAGAGACAAGGTGAGCTGGGGTGGGTGGGAAGGATGCTGGAACCACAGGATTAGTTGGGAAATGTAAAGTAGGCTTAAGAGGGGACCCATGAGGTATAAGGACGGAGGTTGCTGAGCCTCTTGTTGGAGCAAACAACCTTGTGTTCAGGGCTGGGACTCCCCCCCTCGACATGGGGAATGGAGATAACCAAGATTGTCCCGTGACCAGTTCAGTGGAGGGGAAATAAGGTGGTGAGACAGGTCCCCCTTCATTCCCCCGGGGTGTAACCCACGGTCCTGATCCCTCCTCTGGAGAGAAGTGCCTGTAAAACACGCTGGCCAGACCTCTGTAGTGTTCGGGAGGTGAAAGCCACCACTGCTGCCTTTACTTGTCAGCTCCAATGAAGAGGTGTGTGCTGAGGACCTATCGGTCCTACTCCTGCTGCCCGTGCATTTAGGTCAAAAAAAAGTAACAACATTAACAACATTTCTGTATTTTTTTCAGCTTTTTAAAAAAATCCAAGTCACACATGAACAGTGGCATGTAGGCAGTGTCTGTGTATGAGAAGGTATGATACAATTACTTGCAATTACAGCCCAAGACCTTACAGAATAAAAGCATTGATGCTGACACCTGAAGGAGACTAGAGAAGCAACCACTGGAGAACCACGGGCTCTGATGTCCTGCGTAGGAGAGACCGTGCTGGCGTTTGCTGGTGAGCAGTAACTGAGGGAAGTGAAACTTGCAGTTGGCAGCCAGTAAAAAGGAGTAAGCAGAAAAATAATTTGCTGGGACGGATGTCAGAAAAGATGTGGTCAGCTTCCTATCAAAGGCACTGCTGCAGGAAAAAGCGTGATCCTCTTTTCAACTCTTGTGGGAAGCCTAACGCAAAGACATACCAGATGGCAGCCTGGGAAAGACGAGTGGACCATGCTGGTAGGATGAAAATCAGAAAGGCCTTCTTAAAATCAATTTAGTCTTTTGCAGACAGCCACTGTGAGCGGTGCTGCATAGACATTATGTGGTTGCAGTTGCTTAAAATCTCAGCAGCAAGCAGGAGCTGTGTTCTGCCAGGAAGCTCCGAAATCTCCTGCCGCCTGGGAGTGCGACACAGCGACCGCTCGTGCTCGTGCTCCTGCCGAAATGCTGGGCTGGCCAGGGCACGGCTGTTGCACATTGCTTACGGATAAATGCTTCATATGGTGTTTGTTTGGCAGCATTGGACAGCCAAAGTGTGGTAAAAAAATCATGACAACTGCTTCCTAAAATTCCCTGAGCAGAGGAAGATACAGGGAAAATGGCTCTTTGTTTTGCTGACAATTCGTGGCTGCCAGAGGAGGATTTCTAGGTTGTCAGAAGCTGCATTTTATCCTCATACCCATGGAGCTTTTTAGATCCCACATGGAGCTCTTACGGTTTGAGGGCAGGAGCTGTACTTGTATGGGGCATCAGCTCCTTAACCATGTTGTTTCAGCTCCTGGCTGGAGATGATGCCATTCCAAGCCCCAAAGCAGTGGCTCCAAACACTGGCAGGAGCATCACTGGTGACACAAAGCCCAGTTCTTTAGCAGGGGATGTCTGTGTTGTCTGAAGAGATAAATGCTTCCTTTGCCTCATTTCACAGAATCACAGAATCATTTAGGTTGGAAAAGACCTGTGAGATCATCAAGTCCAACCGTCAACCCAACCCCACCATGCCCACTAAACCGTGTCCCACAGTGCCACGTCCACATGTTCCTTGAACACCTCCAGGGATGGTGACTCCACCACCTCCCTGGGCAGCCTGTTCCAGAGTCTGACAACCCTTTTGGTGAAGAAGTTTTTCCTAATATTCAGCCTAAACCTCCCCTGGTGCAACTTGAGGCCATTTCTTCTTGTCCTATCACTTGTCACTTGGGAGAAGAGACCAACACCCACCTCACCACAACCCCCTTTCAGGCAGTTGCAGAGAGCGATGAGGTCTCCCCTCAGCCTCCTCTTCTCCAGACTGAACACCCCCAGCTCCCTCAGCCGCTCCTCATCAGACTTGTGCTCCAGACCCCTCACCAGCTCCGTCGCCCTTCTCTGGACACGCTCCAGCACCTCAATGTCCTTCTTGGAGTGAGGGGCCCAAAACTGAATTTGTATAGTTTGACATCATACCATGCACTGCTGCTGCTCTGGTGGTTGCGGTACCTGAGCAAAGCTGTGTAGGACACCAGATACATGCACATTTTAAATACCGGTGCAAAAACTGTGGAAGTACATCCCAACAGCTGCAGCCGGTCATATAAACAGCTCCTGAGGATCCTCTGTGTCAAACACAGTGAGGTTGTGCTCGTATTAAATCAGCAGATGAACTTTTAAGACCATATCCAGATTGGCTTCACTTAAGAAAGAAGATGTAGTCAATCTGAGATTTTACTGGTGTTCAGGGGAATTCAGTAACTAAACGCAGTACTTCTGCAGGGTCAGTCCTAGGCAATCGGCTGACTTCATGAACTTGATTATGGGTTCCCTTCCCACACATCTGTACTGAATTACATCAGTGAAACGTGCAATAGGTCATTCTGTGCATCTGCAGCTTCATTAATTGCACAAGAAAAAACAGGTTTTTGTTTTGCTTAAGTGCCCAAAGTACAGAAAGCCAGAGCACTCTACAGGAGAGCAAATTTTCTTCATTTTGTACAAAAGTTAAGTAAAAAGCTACATTTGTCTGGTGCAATGGAGTTAAGGTAATACCTGCATATCTGAAGCGTCTCTCTGCACTTCCCTCTTTTTTAAGTTTGTGCTTCCTAACTCCAACTTTGAAGTTGATCTTTTCCGACTCCTCATAACATTTAATTTTGCAACATCCTCCAGCAACTACTTCACTGCACTGGAGTAAGTCCTTGACCAAGAAACACATCTTTCCTGCTTTTAGGGTTGATTCACGTTTAGATGCTGCTCAAGCCATCCCGTCAGCAACCAACAGGGAGAAAATCCTTCGAGTGGTAAACCTGAAGAGGAAATACTGAAGATAGACTGGAAAACATGGAAAGCCAGATTCGTGCCAATAAACGCTCAATGAGGCAGCATCACCCAGGAAGAAGAAAAAATTACGTGTCCTCTGTAAAAATCTTCAGTTTTTTCATTCCTGTAAGTTTTCCTGCATGTTAGTATTTTGTTATCTTCTAAAGTTACAGTGAACAATTATGTTTCTGTTAATTCTCAATTCCCAATCCGATTTATAACTTAACCTGTCCTTTCCTTTTTCCTCTTTGTGCTTAAAACTGTTTCACATCAGGTACCTTTTCCATTCACATGCTAACAATATTCTTTTCAAATCCCTAATAACCTCCTTGTTATTTCACTGCCAGACTTTTTCTTTTTGCACTTCTTTTTTCTTCAGAAGAAAATGTTCCCACAAAAATCCAGCTATTTGGATATACTGAACTCATTCATAAACTGTTCAGTTCTGCTATTGTAATTACTTTTCAATCATGTTGTCTTTAGCAAGCTTCCTTCCTTAGGTGTTATTTCAGATTTGAGTATTTTAATATTTCAGTACCTGTTTTTACATAGCTTTTGGATTGTTCAGTGATCTTTTATTGCATAACTGAATTATAGTTTTCTGTCTTCTTTCAAACGTCTAAATTGGTGGGCATACTTGGCTTTTCTTATATTCTCTTCAAGGCTTTTTGATCAATTCTGGCAAGAATCTATCTTTTATTTTTCTTGGTAGTTCCTTTTATTATCTCTGTAAAAACTCCCATGTCAGCTCAGTTGAAATAACTGTATTTGTACCTGTGAAAATGCATCTATCCAGCTTATGATAAAAGGCATTCTTTGTAAAGAACAACATTAACTTTCCATTCTTGTGGCTTTGGAAAGTTTTCTTTATTTTTTCCAGTTGATGTTGCACCATTATTCTACTTGAAGACACAAGAATTTTTAGTGTTTGATTTCAAACTTGGTGTTTCTTGTATGAGATGGGCCATCCTCAGGAAGCCGTGGTACTCTTCAGAAGAGATGTTGGTGCTCCCTCTCTTGGGCCACCTTCTGTGAAGGGTGGCATTGCTTGCTCTGCGTGACTAAAAGATCTTTTCTGCAGTGATTCATGCCTTGCAGCTTTTGTACTGCTAGACTGACCTGGGAAGCCTTTTTTTTTTTTTTTTTTTTTTTTAAATTGCTGTCCTTCACACACATGTAGAATTTTGCTAATTTTTTTGAGAGATTTGTTTAGTTCCAGTGTAACCACTCAGCTGCACCTATTTTTTTTTACTTACCAAGTCTCTTTAATTCACTACTTGAGTAAATTGGTAATAAGAACAGTGATATAAAATAATCTAATCAAGCGAATAGTATACGTAGCTTTGAGGTTGTTTTTAAACAGTAAATCTCAAAGGATTTTATGGAGCAGTCATTATTGCTGTCTTCACTAACCTGATGGGGAGAACAGAGGTGCAGTGATTTATTTAAGTAAGTTGCTGAGTGCAGGATAATAGCATCCCCGTCTCCTGGGTTCCAGTCCTTTCCTGCTTATGGTATGGTGCACTGCTGGCTGGCTGTGTGGGCTTTTCTTTTATGCTTTTCAACTCATTTTTACTCTGGATAATTATCTTGGGGAAAATGAAATAGTGATTGTTTTAACCCTGTGTTTCGCATTACACAGTAAAACCAATATGGATATAATGTAAGATGGGTTAGGGAAGCAGGCTGCAAGTGCGAGTAGGAAGATACTGGATTTCTGTTTGAGTTTTCCTGTATCAGTATGTCCACCAGAAAGCTGATTAACAGTGTCTGGGGACAGGCAGTGGTATGATACTTTTGCCAGTTAAATTTTAATAACAAGCAAGTCAAGGTATCTCCCGAATTTGAAATAATTTTCTACTGTATTTCTTTTCTTCTGGGGGAGAAAAAACACCTAAAAGATATCAGAAGTAATCTTATGCTTTGGTTTGCTGACCTGTATACCTGTTTTAGAGGGAAGAGGCAACAGATGAAAAGTCTGGCCTTCAAAGGATTTGTTTCTCTGCAGGTATAAGTATGGATATTAAGAAAGGCATATGCAGAAGCCATGTAATCCCAAAATACTGCTTGGACTAAAATAGATCAATGTACATTAACTGACTAGGTTTAAAAAGTGAGGCAATTCAGAGACCCTCACCTGATACGCACTTTGAGACTGTCTAATTGTTTGTAATAGGGAAAGAATTCCACAGTATTTGCTGAATATTTTGCGCTGGAAAACAAATTAGCTAAATTTTTTTAAATGGCTTGTAGCCTGGCTTGTGATTTGTCAGAAGCAAAAGCTCTTGCGTTATTTAAAACAATACTTAAGAGAGAAAATATATTAGCAGCCAAGAGTTCAGTGGTTCTTAAGTTCAGGGCTACTTACAAATATAAACACAGCATCACAGTTGATAGCGTTTTCTGTCTGTGTATGATTTAAGTTTCCATTCCATGATACGAGCTGTTGCACTAACCATTGCACATAGGTTTTAATTCCTGGTGAGTTCTTTTTCCAAGCAGGGAAGAACGTGAACTGCAAAAACTGCCCCTCGGTGCATATCCAAGATTGGGAACAGCGAAGCCTCTTGTCATCAGTCTTAGCTACAGCCATCTGAAACCCCACGGGAACTGCCAATCTCTGCAGTCTTGGGGTGAAAAATCTCCACTTACGCTATGGAAAATCACTGCTTGCTTTGGTAAATTTTCCTTCATGAGTAGCCATATCAGCTGCCAAAAGTCGGGGAAGTGCTGTAGAATGGTGGGACAAATGTGCCATGGGAACTTTTCCTTAGCAACGCATCTAGTATACAGCACACAAGTGATGCAAATAAGCAGAAATGTGAAAGGTACCTGAAGTGGGGCTGGCTTTACTAACGGGGCAATGATTAGGGTAGTTGTTTGCAATATGAACCTTTTCTCAAGCAGTTCAGACAGCAGGTACCTCCGAGACAGGCACCTTTATGTCCAGCTGGGAGTTTTGATGGTTTTCAGATTTGCAGGTGATGTTGAGCTGTTGCTGCTTCCATGCAGTTGGCCTCCGGGTGACTGTGGCATGACCGGCAGTGCCGGGAAAGAGCGTCCCCTCTAATAAATGCCCCACCACATACTGTGGGTGTTGCTTTTGGGCTGCTGGCTCTACTGCCTGCTGTAGACATGAATGAGACCTCATTACTGCATTCAGCTGGGAACCCCTAATGATGCTGTTAGTCCCCCTGCAAATCTCCCACGGACCTTGTGGGAAGGAGAGCTTCCCAGTGGGTTAGCAGCGATGTCCTGTTGTCTCTAAGTGCTGAAGTTGGGTCTGGACTCTGGTAGGGGAATAGAGAGGAAAACATGTCTGTCTTTTTCTCTTTTCTGCTTTTTTCTCTTTTCTGCTTTTTTCTCTTTTCTGCTTTTTTCTCTTTTCTGCTTTTTTCTCTTTCCGCTCCTGTTCCAATAAATGTTCCTCAAGAATTGCTGTATTTTTCTTATGGAGGGATAAGTGCTAAAAGCCTACTCAGCCTCAGTGCAATCTAAATAAGTAATGATGGATATCTTGTGATGAGCCCCACTGTATTATAGAGACCTTCTGAAGGACTGCCTTTGTCCCTAAAAATATGCCATTTCACATCTAGGACAAAAAAAAAAGGGTTCTCAATCTCTTTTGGAGTGTCTAATTTAGATATTTTTGAGTCTATCTCCCTATTTCACCAGAGGCTTTTAGAGAATTGAGGCTTCTTATATTCCAAGTAATGCTGAAATTGTGCCTAGATTGTACCTAGAGTACCTGGAGTGGTATTGCCGGGTGTTCCTGGTATCTGCGTGTCACCCAAAGAGGAACTACCCTTCACCTTTGTTTCTCAAGGCCCTTTCATGTAGGGTTTTATTGGCAAATTTTTTTTCTTTGCATTTGTCATTAATGTTTGACAAGTGTAGTGATGATCCTCCTGTGTCTTTGCAAGTCAAATTCATGCTATAATTCTATCCATTTCGGCGTGTACTGGTTCATGTGGCCTGGTGTAGTGTTTGGTTTCAGAAGGTGTAAATGCTTAGAGATGAAATATGTTCCTTCTTGTGGGCATGAAGAGAGTATATTGCTTGTTTGGCTAAGTGCTGGTAACATCTCAAGCAAAACTGTGCATTAAAAGGAAAGGATTATTTGCTGGTTTTACAACTTCACTGTTCAGCATGTTTTGCATTCAATAATGACTATGTTTTGGTTTTCTGTATAACATACTTTGTAGGGTGTATTAGGGGAAAAGAAGCATTTGGGTATGGACAGGTAGGATCCCTCCTCCAGGGCTGTATTTGCGCTATGCTTTTAATCTTACGATGGGCAAAATTAATGTGTAATGAAAAAGAGATTCTGAGGAATATTTTGATATCAAAAAAGTGCTGTGTGTATTTATGCTGTTAGATCACATCCATCATTCTACCTACATGAAGCAACTGACCTTTTTATAGAGAACTTCGATTTCTTTCTTTAAAATATGTTCTTACTCAGCTATAAATCATGGTCTTCGTGCAGGAATCACTTGGTGAAACTTACAGCCTGTGTGATGCATGAGTTTGAATAGACTGTAATGTCTCTTCTGGCTCCAAAAATCTATGAATCTTTGAAAATCTCATCTAATTTAATAAGTGCAAAAGTACCATGAGAATTTCACTTGGGTTCAGTGCTGCCATGGGAATAAGTAAGAACAATACAGGTATGTTGGGTCAGACCAGCGTAAGGAATTGTGTTTCCAGCAGTGGTTGAAGGCAGTTACTTTGCGGAGACTCGTTACATTATTTTTGACCTGTGCTCAAAATATTTCTACTCATTTCCTTTCAGTTGGGCAGAGCATACAGCTGGGGAGACCCTACTTGTTGGGGTGATTTTGGGATGCACCAAAACCATTCTCGGGTTTGTCATCATTAGCAACGTAAGAGAGGTCTGTACAAATGGGATTGGTCCTTGACCGTTCGGTCAGACTCCCTCAAACCTGCCAGTCTGGAGCAAGACATTTCTAACCATCCTGCCCTCCCTCGAAGTCAACCTTTCACATGAAGAGAGGAACCCCAAAACAAGCTGTGCATCTTTGTCACCCTGCTGCATCTGTGAGAAAAGGGCTGGCTTTCTTTGCTTATTTTTATTTCTCTGGTGAACTGGGATTTTTAAGTACTGTGAACAAAACTATTTAATGCTGAAGGAAATTTGATTCACAGACTTGACCTATGAAGCAAAGGTCAAGCGATCTGCTAATGATGCTCTTTAATGTGACCTTCATGATATAGACATTTTTGTCCTTTACTGATACCTTCCTAAAACTGAAAAAGAGTGCTATTTCCATTTTTATGCACCCAGATCAATCCTGCCCAAAATATCTAAATTATGCATTTCCTTTTCCATGGGGAGTGTATAACTACCGTATATTTCCTAAAGAACTAAATTCCTGTATTATAGTTCCCTAGCAGGTCTGCTAATTTCTCCAGATTTATCTCTCTGTGGCCATTCAGTGTTCGCTTCACCACTGCATGACTGATAATAGACATATTTAGAGAGGCTGGTGTTTAAAGACAAGGCCCTTTGGTTATAATTTATCCGAGGAAATCAACAGAACAGCCCACGCATCTGTTAGAAATTCTTGAATTATTTTATAGCAGTTAATTGTCCTTTCTACCCCATCCTACTCCTTCCCCTCCCTTAGTTAACACAAAGCATGTTTTACCTGGAAAAGCAGCGATTGTCACTGTTCAGGTCGCAGCTATAGGGTCAAAGGTGCCTATAAAACATAAGTGGTGTAGACAGCATATCATATTTGCCTGACGTAGTTATTCTCCCTCCTCACCCTCTATGTCCACTGGATTAATCAGCGACACCTCGCGCTGAACAGCAAGGGATGATTTTGACAGAGGGAGGCAAGATGGAACGTGAAATGACAAAAGAAAAAAGAATTAAATCTTATGCCTTGCAGGTTTATATCACTTACCCATCCCAAAGAGCAAACAGCAATTATGCCAGCTTCATTCCCCTTGCTTCTTACTCTCGTCTGAAACAACTTAGTGTGTGAACATATGGTTATAATGTGAAAAAAACTTCCTAGAAATTTTAAGGGGATTAAAAAAAAAGGAACTTGATGTTTTTGAGATGTTTCTGTTGATGTCTCAAGAAAGCAAGTGGTATTTGGTGAAACGCTGCGCACGCGCTGCTGGGGTCGTGCTGGGAGCCTAAAGTGCCACGGTAGGCAGAGAAAGGGAGGAGGGATGTACGCACCATGGCGGGCACCGCTGCCTGGAAATCACTCCAGGGGCACCTACACCGGTGTCTCAGTTTGCAAGCACCTGTGGAGCAAATCTCCCGACTTTCTCTGCTGATGGTACTCGGGTTCGCAGCGTGGGGCAGCCGTGGGGTGCCCAGGCTGCAGCTCCGCGCAGCTTGGGGTGAGCTGGAAGATTGCCTCAAGGATGGATTTTGTGGTCCAGCTGCAAATGGATATTCGGTCCAGTGGCTGTCGGGACCGCAGCAGGACCTTTGTCCTCCAGCTTGGCTCCTCCTGCTCCGCACTGTAACGGCCGGCACAGGCTGCAGCGCTTAAATCCAGTGTAGGCTGGAAAGACACAACCGCTTCAATGTGGCAATTCACAAGGTCAGGTGTAAGTATGATTTAAATGCTTTGATTAATCGGAACTTTCCCTTTTGGGATGGCAAAGGCAATATTTCCTTTTTTTTTTCCTCCCTTACCCCCCCCCCCCCCCCGCCGACTATGCCAGTCCCCCTGACCCTATGTATCTCCAAAGTTTGGCACAAATCCGGTTAAAATCACTTAGCTGGAGCCTGACCTTCAAAGAATTACCGTTTTTGGAGTCATGACCAACTAACGCACATAATCTCCAGTAGAAATAAAGTCAGGTGTAGCCAAGTTAATTTTTTAACCAAAGGCTTTAAAAAGAATCCAAAAATTAAAATTAATTTTTAATTTGTTATTCATTCCCATAGTTTAATTATGCAGTGTTCCTCCAGCAATAAATGTTTTAGTCTAGAGTGATTGTTAATTTATGAATGTATTCTGTATTGATTTTTGAGCAATGCTATTTAAGCAACATCACCATTCTTTCAGCATTTTATCTTTAGCAGGCTTAGGGCTTAGGGTATTTGAATTTCTTATCTTCCAGTTCTGGTTCAAGGATTTATTAGAGCAAAGGCCAAACATAATTACATTAAAATATGAAATAAACCTAATAATTGCAAGCAGATTTTTGTAATACAGCTAATGAAATTGTGCCATTACAGTGCATAAGGTTTCTGTGAGGAAGGGGTGGAGGCTTTTCAAAATGTTTTCACTTCTGTTTTTTACACTAAATTGATATTAGCGCACTGTATGTGGAATGTGGGGGGTTTGGGTAAAGAAGTCTCTGTTGTAACTGATGGAAGAGCAAAATGTTTTGGAAGTTACTTCAGTTTTGCGGGGTTTTGGGGTTGGTGTGTGTTTGTTTGTTTGTTTTTAAATAAATAATAGTGTTTAGGGTTGTGGAGCAGGAATTCCAGCCTTCCTAGGTGAATGTGCACCGTGGCCTTCCTTACTCAATACAGCCACAAAAAGGCTTCTCCCACAGCCTGGGTAATTCTCGCTAGTTCTTGGCTGTAAGATTTTCCTGGCCTGAAGCTACTGCACTGTCCAGACTGTGTTTAGTTCAGCTTAAAGTGCCTTCTTTCCACTGTTTTTACAGTGTAAAAAATAGTCATAAATTTAACACTGCTGATTCCAGGAGGTAATCTGGACTGTAAAAGGGATGAAGGCTCTTTTGGGGACCAGGGGTAGCTGTAGCTAGGAATCTAATGTGTTTCCTAGTTTGGGAGGCAGAGCAGAGAAAGGCAGATGTCAGATCGGGAAGGTAAGGGGAGAGCGTACAGAATTCAATGATCAGGTGTGATTTTTAAAAAAAATGTTAAATTTTGGTCAGGCCTACGCCATTTTATAAGGCTCTGTAAGCTCTCCCTTCACCCTCAAACAAACCTGTATTGAGGGGGATGAGAAAAAGAAGACAGGAAAGAAAGATGCCTGGCATTGAAGAAACAGGACAAACAATAACGGAATAATTGTGGGTTTTTTTTCTTATTTCTGTAACCCTGCAAAGAATAATGGTTTGTAGAGAAGTTGACAAAACAAAGTGAAACAACCCTGGCAAAAAGGCAGAGGATGTGTTTCATTTAGCACCGGTTCGTTCCAAGAGGTGCCCCAAAAACCTGACTTATGGGAGGGGAGGGTTCACTGCAATATCTGCAGAAAATTAAATTCACGCAGAGGTGATTTTCTATGTCAGAGTGACCTTGGTAACCAAAGAAAAACAATCCAGCCCATTTTTACATTATTTTCCAAAGGCAGACAAAACATCATGCCTGGGTGGTATTTCACATTAATGTAAAGGCAGTCCGTCCTTGCAGGGAGGAAAACCTCCGAGCCCTACAGCTCCAGGCATTTCTGAGCGTACCTTAAGGTAGCTACAGCCTTCTTGTGCTGGTCCTAAGTTTGCATTACACTCTTTGGTGCATTTTTTGATATTATAATTTCCCAAATCAGCATTGCTATTTGTTTTGTTATATTTAACAGCTTGTCAAGAAAACAGCTCAGTTTGATTACAGTGCAGCAATAAACAGGATAAGTAATTAACTCAAGGCACATTTTCTAGACCATTTATTAGCTGCAGCTATCCCTCCTCTCAAAAAAAAAAAAAAAGCAAATCTTGTTTCCCAGATCATCTGAGGCACTTTCCAAAGCAGGGATACCTCCATTTCCAAGGACAAGTTTAACCTTCCCAAAGCCAAGGGCACCGAGATGCCGGGACTGTGCTATTTTGCCCACGGGGTTCCCCACGTTCGGTGCAACTCCTCTTTCAGGTCCTGGTGGGATCTGGTAGCTGGAAGTAGCATTACAGTGCTTCTGGTCTGGACCCAGTTTACCTGGGGACATCTCGCAGTTGCCTTGGCTTAGGTGGTGCGCCTTTTGCGAGCAGGCTCCCATCCCACGTGCTCTGTGGCGATGTGCCGGTACAGTATCCCGTGGAGGTTATGCTAACCAGGGTGGTGGTGCAGACCCGGGCGATCCTAACTTGGCTTGAAATGAAATTTTATTTTGCATCATGACATCATGTGTTTATCAGAAATCAGTATTGTAAATTAAATTCGTCCTGATGCATGACTGCAGCCAGTATACAGATTGGCATTTTTGAATGAAATTTATTTCCTCCATAGTAAAAATACAGGACAAGGTCTGAGACAGTGAATAAAACAACTTATACTGTTAGAAGATATATTAAAGTCCAGGCCTGACTGTGACTGTAATAACGAATGTTTTCTATGTGATTATTATACAAATACAGAAACACTAAACTTAAGAAAAATAGAGAACAGTTCTGCATTAAGAGGAAAAAGATTCTCCATGTGTTCAGTGTCATCTGCCCATCGGTACCCGTGCGCCAAGGGCCTCTCGGGAAGCAGATGGAAAACGGCCAGTTAAACCAGCTTTGGAGATGTGGTGTTATCCACAATGACCTCTCCTGCCTTTATTTAATTTTTTTGGTGCTTGTGCTGTCCATAGCAATTTGAGACTTACGAAGACTCGCAGCAAAGTCAATGGCTTTGGAGTATCAAAGCTTGAAAAGAAGAGGGTTTTGTAGGCAGATGGGAAGACCTGCTTCATTTTACAGAATGGGTATGATTCCAGGGAAAAGTGTGAAAAATCCAGCAATCATTTCAGCTTCTTACTGTGATCACCCTCCTCCCCCTTATATTGTATATTTTTATGTTATAAACCAAACAAATCTACCTGGCTGTAAAGTTTTATGTAGTCAAACTGTTTCATAGTGAGAACAATCATAATGTGATCTTAAATGTGACAAGTGAAATAAGTCTAATCGCTCATTTGAGAGGACTCTTTTATAGATTTCTTAAAAAAGAAGAAATAAAACCGCCAGGTACGGCAGAGAACAAAGTTTCATAGCATAGAAAAAAAAAATCGTTTGTTGCAATATTTATTTTGCCATCCAGCACATAAATAGTACATGAGTGAGGGAGAGCGCTACGTGCCTTTTAACCATGTGATCCAGAAAACAAAGCTTTTGTTGGTTTTTGGGTTTTGCAATTCCCAAAGCTGTTACATCATTTATTACTATGTTGTTAGTTGTCACACCTGGTTACTGTGGTTTTTGTCAGTGGCATTGTGTGAGGCGTCATGGAAATCTGCTACAGCTGGGGAAATGTTAAATAAATACAAATACTCGTAATGGCCGTATTTCAAAGTGTGTGGAATTGGATATTCCACTTGCTCCCTTCCCAAAATAAGAGGGGGTCGAGCAGAGGTGTTCCCGTGGCAGCTCATCTGGAGGCATGTGGAGGTGAGCAGGGGGGGCTGCACTGTCCCCAACACCCTTGGGAGGCACCTGAGGGTGCGGGCTGGGCTCTTCTGGAGCATGACGAATGGAAATGTGTCTTGCCTGGATTCCAGCAATGCTGCTTAGGGCTGGAGGATGCGGTATCCTGCTGTATCAGCTACGTTAGTAAAAGAAATCAAAAAACCCACAAAACCCAAAACCAAACTCAAAAAGACCCTGGAACAAACCAAACCAGCAAGAATGTTTTAAGTAAATATCTAAAACATGTGGGGTTTAGGGAAGGCCAGGTTTCTGTAGGTATTTATATGTGCACATAAATTTTGCAGAAAAAACCCTCTGGAGCTACAAACAGAAGATTCCTGCAGTTACATATTTTTTTTATTGTGATCCTGATTTGCCTTCAAAACTGAGCTCCTCTGCAAGTGCAGTTTTATGCCTTTCTCTTCTCCCAACCCACATTTTTACTGCTGGTTTTGCACCGTGTTGGTTTCTCTTTCCTCTTTACCGCAAGTTTCTTTGCAACCCGCGTTGCAGAGCGTTAATTTTGGCAGCGCCGTCTCCCCAATGTGGTGCGGTTCCATGGCTGGGGCAGTCTCTGGGGAACTGCACTGAGACCTCCCTCTCTGCGTGGTGGGCATCCGCCACACCAGCCCTGGCCCCAGCACACCCCTCCGTGCTGTTAGACAGCCCAACAACATTCGCTTTTGTTGTCACTGCAAAAGGTAGATGCTCTGAAGCTGATGATAATTCATCAAAAGCCAGCATTAACCTTAGCAATTTACTTTGTTCTGCTTTCCTAGGCAATTAAATTTTAAACAAACCCATTTTTCTCAATGTTGACCCTCCTATTTGACTGTTGGAAGAAGCATTGCTACAAATAAAACTATACTGAGAACATAATGAAGCTGGTCTAAAATTCATTTAAAATTCAGGTGGTACAAGGTCACCTGTTAAGCAAACTAATCCTTTTTTTTTGCATGCCTCAATGAAAAAGTGTGTATTTCTGCTATGAAATTCGTATCTAACCTAACCTGAAATCTAAGCATTTTGAAAGACTGTTTCTGTTATTCCAGAGCAGTTGAATGTGTTCAACCGTGAAGTATGATCTAAAGAAGCCAGATTTCTCCACCCTCCACACGCCTGCAACGATGCTTGAGCACACCAGCCTTCCCATCAAGTCTTAGGCGTAACTTAGGTATTTTCAATAGTAATCTGCACTTAAACCATTACTCGTGCTGGAGTGCGTGACCTACTGCAAGTCAGGCTGCAGGATCTATTGCAAGGGTAACAACCCACAGAGAGAAAACGGATGGAGATGCTGGAAGTCGCTTTCAGGTGACAAAGACCCCCACCAGCCCAGGGACTGTGATGGCATCACCAGCCCCGGGGCTGCACAAGGTGTTTGCACCCATTTTCCTCCCTTTTTCTTTGTGGGGACGGACTTGGGTGTATCTCTGGTATGGAGAGTTGTTCTTTACAGCTCTGAAATTTTCCTCTTGTGGTTATCCATGGCTTTTGAGAACATACCTTTCCTTTGAATTTGGATGTGGTTCTTCTCAGGTAAAAATAATTTGTTACAGAACTGAATACGGCAGGGAGTTATTCAGAGAACAGCTTTAGCTGTATGGCAAATCGACCCAGGCACATCCCTCCCACAACAGCCTTTATTTCAAAACTCAGCCTTATTTTTTGCTAGTATTGCTGAAAGTTCACCAAACACAGACCCTGCAGTTAAGGTGTCCATGTCTTGCTGCTGAGGAGTCATTGCTAAATCAGTGTCTTTCCTGAGAGAGTGGTGAAGCAGTGGAAGAGGCTGCCCAGGGAGGTGGCGGAGTCACCATCCCTGGAGGTGTTCAAGGAACGTGTGGACGTGGCACCGAGGGACATGGTTTGGTGGGGTTGGGTTGATGATTGGACTTGATGATCTTACAGGTCTTTTCCAACTGTAGTGATTCTGTGATTCTGTCTGCAGTTAAATGCAGAAAAATCAGGAGTGAGCAAGGCTGTCCCGCAACCACTCCGCTGTGGGTTTCCTCTGCAGAGGGAGGATGGACACCTACACCCGCCTTCTTCAGGTAACAGTGATTTCTGGAAATAATCCTGGACAAAGGTCCCCAAATGGAAAAAACACATTTTATCCTCCCAAAAGACAGGAGCACCCGCGGTGCCAGCGAGGCGAGGAACTAAGGACTGGCGTTTGGGAAGCTCCGGGCAGAGACTTGCTTGCGCATCCCGGCACCTTGCCTTTTGGACTTGGACTCAAGGTAGGATCTGTGCTTGGAAAACTGCAGATTCTTTGATCTGAACCATGGGTTTGTGGATTAAGGCACTTTGTTTTGCTCTCAATAACAACACGACTGCAGATAACACCCCAGTTTCCCCATAAATCTTTCTGCCATTTTTCATCTTGAGTTTAATATTGGATCAACATGGGGTTTTTTTTAATATGAAGAGTGGATCCTACTCCTAAAATTTTTCATTCTTTTTCATTAACTCTGTATGCAAATTCAGGTTGTTTCTGGGTCACTAGGAAGCTTAGGCTTTCCATTACGTGCTGTTTGGAGAGCCAAAGGCACGCACCTCGGGGGTCAGCACGATTCTGCTCTTTACACTTCTCTACAACACAGCGATAGAAAAACCCCTCCAACAACTTTATTAGCATTAATATGAAATACTATGTCTAATGTAATTATTTCCTTTATTTTTTTTAATCCGAAAACAAACTTGATGCATCTCCCTTGAAGCTTCAAATCAATAACCTAAAGTAATTGCTTCTCATAAATGGGTTTCTGGACTAATGCTGATAGTTCAAAGTGTGACTCTTCTCCTCTTACTAAATGAAATAATGCTAATGTTATAGCAAAAACAATTACAAGCAGGGTGTAAGCTTCTGTGACTTTTTTTAAGGTAGAAGACTAGGGGTTGGGGCTTGTATGTTCTGTTTCAGATAATATAAATTATTTGTATAACAATGGAAAAGTTTCATTTCTCTTTTTTTACTTTAATTTAACTCTTCATTGAAGATGCATAGTAATGTTTGCCTTGCCTGTGAGCTGAAACGTTTGCTTAATGATTACAAATTGCTTTGAAAATTCAGCATTAAAAGCTTTGATCAAGCCACTTCGTAATTACTGGTTGCTTCTAAAACGTGTAACAGTGAGTACTGCTAGTCGTTAGGCTTCAGGAGTTTCTCCTTCCTTGCTTGTTCAGCTATGAGTGAGTTTGGAAATCCTGTGATTTATATACTCCATATATACAGTTAAGTCATAGGACTTTTATATATATATTTTTATATATATATGGAAAAAATATATATTTGTATATATTATTTATATATATAAAAGAATTTCCTTTCAGTCTTGGGCTGATGCAAAAGACTGACAGAATAACAAGTGCTAGAAAAATGAATTCTGGTGGAGGCTGGGGCTGGCTGTTACTTTCCCTCCCTCGCCTTCACAGTTATGGGGGTGGGAGTGCCAACCTGTCACTGGGCGTCACACCAACACTGCCCGCGATCCTGCCCCACCCGCGTCCCCGAGGACCGTGGTGTGGCCGGGGGCGATAGCAGCAGCCGCAGAGCCGATCTGTTAGCATTTCTGTTGATATTCCCTATGTTATTTTACTGCAATCAGTCTTGTGGGTTTGTCAGCCGCGGAGCAATGAGACCTGGCTGTGCTGATGCGACTTTTTGCTTTGTCTGGTGGTAAAGGTACTGGCTTTACGTGGAGACTCGGAGGATGTTTTAGGTGGGAAACGCTTATTCCTGAATGCAGGATCCTGGCGTATCCCTGAGTAGATCCAAAACCATTTCTCTATAATGAAAAACCTCATCATTAGCTAGCACCCAGTACAGCTGGCTTAGTTAGGGTGGTCACCAGGGGTATCATCATGTACTGATCCCTTGCACGAGTAATTGTCAGAAGAAACAAGGGGCCGAAGCACCTCTCTTTGCTTGCAGAGGCCAAGAACAAATGCTGCGTGCCAGTTGCTTCTTGATTTGTGTGCTACGTTTTGGTAATTCATTGAATTCCGCTTTAATTAAAGTTTAATCGTAGTATTTTTCAGTTAAAGGGAAGCACGTAATTAAAACACCAAAAATATTTTTTGTATTCTAGGCACACACTTTTCTGATTCTCAGGGTTCCATTTTTTTGTTTGCATTTTTAATGGACTTTGTTTTACTTAATTATTTCTATGGGGTGCCATGTATTTTTAGGTTAGGAAATTAATCTCCACATTTTGATGTCAAAATTCATTATTTCCAAGTGATATCAAGAAGGCCATATCCAGAATTCGACCTTGCTGGTTAACTACAGTTTGAGAAATATTTTTTTTTGTTTGCTTTTGGGGGTTTCTGTTCACCTTTCCCACACCTAGGGTTTATACGTCTAATGAAGTTCATTAAACTACCCAGTACATGGAAATATACAGAAATATAGAAAAATACAGAAATATTTAGGTTTTAAATATTGGAGTGGTAACGAAGCAGAACCCCTTGTTTTCAGTGAGTGAAGCTACTCATAAATGCCAAGATGTATGTTTTCGAAAGCAGCAAGTCAATTATTTTTTTTATTTGTCACTACAACGCGAAACAGATGAATTTTGTCTGTATGTCTGAAACAAGAGCTTCCACTAAGCAAAGATTTTATGTCTTCAGTTTTTATACAGCTTGTCCAGCCCCTATTTGCGAGGCTGTCTCTTCTAAGGTACTTTCATACACTGGATAAAAAGTCCCTAAGGTCCAAGAGGTGAGACTTGCAGCTAGCAGTAAGGGATCATTCAAATGCGGTGCTGGCACTGGTAGGGAGTGGATGGCCATGAAAACAGGGTAGGTATAGTCATCAGACTTTTTTCCAGCACAGAAAATTTTCCTTGCTAAAAGAGCCTGCGATCATGTTGCTCAGGTTGGTGTCACTGAAAAATAGTTGTCATTGAATGTAGTTTTCTGGATAGAGGGAACGTTTCTGCAGAGACCTGATGTGGAGTTTCGTTGTCACCAGCTGGGACGAGTGACATCCCTGTAGGTACTTAGCTCTGGTCTTGGGTCCTCCAGCGTAAACTTAAGGTGTGCTCTTCATCTCCTGTCCAAACCAGAGCCCAGGCGCTGCTCCTCACTGTTTCTGAGATCCTGAAAGCCGAGAGCTGGTGTTGCAGTTGCCTCCCCTGGGAAGGTTCCTTTGGTCTTTGCAGTCCTCTCTCTGATGGTCCCTTTATGCCTCAATGGCAGGTGACAACTGAAGCAAGCAGGCTTGGGCTTCGGAAAGGGATTTTAGGACAACTACTGCTTAGGTGGCATAAAGAAATACAGACATACGGAGAAGGTAAAACCTTTCTTTGTTATCTCTTGCCTTGTTTTTTTTAGCGTGCTTGAACATGGGGTGCTGTTTGGTTGGAGTTTCCGTGGCAGGAGGTCTTACCTCCCTGCCTCACAGGCTTTTGAGCAGGTAATACAAGATGAGGCAAAGGAACAAATATCAGAAAGTTTCAAAGCAGATACCCTTTTTTGACTCTTCATTTATTTTCCTTCTAGATGGATGAAGAACTAATTTGTAAATAGAGATGTCGCTTCTACCAGCTGAAAAAACAGTACAAAACAAAATCCCCCTCACTCACACAGGCTTTGTGCTGCAGAGCTGTTCATGCTCACATAATTAGTATTATGGCACATTTTATTTTCTTTTAAGCTCTGCCTAAACAGTCAAAAATCAGGATTCATTTTCCTGGGTAGTCTGTGAAGTACAGCGCGATGTGTTAATGGTCTGACCCCTCGAGTAATTTAATTATCTCTCAAGTCCATTCCTCTGTACAGCTAATTGACCGTCTCAGCGGTCTGCATGCAGGCGGCTGTGGCAGAATTATCTCCATGCCACTACCTGAGATCCTCTTCACTATGTCCTCTGTATTCCAGGTCTCTAATCCATCCCAGAAGCCCAAATCCATCTGACAAGAACCGGGGGCGCAGGGAAGGGTGAGGTGGGACAAACGCCTGTAAATTCAAACACTGCTTTATAGACACGATGTGCTTTCCTCTCCAGGGAGGCTGCAGGTCACGAGTCGGGAGACTGCCCTATTTTAAAAGGTGTAAGGGACAAACTGCTCTCAGTGTCATTTGTAAAATACCACCCTACCCACCCTACCTTTCCCGACCAACCGTTACCGGGGTTTGTAGCAGCCAGAATGAAGAGAAGTAGGCTAAAGAGTGGGTCTTTAATTTGGATGGGTCTCTGAACCATGAAAACTGCTTCATTTGGTTACACGTTTGCAGCCTTCGTCAGCTGAAATGATGTACCTTACTGTGTTTTAAAAACCTTATTCAGTCAGCAAACATTAAGCTTGCAGCACTCCAGCCTTATATCATCACCAGTTGCACAGTGTTATCGTTAATCTTGAAAAATATAGTTTGACTCCTTTAATCTATGCAAGAAAGCTGCTTCAGCACCAAATGCCTTCACACATCACGCCCAACACATTAACACCACAGAGATATTTGCATTACGTAGGCAACTGCATTCACTAGTTCCCTAACTGAGATGATATACCCTGTCTTATACTAAATAGCCTATATTAGCACACACACGTACACACTATATGTGATTAAGTGTTTATTTCACTGATACCCAAGTCTGTTGCAGAGACTAACACAGCTCTTAGCTGGGCTAACTGCTTCCTGCCTTGAAAGAGAAAGAAAGAAAGAGGATAAGAACGAGTATAAACTGTGCTTATTCTCCACTAATAGGCTTTTTTTATGGTAAAAAATAGTTTATAGCACAATGCTTCAGTGTTGGCACCCTGTCTTCAGAAAGAGGTGTATACTGCATTCTGTACATCCATGCTGCATGTGTAATCGTCACATGGCATTTATATATGCATGTGTGTATATTGTTTCTAGATTATCATGCTGCTGAATATTAAAACTGCATTTGCCCTTTTTGATTTTCACTTTTTAAAACATCATTGTGTGAATATCTGACAATGCAACAACGATCAAATATTTCTGAAAGGTGCAGCTGGAACCTTCTAAGTTGGATAACATCTGCAGGATAAGTCTGCATGATTATCTTTTTAATGAAGTGTATATTCAGAGCACAGTCATTTAAAAAATTAGAGCTGGAATGAATATTCTTCATAACTGTATCCCACTGTCAGAGAAATTTACTTTTAATTTGGCAGTGCCCCATCCAGTGTTACACATACGCCCTGCCATTTCTCAACTTCAGGGTTGTTTTCATTTCCTTCGTTTAAATTGGAATGTCTTTGAACTGTGTTTCCCAAGTAGGATATTACAGGAAGTCTTGTATGCCTCTTGCTCAGTGGTCCGCTTTGTGCTGCAGTGATTTAAACTTGTCATGTTCTATGCCATGTTCTTTTCCTGGAGAGATCCCACCAAAGTAGCGTATCTCAGGGTGCGTTCCGTGCGGTTCCTTTTGTTGACTGTGGAAAGGCAGTGAGCCCGGCACTCCAGGAAGCTTCCTCCATGGAAGCTTTTCTTGAATCTGTTGGCGAGAATCGGATTTAATGCGTATATTCCTCAGTTCGTTAATAAACCTATGTAATGAGTCAATTCAGCATTAAAGCCACTTGAATGGCTTTTTATTAAGCATAGACATGTAGCATATTCAATACTTCCTCTTATACCTCTGGCATTTTGGGTTTTTTTTCTTAACCACCTTAAGACAATTTTAGTATACATGCTTTAACCTGTCAAGAATATTACGAATTTCAAAAGTAGCTGACAATCAACAAAAATGCTCTCCTTACACCCCTCAACATTCTCTTCTTTAGCTATGAAACCCTCAAGCTTTATTTTGAAGTTTTCTATATGTTTGGTTTTAGGACTGATCTGCTGTTAAAGAATATAATTGCTGACCATGTTCTGATCAGGGTAGCAGGATAATTCACATGCTGCATTGGTTTAACAAATGTGAAAATGCTTCATTATTCTACTGGTGGAAAATTAAAATCTCAAAACAGTCTGCATTTTGAATGACCTAATTTTTTCCCCACTTTAAAAAAAGTTATTCCAGCAGAGAGTTTTAAAAAAAAAATGATGCATGAAGACATTGAGGAGGAAGCTGAGGTTTGTTGCTTTGATACGAATTTCTCCAAACATTTTTTTTTTTTTCAGAGAAAGAGTGTTATTAGTTTAGGTAAAAGCAATTGCTTTGTAAAACTGATATTTCACTTGATGTTTCTTTTGAAATCTCATGTTATTGGCTATTTTTCCATTTAATCTCTTTCTAAGATTAAGTTTTTCATCATTTAAAGCGGATGTGGTTTTGCATTGACCGTACCTAGGAATGGGTTGTGTACGGACAATGCGGGAAGGGACCCCGGGGAGCCTCTCGCCCAACCTCCCGCCCAAGCAGGGTCCGCTCTGCAGTCAGACCTCCGGGTGGGTCGTCAGAGCCTCCTGGAACGGATCCCGCGTGGCCCCTCCGAGAGCCTCTCCCTCCGCTCCACCGCCTTTCTCTAGTGACAAATTCAGCAGATAAAATATGATACACAGATCAAATGGACCTTTAGTCTTTGTTTTGTTATGTAACTGGAATAATGTTGTGCACTAGATTAAGCAGAGCCCTCGTTTCCTTCCTAATGCTTCGAGGAAAATTTACAAGTAAGGAAAATGTGTTTAGAAAGATAAATTTATCTTTTATTCTCTTGATTTTTGTCACAGTTTCAAACTGCTGTATTAAAAAGATCTGTTTATTTTAAAGAGTATTATGTAACCTCAGGGATGAAAGCTGAGTTTGCAGGACGCTGTAATTAAGACTGTATAGTAAATAATTGCACAAAAAAGCTTGTGGAAACACTGGAATGCTGGATGCTTTTGGACCTGAATAAGCCCTCAATTCATCAAAAATAAGGAAAGATACTCCACAGGTGTTATAAATTTTATGTGTTCTTGATATGACTTCATTAAAAAAGATACAAAAAAATTGAAGCATTAAGTTTTTAGCAGCAGTCCTGAGAGACCCTTTTACCAAAGAAATTCTTTGATGAGAGATTAGTGGTTCTGACTGAGGTGGTTTATATCCAGCACATGACAGTTTAAGAGCTTTTTTTAGTTAGAAAAGCTTTTAGGATGTTAGAAAATGGTGGGACTTCAATAATGTTAAGCCAAATTGCCTTTCCTTCAAATGAACATCTATATTGTCTTGATTACTGCTATAGAGACTTGCCAACATAATGTCTCTCTTTACTGTCTTCATGGGGTCCACTTTTTCTCTCTTCAGATATGAGAAGTTCTTGGCAGGATAGTTCTAAAGGTCACTGCAGTACCACGTTAGTTATTGCTAAATCAAATCCCGGTTTTGTTGTTGGTTAGGCACTGTCTTTTTTATTGTTCTACCACTTGCTGTATTTTCAGGAGATTACTTCCATGAAATAGAGATATGTTGAACTCCTTATTCACAGACTCTCACATAATGACATATATTTTCCAGAGGGAAAGTAATATGCTCTGATTACCATCTTGTGCCCGGGATAGGGGCAGGGGAGAGAAATCAGCTAAAAATGCCAGGCAAAATTCCAAGCTTATTTCAAATTCTCTTTAACGCTCAAAGCCTTTTAGAAATCTTTAGAAACCTCTGATTAAAATCCATTTCGTCATTAAATCTATGCCTGTATTACAAATGAAGAGCTTTTCACCCTCCTTAAATAAATGGATTAGTTAAGACCTTCTTTATAAAATGTAGTTCTGTGCTTTTGCCCAGTACATTCCTGCAAAGATGCAGCACGTATATCAAGCAGGATAATAGAAGCTCATGTCCCTTTCCTGCGACATAGGAATTGACCTAGCGAATACGACATACCTGCAGCAGTGTATTTAGGGTTTTTCTTGGCTTTACCACTGGCTGCCTGAGTGATTTGGGTAACTCTGACTGTGTCTTCCAACACTCATCAAACATCTTCAATAGTTTTTGTTCCTAACGTGCTCTTACATCCGTGCATTTAAGAGAGAATGTATTCTAAATATTAATTATCCTAGAGTTTTATGCTGCTTTCCAGTATATGTGGTACTAGAGTGCTTCTCCAAAAACCAGCTCATTAGGAGCTGGCCAGGAGCCAGAGGGGAGAAGAGAGCACACGTTGGTATGAACACAGGCAGTGGCGGCTGCATCCTCCGTCGTGTTCAGCCTCTCTGTTTTTGCAGGTAAAATACAAGTGCTTTTTCACACAAAATACAATGGAAAATTCATTGCCAAAAAATTCTCTGGAGGCCTAAAGTCAGTGTCAGAGTAATGAAGGATGTGTTTATCTGCGGTTATTGTGCACGATCCTCAGCTCAGGATTGCTGGTGTCTCTAACAGCCAAGGGCCCTTCTGCATGGGTTTTCTTTCTTCTTCCCCTAAGGGTCTGCTGCTGTGCTACTGGAAAGGTTGCTGGGTTTGATGGACCTTGGCTGGGTGAGGATATCATCAGAGTATTCTAATGAGAATACCTGGGCTATTCTGAAGTTGTCCATCCCTGGGATCTGGGGAGAGGTTCAATATCACGTCCTCTGAGCACACATATTTCTATTTTCTCCTGCTCCAGAAAGCATCTCAGGCATGTAAAGTAATTAACCGAAGTGCTAAGCAGTATCTGTGCAACGCATACTTGTGTCATACAACTTTGCTATCTTGGAAATCATTATCTTTATTACAGAAGGAGTTCAAGAGAAAGCTTAATAGACCTTGAGGCTGTGCCCCTGCCCACAGCAAGACACGCTTCCCTGATTACCCGGCAGAAGTCAGCCAGGGGTAGATGAGAGGCAGTCAAATAACATTTCTTGTCTGTTAGCAGCTGCCCGGGAGTAAAACGTGGTGTGGGAAGGCTGCTGGTCCATCCGAAATGGCCGCAAGTTGCACCAGGGGAGGTTTAGGCTGGATATTAGGAAAAACTTCTTCACCGAAAGGGTTGTCAGACACCGGAACAGGCTGCCCAGGGAGGTGGTTGAGTCACCGTCCCTGGAGGTGTTTAAAAGACGTGCAGATGAGGCGCTCAGGGACATGGTTTATTGGTGGACTTGGCAGGGTTGGGTTAACAGTTGGACTTGATGACCTTACAGGTCTTTTCCAACCTAAACAATTCTATGATTCTATGACTTCTATGAGTGTGCGGTCAGGTTGGATAGTCGAAGCCAACGCTGCTGCTGCACGCCCAGTCTCAGCTTAAATCATCTCTTTCTTTCCTCCCGTCAGACGTTGTGCTGCTTGTCCTCCTTAGCGCTGAGCACCGGGGTACGTTCTGATACCTACTGTGTGTGTGCAAGGTGTGTTGAAATGCTGCTATGTACTCACTAAGTGACCGTGTGGACATAGCCTTTCCTATTAATCCACCTCCTAGAAATCTGCATGCGTTTAAGGCTCAGCAAATTTTGACTGTGAACTTTTGTAGGCAATTTGGGGGACTTTTAACAAATGTAAATGTGCACTGTAGCCATCCTGCCTTGCTCTCAGATCGCTTCCTTGAAGCAAAAAGACTTTTATTTTGCTTTATACTATCAGTTTACTTGGGAAAGAGATACGAGGCCAAAAAAACAAAGCAGAAAAGTAATACTGATTGTGTTCTGTGGAAGACCAAATCCCTTCTGACTGAATGTGTGCTACGATAATCAGATAAGCAAAATTACTTCAACATCCTGTTCCCAATGTAAGAAGCATTCAGTCAAATTTGCCCTGATATAGCAATGCATTACTAATAGGACTTAATAGAAGCCTTTTAAATCCAGAGAGTATTGTTAGAAAAACAGATTTCAGGCACTGCATTTGTACGCAAAATTCCCCTTGATGTAAGGGAGTTAGAGGAGATAATTTGGTGCCACTTGGTTCTGTAGTCAGGATTTCACTTGATTACAAATTTTGTCCAAAACCCATTAAGTTCAATGAGCTCCTCACTGTGAATTTAGAATTACATTGTCCAAGGCATTTTGTTAAAGCAAAGACCACATAATGACTGATGCGATTCAGCTCATTTCAGAAAAGCTACATTAAGGAGATGAAAAACTGCAAAACTCTTAATGTCTTCACAGATGTTTGTAAAAAGTCTTAGTACACTAGACAGAAATACACTTGCCTATTTGCAACAGTTTGCACATCGTTTGCTGTGTTTAAAAACTGCCATATTAAGAAAGATATGCCTATTAAGACTCACCATGTGCCTACACTATCTTTGCATTTATATATACAAGGAATTGGGCATTTCAGTTCATATCTAATTGCAATGCTAATTGATAGAGGGATATTTGAAGCAAATTGTTATGTTGTGTACAACAAAAAATAAACAACTTGAAGAGATAATTAGATCCAATTTTGATGATTGATCAAATCAAGAAAATCTTGTAGATCTTGACAGTCAATGCTATACAACAGGCTGTGATGCAGCGTACTTCAGAGAAGCGAGCAATCACGGCTGTTATGCTGTTTCCTGTAGTAGTAGAAGTTCACAGAAATGAGAATGTATGAAAAGGAACCACCAAAACTTTATATTTCTGGGCTTTGCAGTGACGGCCACTGTTTCTGATGGGCATTAGGTTGCGGTCACAGGCAGGACGGGAGGTCTTGCTGGGCTGAGGGACGCAGCCGGAGGGGCTCCGCTGCCGGAGCTCAGTGCCGTTTGCTGTGACAAGCCAGCGCTTGGCCCTGTGCAGTTGTAACCTCCACTGAAACCAAGAAACCCCTTAAGAAAAGTAAGAAGTTTATTTTGTGTTCACACACCTAAAATTATACTTTACTTGGTTTATTTTAAAAGATATGGATCTGTATGTAAGGCTTTTAAAAGTTTTTGAAACAAACTTTGAAAGCTCAGCTTCCGCGCCAGAACATCACTTATAACCAGCCCTGCGCTGCTGCTGCCTGGTGCCTCTTAGATTGAGCAGAATAGGTACAAACAAAGGAGAAACAGCTACAGGAAAGCACAGCTTCGGCTGTTTTTCTGGGCTTCTCGTGCCATTTCACCTGCACACTGGGCACTGAGAAATTACAGGCACAACACCTCTTCTTAGGTATTTTGGCTCTGTGGGCTTCTTTTTGTTTTTTTCTTTTTTTTCCTAGTATATGATTGTGAAAGCCAAAACAGGACCTGGTCGGTAGCTTTTATGAGGGCTGCCAGCTTGAGTTCCTGCATGCAAATGACTGTTTGGCCTTCGGAAGACGTGCCATGTTTTGTTATTTATACAAGCCCCTTTTGGGACAGAGGGCATGTGTAAGAGAGGATTTATTCCTGCTCTTAGTCTCAGGTTGAGAGGGATCTTGATCGAAGGCTCCCTGCAGAGCTGGGCGCTGGGCTGGAGCTCTGCAGGGTGGGTGACTGACAGCCGGTGCCTACAGCACCGCGTCACCGGCGTCGCCTCCGCCAAGGAGCTGCCCTGCAACGCCACGTCTCCCATCCATCGCTGGAAGGGCAATAACGCTGCAAGGACTAGAAAATCAAATGGATATGCACTCAAGTTAGTTATTTCAGCCCGTTATCTTCTAACAAAAAGGGAGACAAAACAACTGTAGCGTTGTAAGGCATCAGGGCCCTTGACCCTCAAGTCATCTCTTTTTCTGCCACCTCCTTTTCCACACAACCTACTGCGATCTTACAGCCAAATTCCTGTATATGCACACGCAGAAGTGTTTGCCGCTCTGTACATTATTCATCAAAATGGAAATGAGATTATTCTTGACATTTCACGAGTGCCAGGATGAGGGCAGTGTGTGGCTGTTGGCTTCATGAGCTCACAGGTTAGCTCCCATCTCCCGGCAGCCGAGAGGAGCCAAATTTTCTGCTAGGCACAAAGAGCAGATGTCTAGTACTGGAGATCTTTTCTTGGAGATTTTTTTTTTTCTGCTTGCACATTATATAGTTGAATGACAATGTTTTATTCTCATGTTGTTCAGAAGACTGATCTGGCTAGTTTTTTAGAGCACTACAGGGTTTTATTAGACTGTTCAGGGTGAATTTTCTTGATTGTATCACAATGCCAAAAGTGAAGAGAAAGATGCACCTAAAGATATTGAATACTGAGACAATATAAATATGAACTTCTGAAGTAGTTTGCTTGCAGCTATTATATTAAACTGTTATAATGTATCTGAGAGGAGTTTAGACTGGTGGTCAAGGCTGGATAAAATGTTTGTGATAGGGTTTGATTGAAAGACTTATTTTCAAGGTCGCTACCTTTTTGGAATGAATAAGAATAGCAACCAACAGCACTAGCAGAATAACTGGACTAGCTAACAGTTATAGGCTACCATGCATGCAGCTAAAACTCTAGAGGGAGAGCAAATCTCACTTTCTGAGCCAAGCAGCCCATCTTGGTTAGCAATATGATATTTCTTAGGGATTGGCATATGGTGGGTTTGGTGTTTGAATTTTTTGAACTTGAAGTTTACTAGTGCCTTAAGACTTGAATTTAGAAATATTGCTAGAAAACAAACCAACTTACTTGCTGCCATGCTATAGATGTGTATGACTATATAGCTTAACCCTCATACTAAAAGTTCCTCTTTAAACATGAGGAGCTTGAGTCTCAGGGGAATAAATCAACGTGTAAAAAGTTTCCTAAATGGTCCTTTTCTTAGCCATGGTCAGACAGTTGCAAATCTGTTTGGTTTTGTATGTTAGCTTAGTAAGTGTGCAGTACTTGCTCTGGAGGGGCTATTCTATGATGACTTGTTTGGAAATGGTGATTTGGGAAACCAGAAAATATCATGTGAATTTTGGCAGGTAATCTGTGTCATTTTCATAGATATTTGAAATGCCCTGGCGTTAAAGATGTGTCATGCTATGTGACGTATAAAACAAATACAAGACTGAAAGGGGTGCGTTTCACCAGTTTTAACTGTTCTGGATCTGAGAACAGTGGGACCAAGATGTGAAGAAGATGTTACTTAGTAAAATTAAATTCAACTGAAAAATTTTGCACTGGCATGAAACAAATGGTCAAGTATTCAATTTCTCACTTATTTAAAAAAATAATTATGCACTGACAGTGAAGTACATTAAACATAACAGAACCCAAGCTATTTAAAGCTGTTCCATATGAAGTAATGGAACTTGTATAATGCATTAGTTGAATTAAATAGGACTTACTGCAGTCCCTTGTGGGCACAGGTAGGAAAAGTGCCTTACATACTATTATGTCTGAATTCTCCAAGAAGAGTGCGTTATACCCTGCAAACCACTTTGTCTTTGGTCTTTCCTCCTGAGGAATTAGGCAATATATTTAGATGGCAAGTCCTCTGGCAGGGAGGAGGAGCCTTCCTTATAGTTATATGTAAAAGGAGTGTTGGAGAGCCACAGCACTGCATCAAACATATTATAGGTACAAGAATTAATTGACAATGTTAGTGGATTAACAACCGTCTGTTAGTTCCTGTGCTTCACCTAACACAGTCTGATTTTTCTGCATTGTTTGGTATGTTAGCTTTGCACCCTCGTACTCCTAATCATGCATGATTCAGGGTTTGTCGTCATACTGACTGACTTCTGCTACAGGACAAGGGGAGGAAGGTGTTTTAAATCCTTCACTCTCTGGTTCTCCCAACACAGTTGGGCATTTGGCCACAGTATCTGTGGCCATTGTAGTTGGGACTATGGCTTTCCCCAACTACATTACAACTTCCCCTGTTTTTATTACTTGCTATCGTTATTGCACAGTGGTGTGCCCCTTCCCTCTGTAAACACGGCATGTAATACATCGGGAGTAAAGCTTTGCAAGTAGGAAGCCTCTGATATTGCAGTCAGATCTGCCTGAGAGCATTACGAAACCGAGCCCCACCTAGTAAAATTGTGCATCCCTTCACTCTCTCATGTTCCCTCCCGGAGCTGGTGGGAGTGAACAGGCTGCCCAGGGAGATGGTGGAGTCACCCTCACTGGAGGTGTTCAAGGAACGTGTGGACGTGGCACTGTGGGACATGGTTTAGTGGGCATGGTGGGGTTGGGTTGGTGGTTGGACTTGATGATCTTACAGATCTTTTCCAACCTTAGTGATTCTGTGATTCTGTCTGTTTGCACTGCGGTGCACTGCCAGTGCTTCATTCTGGGTAGAGGAGTGGGTGCATCAGCTGAGCAGCGCTAAAATGTCATCTGCTGATGCAATCTGATCTCTTGCAATTTTTACAGTCTTCGTTCAACTCTGAATTCCAGTAAACAGAGCTGGAGGCACACTCAGTGACGTATAAAAGCAGGGTCCTTATCAAGGAACGAATGTTGGTTTGGCTGGCAGTAAAGAATTTTGATTCCAATTAATAGCAACCAAAGCACTTGTGACAGACAGACAGATGCTCAGGCCAGAGGGGAAGGTATGAGTCCATTGGAGCCATTCCTCAGCAGTGTCACAGAGCCTGTGAAATAGGAGGAGACCTTTCACGGTGGCTCTGCTGGCTTTGGGGAAGGTCCTCAGTAGAATAGACACTCTCTCAAAATGTTCTCCACTGATGTATCTCAACCTGCGATGGTCACAGACCTCAGAAGGGTACTGCATGAAGTGCCGTGAAATAGAGAACTTAAAAAATTACTTTGATTCAACTCTATAATAACTTTTTAGTATGTCTCAGCTTCTGCATTTGCAAATGAGGTTGGCTTTGGAATAATAAAATCTAAGCATATATCGTAAAAAAGGCAGGGAAAAGAAGTTTGATATTTAAGACTTTTTTCATTTATGCCTCGATCTAATTCTGTAAGTTTTATGATGCAGTCTTCTTATAAAGCATTCTGTTCAATGATACGTTGTGCCTATGGAAACAATGTTGGTTTTAACTTCAATCATATATTCAACATGTCAAAGAGGGAGTATCTATATTCATAACCTACAGAACTGAGTCTTAAATTTTATTGCTTGCTTTTCAATAGGCCCATTTAATTGTGTTAATTCTTTTTCTCTTTCTACTTTCCTAGAAAGCCGTGAAAGTTTAGCAGTGTCATCCCTTGATATGGTCATATTTAACTCAAACTAACTTGTAAGTTAACCTAGCTGACAGAAGTACATCAGGTTACCAGTGGTTTGTAGCAGTTATTTATTCAACTAGAGACGCTGATGATCTAGGCAGGTTTTGATAATCCAGGAATCAGACTACTTGTTTTAATGTTTAACAAAAAAAGAAAAAGAGCTCCAATAACCTTTCTGTGATTAAATTTGATTGCAGAGGTGAAGGTCGATGCACTAAGTGCCAGTGTGTGTACTCAAGTGTAGATTCGTCGGGAGGGAGGAAGGGACGATTGAGAGGCAGCAGCGATGACTGAACAGCTTCACAACCCCCCATTACACCACCGTTTTCTGACCATGTATGTCAAACATGGTTTAAACTATTCAGCGTGTATGTGTTACACCTTTAGATTGCAAGCGCATAAGAAGGTTGGACAGAGGATGAAGCAATTCCTGATTTTCAGGGCTTGACTTTGCCACATTTGAACGTCATTTTGGAGTAACTTCTAGTTTGAGGATAGACAATATAAGTACCCCTACACAATGTTGTCGTTGGTTAAATTCTGTGTTCTGTTATACATGCTATATCATATAATACAATACAGCTGAGCTGAAATTTGGAGCAAAAGGGGTTTTTTTATTTTCTATCACTGAATCAGAAGAAAACGAACAGAGTTAAATAACAGACTAGTCCTCCAAAATACTTAAAAATATTTCATCTCTTCACATAAAAAATGTGTAAATACTGATTTTTCATGCCAGCAATTCTAAACGATATATCTGTTTGCATGTGGGTTAAGTCTGTAGGTTCACATACTGCTGTTCTTATTTTAAACTATGTTATGGGAACAAAGTACTAGGGAACAGTTGGTCCCATGAAAATTTCAGTATACTTATTTAAACTCTTCTAAGATCTGTTGAATTCATCAGGTTACAGAAGCCACAACCCAAAGCTGTATTTCTCAAACAATTTTTGATTCATAAAGTTCTTAATTGCATAGTTATTTTGTGCTAATGTTCATGGCATTGGTGTAATTGAAGCAGTAATAGGTTTCTCTTCATTTAGTGCCAAAACAAAGACGAAACACTAAACCCCTGTGGGTGCAGATTATTGCAAGCACAGACAGATGGTGTAGAAATTGTTGAAAAACGAGATTTATGATGTCCAGCATAGCTTCAGTGGTCAAAAAATCTTGAACATGAAATTAATCTTTCTTCATAATTGACATGATACTTTTTAGATAGTGTGCAATGTCTTTTATATCGATAAGAATATCTAATCTGTCAATATTATTTAAATTACACATTGTTTCTGGGTTTTCAATTTTCTAATGCCTAAACACTTGATTGCTGATATTCCTTATGTGATTTTCAGATTTTGAGACTCCAGATGCTTCCCCCCCCACACCCCCCCCTACTAATAGTTTAAGAAGTACCATTTTCCAAGACAAGTATTTTGGAAAAACTGCTCAAGCCTGCCTGTCTGGGCTTTCAGAGGTTTTTGAGGATGGTTGTTATTATGGAGATATCTAGAAAAGTGATAGTTTGCAAAAGATGGATCCAGCTGAACTGCTGGATTTATGCATGGTTCTAGTCTAGCCTCGCTGTGTGCTTTCTTGCAGCTTTTTAATTTGACTGCAAGACTGTAAGACCTAACTATTCCTGTAAGAATTTTACAAAATGAAATTACTTTCTAGTTTATTTTATTAAAATTATTGGGAATAAACTGTTGATGAGTAATCTTTGAATGGTTTTAAAAGAAAATTGTCTGTAAAATTTTATAAAAGAAATGTTGCTGTTGATTGCTGTGTAAGCTACAGCCTGAATCTGACCTTAGCAACAAAATCGATGTTGAGACAATGTTGTACTCATAATATCTGTATAGAGAAGTCATAAGTCCTTTCCTTCAAACTTAATTACTTCTCATGTCTGATTATTATGTCTTTATTTTTTTTAGTCGTACCCATGTCATGGTTTTTATGCATAGTGTAAAGTAATTTTTCATTTATACATTAAAAAAAAAATCTGCTTCACTAGAAATTACTGAGTATTCAGCCTTAACATCTTGATTACTGTTGTCACACCCAACAATTTAATTGAATAGTTTATTTTGTACATGGCAGATTATTGTCTCATACTGTGGTAGAAGCAGCTTTTTCTTCTGTCATCTTTATTAATAAGAGAAAGTACCTTACGTTCTCCCCAGATTGTGAACACTTCCATTGATAATTAACAGCCAACATTTAGGTTGCTTAATTGGACATTATTTCTTTTCAAAGCATTAATGCAAGTTCAATGCATTTTAAATTTCACTGGGTAATTTTGTAGCATTTTTTCCTTCTCTTTAGTAACTAAAACAAGTTTGCTTGGCGCTACTAAATGAAAATCAACACCTGATATTTATCATTTGATGCTTGCCTATGCCCATGCAGATGTAGGGTGAGTCCATAACACACGAGATCTCCTGTGAAATGTTGTCCTTGCCTGGAGAGTCCAACTGACAGTTGGTGGAGGGGCTGCATCCCAGGCTGGCAAACGAGCCTCATGTAGAAGATGCACGCCAGTGAGGACAATATGAGAAGCTGCTCATCCTTCATCTCCTGGACTTGTAGGCTCTTGGGCAGGTGGGCCAGGCTTGCCCAGCAAGGAGCAGTGGGACACGTGTGATTGTTGGTGTGTGGGACATGCTCCTGCAGGCTCCCATGCTCCTGCTCTGATAAACCATACCACTTTGTGCCATGGCAGTATTTCCAGGTGGGTTTTTTTTGATGTTGCTTTAAAGAGTGGTCATTTTCTAAGGTGGGAAAATAAAACTTTGTAGCCAGCACTATCCATGAATTCCAGAGCAGCACAGGGTGTGAAAATGAGTTTCAGGCTGTTTTTAGGACAAAGTGATTTGATCACATCATATAGTGATTACAGTATAATTGACAAAAATAGATAAGGTATCCTGTGGTGATAATCTAGTCCTGACTCTTTAAGCAAAATGATACGCTTTTAAATAAATAGCACATCCATTGATTAATAATGGATGTCTATGTCCAACTTTCTAAGTTATCTCTCCTTCCCGTGACTTGAATCACATTTATTCCTTGTGCTCCTTGCTTCATCCTTCCAGGATCGTTAGTCTCTCTCTGCCTTTTCTCTTTGTCTCTTCTATCGATAGTGTTTGAACTGGTGAAGCCACAGCCGAAGTTAAAAGACAGGCTTTTGCATCATCAAATAAAATTCCAAGGAGGTTCCCAGAGTAGAAGTCGAGATTCAGGATTATAGTAATTAAAACCTGAAATAAATGGTTATTGCAATATGTCCTAATTGCTTTGAATTTTAGGGCAAAAAGCTTTCATTTCCTTGAAATATGGTTATATAGATGGGTTTAGAAAACTCGGCATGTTTAGTAAGGAATGGAGACAGGTTCTTCAGTTTCAGTCTGTCAGGGAAGGGAAATGTTTCCAAAGCACCTTGTTCTACAGAATTTGCGGGGTGTCGATGGGCAGGCGTCTCGGCTGAGCTGCCAAACTTCATTCCAGTCAGTTTTCTGTCCTGTGCCACCACACTGTGTGTTAGAGCCAAAGTACAATGACATTTTCAGTAATTTCACACCTTTAAAGATAAGAAATGCACCAGCAATACCTGGAAAACAAACTTATATCCTGAAAACGGAGACAGCTTGGATAGACTGGAAAATAAACTGTCTTGGGGAAAAAGAGGAATCGAAATTCCTACTTTCTAATTTCCCTTATTGTTCGCAAAAGACCAGTGTAACAGAAACCCATTGCTCCTCCGGATGGCTATTGGCACCAAAGTAGCAGTCCTTGTTCGTAATGGCTGGATCCTTGTTAGCAACATTAACAAGATTTTGAGTCTTCTAGCACTCTTCTCTGCTGGACTCCTACAAGGCAGTGGAAAAAGTTCTTTTTTTCTTTTTTTCCCCCCAGAGCAAAGATATTTCCCAATATCTTGTTATTAATAGCATGGTAATGCAGGTGTAGCTGAACAGCACAGGGACTTGCGTTTAAAAGGCAGTACCTCTGATAACACACTTCAAACTTCCACTCTGCAATTGTGAATACTTCAAAAGTTAGGCTGGTAATATTTTTTAGCTGATGAATGCCAAAATAAAAAAACATGAAGTGATTTTAAATTGACCTCTCAAAAAGAGTTTTACCTGGAAAAAAATCTCCAGCATCAAGAAATCTGGCATTAGTGTTCCAGTGCTCTACCATAAATGTTGTGTTTCGAAGATGTTCGGTTTAGACATCAGTCACAAAGATTGTTTTGTACTTTATACAGAATACAGATTTGCTGAGAAGTGGGGAACATTTCCATTTCACCCATTTCTTTTCTGGAATTTATGGGAAAATACAAGAAATGCGCGAGCCTGGTTTGTTTGCAAAAGTTATGTGCCAATCCATTTTGGATGGGCAAGTTCTAACATCTGTTTGGGTAAACCACTGTGGGATGCACCCATTGAGACATGCATGGGTGTGGGCTGTGCCTTGAAAGTTTGTCCTTGAAAATCTGTTTCCCCCTGAGCACAAGACACAAATTTTTCAGTGTGGAAGAAAATTTAACTTTGCAGTCATTTATTGGTTGTTTCATAAACTTTTTGTTGTGAATACATTTAAAATATGTAGGATAACGCATGAAATATCTTTTGCACATTAAGAAGGTGGGCAATTTTCTTGATGCTTCAAGCCGATGCTCTACCCCTGAGCAGCCTGAGCAGGAATCTGCCCTTAGGTAACGTCACAACAAGCCATTGCTGTGCTGCGAGGAATGTGCTATGGACACGGAGGAGAGCTCTTCCTGAGATGTTCTTGCTTGGCTTCATTTATGCCATAGGGTGACAAAGGATTTGCTGGGAAGAACAAGCCAAATTCCTCCACGATTTGCACAGAAAAGTCCTAGCAATAGATTTGGGCCAGCTATAGCCAATTCTGAACTGATGCTATTGGTGAAGAGGCAGGGCAAATCCAACCAAGTGTTACTGGGAGAGGCAAGGGGCTGGAGCTTAGAGACATGGGCTGGAAAGCCTGTACTCCGACCAAGGTTTTCAGTGCGGAAGTAAATTGAAAGAAAGCAAATAAATAGGTTCTTGGTTTTTGACACGTTGATTTTCAGTGTTCATATACTTCGTCTGTGCCACACAGATGCCAGAGATTTAGAATAATTGTGGAATGGATGCCTAGAAGCAGAAGGCACGTCACATTGAGCTCCTTTAGTGGGACTGAATCATTATTCTTTATTGTACTTTCCTGTTACATCAAATGTAAATGGACATGAAAGGTATAATTTCCCTGGAGACTGAAATGATACTTTTGTCGAGTTTGGGCCCTCATCCTGTCATTCTGTCTCCCTCTCTGACTGATTTTGTCATGTATCTGTCTGAGCTTTCCATTGATAGTTACATAATTGCCTGAAGCTCTTCTAATTAATAATTAGCATTCACTTTTCTCTTCTGCTTCTTGAACGAGTTTTATTTTTGTGAGCTCTGGCAGAGTTGCTGCCTGTAAGGGTGCTGAGCTGGGTTTCTTGCAGAGAAAATCTGTCACCATTCATTAAAAGATGATCCATTGGGCCATCTTCGAAATAAAGTTGGTGCCTTGGCTTCTCTGGGCAATGGATTCCACTGAAAAACGCTCTCCTTTCCTTTCCTCCCCAGCTCTGCTTTGCAATAATGACCGAACAGCCCTGCAAGATTGTTTTCCTAACAAGGGCGAAGTGTGCGACCTGGTGTGCTGGTTTTGGCTGGGGTCGAGTTGATTTTCTCCATAGCAGCTAGCATGGGGCTACGTTTTGGATTTGTGCTGGAAGCAGCGTTGATAACACGGGGATGTTTTGGTTCCTGCTGAGCAGTGCTTACACAGCGCCAAGAGCTTTTCTGCTCCTCACACCGCCCCGCCAGCGAGGAGGCTGGGGGTGCCCAAGGAGCTGGGAGGGGACACAGCCGGGACAGCTGACCCCAACCGACCAAAGGGATATTCCAGACCACAGGACGTCATGCTCAGCATATAAAGCTGGGGGAAGAAGAAGGAAGGGGGGGACGTTCGGAGGGATGGCGTTTGTCTTCCCAAGTAACCGTTATGCGTGACGGAGCCCTGCTTTCCTGGGGATGGCCGAACACCTGCCTGCCCATGGGAAGCGGTGAATGAATTCCTTGTTTTGCTTTGCTTGCGTGTGCGGCTTTTGCTTTACCTATTAAACTGACTTTATCTCAACCATGAGTTTCCTCACTTTTATCTTTCTGCTTCTCTTCCGCATCCCACCGGGGGTTAGTGGGCGAGCGGCCGGGCGGGGCTTAGTTCCCAGCTGGGGTTAAACCACGACACCCAGGATATCACTTTGTAAGGTTAAGCCCAGTTGCTCAAAATGTCATTTAGGTATCTAATTTTGTTGGCTTGTTCAGGTATAACCCCAAAGAATTTTGTGTCATTGAAGCCTGTGATAATAAAATATATTTTAAAAAGTAGTTATAGCTATATTTTCAAAGCAAAGGGAGTGAATATCAAGGGTCTATATTCAGAGAAATTCTAAATCTCTGCTGAAACTGCTTTGGGGTAGATTATTGCACATGATTAGTGTTGAATTGAGGCTATTTTTATTTTCTACGCGAGGGAGATTCTGTTAGGTTTGCTAATGAAATATTAAAATAATATAAGCTGAATTATTTTCTCTTTCCTGGGTAGTTCTGTTCATGAACGTCTGCTGTAGTATCTCTGCTAAGTGTGATTCGTGTTCATTAAACGTAATGACACAACATTAGAAGTTAAAATAAATGTTATGCAGGGGGCCCTGAGAGACCTGGGCTCTGGATTCACTTCCTGCATTTCACTTAAGTACATTTAAATTCTAACTATTTCTTTGATTTGCATTTTCTTGCTCTGTTCAAGAGAGGTGGATAGAGCCTTCTGAAGTTAACGTAAAGGTCCTGTTCGCTTCAGAATATTTTGGAATAGACCCTAAATAAAGAAGCACTAATCCTAAGCTGTGGGTCTGCATTGCAACTGTGAAAGGATGCTATTTATTTATTTACTTATAGGGGTTTTATTTACTGTTGACTAAGATGTTACTAATTATAGTTGTCTAGAAAAGTATACTTCTTCATAACTCTAGACTCCAGTTATAAAATTTGCATTATGATTTCTTAGTGAAAAGGTTCAGAGAGCCCATTGTCACTGAACTAAGCTGAAAATCCTTGTAATGACAAAGCTTCTCTGACACTAAGGCTATGCAATCCTATTTAATTCCCCACCTCGGGATTTATTCTGCTCTGTCAATGGAGTAGCTAATGTCTTTAGTCACTTAGCAGCAAGTTATGTCAGGAGCATTGTGGAAATATGAGCAAGAAGAGCATCTGTTTTTGTGAGAGTTGATTGAGTTTGGAAGGACTTCCAAAAGTTCAGTTTCTTGGTCTAGCTAAGCCTCTCTAGATGTTAGTTGTGGCCAAGAGGGAGAGTCCTTCTCTGTCGGCAGCTGCAGCATCCATTTCTTGCCTTGCACCAGTGCTACAATTTGTCTCACAATGCAAGGATCTAATGCAAGGAGCTAAACTGTCAGAAAAATGCCTGCTGGATCTGGAGGGCAATCTTTTCTGAACCAGCTGCTGGTGGGATCAGACAAGCACCAGTGGTGGTGGCCTGCAGTTGGATTAACTCAGCCGCACTGCAAGGCCATTCCTTAAGGTAAGTCTAAGCCTCAGGGCTTTGAGTCATGAGCATTTCGTCTTCAAGAAATGAGCTGAAGAGATACCTGGCTCCTGAAAGTGTGCTTTTTAGTAACTGAGACCAAGCTGTGAGGAGCAAACCGTTCACAGCCTCTGGAGGTGCGAGGGCACTTTCTCCAAAGGCAGGGAGCCCTCTCAGAAGTTCTCACTGCTGTCATTGCACTTACCTCAGTCTTCCATGGCCTTGAAATGTGTAACACAGTAATTCTATCTCTGGAAAGAGGGACCAGTTTTCTTCTGTGCTATGAAATGGTCCATTTTACAGCAGGAACAACTGTAAAAGATGTAGTGGGAAAAATTATCTCAATATGCAGCTTTTGCAATCTGTAAAATTCATCAAACGTTACATGAACTACTCATATGGAAAACACATAATATAAGTTTTATTTATATATAGGTAAATATATATGTGTGTCATTATGACCATAATATATAAAAAGCGTATTAAAGTGTTCTTCAGAAGCCTGTCAGAAATTCAGCACTTTCCATTTTTCTGACACATCCTGGATGTCTGTCTACAATTTTTTTAAAGTTAGTTATCTGCAGCCATTCTCTGATCTTTGTTTCCTCTTTAAGAAGGATGTTTCAGTTAAGGTATGGAGGAATGATTTAACTTTCAGTTAAGGTATGTAGGTAGTCAATTCTGCAGGTGGGGGAAAAATATGCTTTAAAGATTTTTTTATTCACCAGGATTATGTTTCCTTTTCTGGCGAACTGGTCACTTCAGTCTTCTGGCTGAAACAAAACTGCTTTATTTTCTGTTTTGTTCAGGAGATGTTTAGAAGATATGGTGACAAGAAACAGCTGAGGCAGCAGCATACCTGCTCTGCAGTGTGCGACTTTTGTTTTGCGGGGTTGCGCTGCTGACTGCAGGTCACAGTCACCACGACCTTCCCAGCGCGAGGAAGGGGTGGTTAACGTCTGAATTTCCCAAGCTGCCAAGGGCAACAGCTGCAATTTACTCATACTGAGTTTTGGAGGGAGCTAAAACAGGTAACTTTGGTGACTGAATTCATATTCTGCCTGGTCCACCATTTTATGCACGCAGATCAATACCTCTGTGAAACAAAAGGTAGTGGAGGTTGGCATGGGCTTGGCAAATGCTCAAGTAGCTCCAAACCCGAGGTAGTAATCTTTGGAGGAACTTGTGCAATGCATCACACTGTTGTTATTTACCTAGCAGAAAGTGATATATGAATATTTTTCTATTTCCCATATAAGAGTCAAAGCACAGAAAGTTTAAAATTATATTTTCCATTTTATTTTAAATGATATATTATTAAATGCTACTAAAACTTTTATAACTTTTATAATTTATAACAATTTTTTTTCAGGCCTCAGAAAAATACCCCCAGGTAGACAACAATTTATAATGCTTTTTCTTTTTTTCTTGACTATAGATTCCAATTACTTTTGAATTTTCCATAAAATGCATTCTATCTTCACATACTTGTCCTCGTATTCTGTAGGGTTTTAAAAATATTGAAGCCATTTATTTCAATGGTATCCATCAAACTTTTTGCCTACAAGAAATTTGGATATGGCCATTACTTTTGTGCTTCACTCAACATACAAATAAGATGTCGCTGTGAGCAGAAAATATCTATTTAGCACAGTGAAATACCTTTCACTTTTGAGCATTTCCGTAAAGCTTGTCTGTTTGCAGTGATGATGTAAGTATGGTAGATATATTTAAGTAAAGAGGGATCTGTAGGTGCAGAGTAAGGCAAATGGAGTGAGTGTTAGGGATCTAGTGTGGAAGGCATTGAAGTTAATGTTTTTAAAGAAAAAGCTAGTATTTCTTGCCATGTGCATTTTTAGGCTCCAGTCCAGTTTGTGTGTTGTCCCCTGTTGTTCTGGCTGTGCCCAGAGCCCCGTCTTCGGCAAACGCCGATGGAGAACCAATCTCTGCTGGTTTGGCTATGCCGGGGTCTGATCCGCTGGCTCTCCCACGCCGCTGTTTTTGGCTCAGAGCTGACACAAAAAGCCACTGGCTGCAGCTAGTAACCAGTGGAAGGAGAGTCGCAGGGGAATAAGTAGCTGGGAGCTGGCCCCTGGGGCTGCGTCACTCTCCGGGCTTGTTTTTCCCCCAGGCCGTGGGAGTCCCCATTTTTGGTGCTTCCGTGAGTCAGTGTCCCATGAGCTACCGCAGAATACAGACTTGGAAAGAAGTCTCTTCCCCTCACTTCTGCTCAGGTGTCTGAGAGTTTTCTTCAGCGTTTCCTGCAGGATGAATGTGGAACCATAAAGGAGAGTGCTGTACAGAGGTGAAAATATCAATTGTACTGACGGAAATGATTTTTTGATGGTTTACTGGCAGCACAAAAAGCAGAAGAATGAGGTTGTGTCCCTCAAGCAAAAGTGTGTCACAAACTCATAGGGTGTCAGACTCCTGCTCTGTTTGAAATACCAGTATGGACCACATGGCAGAACTGGGTACTGGCGATGTAAGTTCTTGTTAGAAAATGAAACTTTTTTTTGTACCTCTTATGTCTTCCAAAGGTGAAGACATACACAAGGTGCCAGGGTCAGCGAGAACTTGCTGCTTTTCTTTCCCATTTATGGTTTTTTCCACATAGTTTCTTGTTTTCTCAGACCTTTTCCATCTTTTCTGATTCTCTCCTTTTCTTTCCTCCAAATACTTTGCATTTACAGAATCACAGAATCACTAAGGTTGGAAAAGACCTGTAAGATCATCAAGTCCAACCTAAAAAAAAAAAAAAAACAAACAAAAACAAACCAAAAACCAAAATTGAAGTACTTTTTGCCTTTAGTAGGAATAGGATCGATCCTCTGTTTCCTTTTCTGTACCTCTGTCTGATTCCTGCTCTTTATGAATTCACATCCACAGTTTTAGCGTAAGAACTGGAGATGGCCAAGCTGGAATAGGACCGGCTTGAAGTTCAGAGGCAGTCAGACCCAGTCTGGCTTAGTCTTACATTACTGATAATGTAGTGCTCTTCACAGTCTTGGTGACCTCCACAATCTCAGTGCCTATCCATTATCCATCTTTTACAATTAAATGGCTCGGACCTTTGCACTGCACTGGAAGCTCACTTGTAGCCTTTACAGATGGTGTCAATCATGGGCAGTATCCTTCTGATGGTCCCATATGCTGCTTAGGGGTTTACACACCCATCACTACGTTTTAGTGGTTGTTCAAGTGGTATGGCTTGTCTTTGTTTTTACATGGATTAACTATGTTCACCCAATCACTCCCAGCTGAGAGAAGTAACTTTTAGTTGAGCTGTGATTAGCTTCTTAAACTACCTGAATCTGATGGCAGAAATACGTTGCACCTTTTGTTAATTAGGAAATTCATTGCTTGGTTGTGCATCCCTGGTGGTAAATATGATAACCTTTAACACGACAGTGGATCGATAGTTCAGGGGTTTGACTTCTTTGTTTTAAAGCAATCAGACCTGTCTATACCAGTCCCCCCCAAAAAAAAGGAAAAAAAAAGAAAAAAGTTTTAAAAAAAAGGATTTGAGGAGAGCTAGGTGTTTTATACAGGCAATATTGCATTGCATCCCTTCTTGGTGCTTCTGAGTTTGTATTCAGACTTGGGATTATGAAAGTCAAAGTATGAAGCAGAAATGATAACTTCTGCCTATAAACTTATTTTTTTTATTACCTTAGGCATGTCTTCACCTCAGCATTTTTATCTTCTTTTTGCCTTCAGGAGATGTTGGCAGAAGTATATGTCTTTAGAAACACCAGAATTTGGTACCTACGGGGTAACTACCCCAGGCAGCTGCGAATGACCCCTCTACCTACCCCTCCCATATGCATTTCAACTTAGTGAGTTGTATTATTTTTGTCATCACAGAAACTGAACTCACTTGTCTGAAGTGCAACAAGCTGTGTTGCCTCGAGTTGTACTGGAATATTTTATGTGCCTTTGTGTTAAGAGCAGATTAAGAAAGCAAAGGGAACTTGCCATTGAAGAGCCAATCACCCTGTGCCTGAATCGGAAGTCTCGGGTCAAATCTTTCCTGCACCAACTCTAATGCTTTCCCAGTACTTGACTGTAATCTATTTCAGGCGACATTCTGATGATGTCCTCATGTGATGGATCAAAGGTATGCAAGGCTGATGCCTTTCCAAATGATTGCCTAGTCTTTATAAGGAAATGGTTAAATCATCACCAATCTGGTTTAAGTACGCATGCAGTCCTGTGTTCTTTTGAGTTGCTTGGCTGATATACATTTCCATATCTTTTGCCTAATTTTTCAGCAAAAATAATATATAAGAGGTGATGATGGCCATGGTTTAGATGCTTCTGTTCTCAGTGTGAAGTTTCTGAAGCTAAGACATCCCTAAATTAGTTTATCAGCAATTTGGTGTCTTACCGAATAGTCATTGCCAGAAATGTCTCTATACAGAAATTCCCTTGAAGCTTGTGCCCGACAGCAGACGGTTGTTGGTTTTTAGGTAAAATTGACTTACATAGCTCCTTTTTAAAAACCGTGCTCATTCCAGTTCCTCAGAGGACCTGGTACAGTGGGTTTGAGCAATGTGGAGGCAAGGCTGGTTCCTCCTATTAAGTCCGTGCTCCTCACAGTGGCTTGAGGTCTCCTCAATATTTTACACGGTGGAATTCCTCAAAGACCTGCCCTCTTGAAAGAGCAGGCTGAATTTGAGGGCAAGGAGCACAGAAATACAAACTTGAATGACCTCTTTCCAGCAAATTTGAACTTTCCAGTTTCAGTGGAAGCATGTTTCCATTGAGACTGGTAATGTTTTGTCCTTCTTCGTATAAATCAGACCTGAATTATGCAGCAGGATGTTCAGGAATCTCAATGCCTGAAATGGGTGAGAATGACAGGGACCAATTACTGTTAAACTATCAGCTATAAAATCCTGTCTATATTCAGCTTTTTTGAAGACCAAAGCCATTACTGTTTTACAGCAGGCCAAAGCCTTTAATGTTCGTTACAGAACAACGGTTCCAGTCCTATTCTTAGGTATGTACAGTAGAGCTATCACATTAACAGCCTCAGGTGTGGACGGGAACATGCTGACTCAAAACACCCAGAAGATGCATTCTGCTCGTCATCTCTCATGAGAGACTGCTGCTCTGGTGAGTCACCTGAACGCCTCAAATCCCAACTTTTACCATTATTTATGTTCCACTGTATGTATGTACTTCATCATTTCTCCTCCAGTTTGAGCATTAGAGTCACTTATGCAAAGACAAAGTTTGATTCAATAGGCATTGGTTTGGAAAAAATCCCAGACGGAGAACTGAAGGTTTGATAAAATGGAATAAAACCTGCCTCCTCTCTGCAGTCTTTTAAGGTAGGATAAGCTTCCTTCACTGAAATGGGCATATTAAAAACTTTTTACTTGTTGTAAATTTTTAGATCTTATTAGTTGCAAACAATCAATTCCTAACACTTGAAATGGGCTGAGCAGTCCGCAAAATATATGAAACGTGAATTTATATATGGCAAGTGATCTCTGGTGGGATGCCCACCAGGGGAGCCTGGGCTGAGCTGGAATTCTGCAAAATTTACTAACCTGTTTGACACCAAAGCAATCAGTGAATGCAGGACCTTTCCACGTGGCTTTTCTCTATTGCATCTGGTAGCATCGGCAGAGGTGTCATCTACTTCTAGTAAAAGTATTCTACTGATATAGGGGAAAGTGTCTATCTTTCAGAAGAATCATAGATTATTGTCAGCAAAATCTCTGTCATGTAAGGGAACTACAGTCATCCACCACTGAAAGAGCATATAACAGAATATTTTTCTAACACAACCCAGTTTCTAGATGTTTCTTTATCATTGTGCTCACAAAGATCCATTTCAGTGGTCACTTATCGCCTGTAATTACAGGTCTATAATACGATAAAATAATTCCCTGTCGTTGGAGGCGTAGTTCTGATGGTGAAAGGGTAGAGGGATTTGAAGTAAAATAAACAGTGAAGATATGATTAGGAGGAAAATAAATGAGATCCCATAGGAGAGGAAAAATTGCTGTCACATTATATGTTTAACTCTTGAAGCCCTGTGGGTTGTGTGATCAGCAGTGAAGGGAAGATCTCATCTGAGGCTCAGGTTTGGGGTAATGGGTCAAGGTGGATCATTACAGACACCGTTATACTTTATGTTAGCTAGACATCAAAGTGGTTAGACACCACTAGTGCTTTGAGGCTGGGTATGTCTTTGCACAGGTTTTATAGAATAGGATCTTGGTCCATGTGATACACAATCTATTTTATATATAACTGCTGAGCCTCATTTAGTTGATGTTTTTAAAATTACTTATTATTTGTTATAGTTAAGAGTAACTTTTCAGATCTGATGCCTTACAGATATTAACAGCTTATCTGCGCTCAGGGCCGTTCAAGGAGCGCTGCGGTTTGAAATAGTTTCATACATATCTTCTCCAAAGACTTAGATGGGACTCAAAGCTAAAATAAATGTGCAGAAACATCATCGGCATTTTGAAACCCAACATAATTTAGAGCATATTGCATGATTGAATTACAACCTAATATCTCATAATTTTTCCCACTTGTCAGAAAAGGTCATGCAATGCTGTAAACAATCAATAGTTTTCATGTCTAAAACGAAGAAGTTCGAACAGTTTTTCATGAGCTGTGAAGGTTAAATGAGGCACTTGCCAAGATCTATTGAGAGGCATCCAGGCTTTACATATTTTATAGTATGCTTAGTGGCATACTCATTACCATTACCATTAATGGCTTATAATTAATCAAAAGAATTTGGTTTAGATTCTGCACATGGAAATCATATAATTTATCTCATCTTCTGGGGATTATCCTGAAGAAACTGCTATATGAATGATCTTAATGTACGCTGAAGTTTATACGGCATGTTATGTGCAGCTATGCCAAACATTATAACGTGAGAAAGAAAACTATGCTGTTTGTGTGTAATGCCTCAGCACTTTAACTTCCACAAAGCTTTGGTTAAGTAATTCTTGGCACGTCTCTTATAAACCACCATTGTTACAGGTGTACAGCTGGCCATATAGAAAACACTATAGATTGAAACTTGGCAATTGGCTTGTCGTGATGGGAGCAAATTAGATTTTGCCAATTTGGGGAGATATTGGTGTGGTTGTGCGCTTGTATAAACATATATATTTATGCAATGTATGCTTACAAAGGCCCGTAAGGAGGCTTGGATGTTTGATATAGGAAATGGCAGATGGGGATCTGCTTCGGTGGCAGCTGGTTCGAGATGGGTTGTACAATAGGTCTTCAGAAGCAGCAGTGAGTATATCTGTGGTCTCACAGGAGGGAACAAAAAACTGCAGGGAAATAGTGGATGCATTCAGAGTACTCCACATTAGACTCTTTTGCCAAATTCAGGGCTTCGGTGGGAATCGGGAAAGCAGAGCCATCTTTCACTGGGGAGAGTGCAAAGCCGGTGCAAGGAGAAAGGCTCTGACAGAGGCAGGTGACAGGTCTGCAAGCAGACCACCCTGGACACCAACACCTCCTGCCTTTCTGAGAGGCACTGGCCTCCAGCATTTCCCAGACTGGGATTTTGGCAGGAGAAAAGAGCCAGGAGCTGCTTTGCCCGGGGAGAGAAGCCATCAGGCAGCAGCTCAGCAGTTCCTGCCTCTCGGGGAGGAGGTGTGTCTTGGTCATCCCACTCCGCACTGAGCATGGGCTTTGCTGAGTGCCCAGGGGTGTGCTGGATACAGCCGTTTCCACCCCCAAGTCAGCGTGGCAGTGCTTAGAAACTGGAAAAATGACATGTTGCCGTGTGCTGGTTCGTTCCAGAGTGGGCAACAGTCAGGAGACAGTCGCAGGATACGTGAAAAGTGCTGTATCTCAGCTTTTAAGCAGAGCAGGTTTAGTCATTGAGTTTGATAGCTATCACCCAAGAATGCTTTAAGGCGCGTTTATGTCAACGCTGCAGTGTGGAGGTGCCTGGAGACGCCTGAATCAACCCAGGCACTGGGCTCAGGACCGCGCTGCCAAAGCCGGCTACCTCTGCTGCCCTCCCTGTGCTGCAACCTGCCTTTCAGCCATTCATCACGCCAGTTTTTGCTGTTGAGGGGAGAAGTTAATGCCCGCTCCGGTGATAGCAATAGCTGTTCCACAGCTCTGTACCTGCCTTTTAAAATAAGGCTTAAAATATTGTCATCAACGTAAATCTTAGACAGAGCACAGGTGACAAAGGATTAGTAAATAAAGCAGAGCATCACCTTGGCCGTGGGGTCAGCTTATTGTCTAATCCTTGCTATCGCAATTTCACTCTCCGTAGATAGGGAAGCTAATATCTATTTACGGATCTCCTGGGGTCTTTGGGAGGATTAATCACTGAGTGTTCATAACCTATTTTTTAAGTGCTAAGTATTATGAGTGATTTGTGGGGACAGCACGAAGTAATAAGCGTCATGGTAAAGCTCTAGAGTCCGGTATGTTCACACCGTTTTCTTCAGAAAGGTTCAAGAAATTAGATTGGGTGAACTTTATTTTACTGCTTAGGATTTGAATGATGACCAAGCAGCAGCACAAAGTTATAGATAACATCCATACAGACCGGGCAGTTCCTATCTGCTTCTCTTATGCACAGAGGTATGAAATTCCCAAGTGCCCTACAGCAAGTTACAAGGGGCTAGTATTGCCCTGGTAATTCCCAAAAGAGTAATAAATAATTGATGAAATGCAAATATTCAAAGCTTGTGCAAACTTCCCCCCTCTCCCTCCTCCCCCAGTAAATAAGTTTGAAATGCTCTTTGAGTCTTGGAGATCGCAGAACGCCCAGGGACGCGCCTGACCCGAGCTGTTGAGGAAGGTCAGCTCAATTCTCTTCTCAAATTGTCATTGCACAGGGATGGTCTTTATTCTTAAATGCCCAGGAATTAACTACTTACAGCAGTTAATTTTAATATCAAAGGCTTTCAATAATATTATATGTTCAAAGATTATAACCTTATGAAGCCTTTGTAGGCCTACACAGGGATGGAGAGAGGTGGTTATGAAAGGGGTTTTTTTGGTAAAAAGACACTTCCTCTAATATTAAAAATTGCAGAGAAGATGCAAAGGAAAAGATAAATCGATCTTGACCTGGACCATCAGTTTCAGTTTCCCCTGTTTGTTCCGCACACCAAGTTTACGGGATACCCCCACTGGCGTTGGGTACTCGGCTATAAGGCGCTGTACGTGCAGGCAGCACTCTGCCATAAATCAAGAGCACTGTGCTCCATATCACACGATTTCCCTAGTGTATTAATAGTAACCCTGTCTGAACAACCTGCAGCCTTCTGTATGTGCATATTATGTGCTGCACTTCAGGGGAGATGCAGAAACCAGTGAAGCCACTGCTGTGGTGGGGCTGGGGTTTCATCCTTAGGGATTTGGGCTTTGCACAGTGCCTAACCAAATGATGGGTTGCCTTACCATGGTGAAAAGAACACCCTTTTTTGCTTATAATTCAGATGAAAGGTTTTTCATGAGAGGGAAGCAGTTTAGCAAGCTGAGAGAGGATGAGTGGGGAGGCAGAAAGTTCATATATCAAAATTGGCGCTGTTCAGATGTGAGACAACGGTCTTAAATGAGTCGCACAAGTTGCTAAATTTGCTGCTCCTATTTTTCAGTGAGGAAGAAATATTGATTAATAACATTGGGATTCATAAATAACCACTGAAGCTATGAAGGCTTGATAGGGATTGAAAAGGAAGAGTCCATGCAGGTAATAAGCTTACGCTGCTTCAGCAGCGTTAGGCAGCAACCTAAACAGTCTTTGAACCGCTGTTGAAGTCATGCAACATCTCATTCCTTAAAACTGTGAGTAATTGAGTTTTCTCATTACCCAGATTATTCACTGTGACAAAAAGCAGAGATTTTTCTTTGCCCATCGGTCGGAGGCCGCGGCTGATGTGCTTGTTGGGCGCGGGAGCTGTGCGTGCCGGCAGGATGCGGGCCAGTCCCACCGCACTGTCAGGTGCCTCTGGGAAATGAAGTCAGGGGAGAATTCCCCACCTGCAGGCACTCTAATTCGCTGTGAGCTCAAAACACGGTGGATTTAGAGACTTGTGTGTGTTTTGTTTGGGGTTTTTTTGTTATTCTTTTGTTTGTTTGTTTTCTTTCTCTGCAAGTTTGCAGTGGCAGAGGAGGTGGCCAAGCAGGCATCAGGAGAAGTGAAGGATGCTATTAGACTAGTTGCATATTGTAATGTTATTCTGCTACGACGGATGGCAGTGTAAATCTCAGAGAAAACAAATTCACTTCAGAAAGGTTATATACATGTAGATTATTTGCATCCTAACCCCTGTGTGTGCCTCCTCTGCCCCAGTAAACAAACAGCTTTTTTGTACTACTGCAGTCTCTAAGGATACTCGTGGAGATACACAGATCCTCAAGTCCTTGTAGGATGGAGCACTCAATGGGAAGCAAAACAAAACTGGCATGTTGCCACCATCTTTCCTATTTAAAGAGAACAGGTACTAAATTCTCTCAGTTGAGTCAGAAATATCCTCCTGGACAGGTCCTGGCTCTGCACTGTCTATTTTGTCCTACTCAGAAGCAGGACACAGTTCTGGGAGGCTTTAAGGCAAAATCAGAGTGACTGTTCTTGGAAAAAAATGCAGAACTTTCCCTTTTGAAAATGCCTACCACAACAGTTGTGAGCATTGTTTTCAGAATAGATGCCTCACCTCCTCTTCAGACAGGGGAAAAAAATCCCCTGCCTCAAATCCCAAGCTGGTAGTGTGTCATACCGACCAACAAAAGCCCAAAAAAACAATGACAGAATTATTCCCAGCAGTAGCTCCACTATTGAAACAGGCGCTCCAAGGAGGCCCTTAGAGATTTTATTTTATTCTACTTTATGAGGCAGGAGAGCAGGCAAGGCGATGAAGGATACCAGCTTAAAAGTCTCTAAAATAAATGATAAGGATTTACTCTCCCAATTTAAACCCTGGGCAGCTGGTAGGGTTGGCCATAGAGTGGAAACCCAAAGTGGGGAACAACCTGTGAGTCCCAGGGAGCCTGGGAATGTGTCTTTGAAGTTCGTTGCATGGCATGGGGTGTGCGCCAGCACAGTGGGGGTCCCCTGAACCCCACTGAGGCTGAGGAAGGGCTGGACCTAAGGGCAGCAGTGCCATCGACTCCCATCTTGGACATATCAGGCTACAGTTTTCTGTTGTCCATTATGGCACAGTTTTGAGTGTCTTCTCTTCTGTTACAATATACCACGTTATTAACAACAACTAGATGTAAATATTGTTATGTAGCAATAGTGCAAAGTTCGATGTAATGAGTTTATTTAGCAAGAACCTGTGCTCTGTGTCTATAGTTTCACCATCCTCATCCTTTGTCCTGTTTTAAACTGCAGCTCCGGGAAACTTTTGCATGCTGTTTAGCCAAAATTAAAGCCCTTGTTAGGCTATTTTTCTTAGGAGAAATTGATGTTATGATTTGGTATTTCTTTGACAGAGTCCTGCTTGTTTATAAATTATTTTACCCTCTTAGGACAGAAGGAACAGCAGCTATTTTATGTGTCTGGAAATCTATGGCCAATGAATGCAACTTGTGAAGGAAAGGCTCATATTTGCCCTTTCAGATTGTCTGCAGTCTCCTTGCAGACAAGTTTTTTCCTTTTTTGCCCCTTGTTGCCAGCCTTGTGCAGCTTCAGTCCATCAAGTCATGCCCTCCGGTTGTGTTTGCTGAAAGAGCACCCAGCCCCACGTGGCCCAGGGGATGCCCAGCCCCTGCCGAGGAGCTTCCCGCTTGCAGTATGAGGTTTGATTGCTTCCTCCACCACATCAGCAACGGGGAAAAAAAATCACTTTATCCATTAAATTAAAAAGGAAGAAGGAGGCTCAGACAGTAATGTGTAGCTGATGGCAAACTTTGATGCGTCCCGTTATAGCAGAACTGTGATGAGATTCAGTTATGGATTCATTAAGTCCCTCCATCTTCTTTTTAAAAAGATCATTTTCCATTGGGGGGTGGCAGTTCTTCTATGTCCTGTAATGTAATCCGTCTTTTCCTAGCTCAGCTTCCAAGGCTGTCTCACTGCTGAAGGCTGATGTCTGAAGAGATTCGAGGGCTGTGCGCATCGGGTTTCTGCTGTCATGATCGAACTGTCTGCTGTTACATATATTGCTGTGAGTCAGGAAGGAACTCACTGTGAATGCAGTCCTTCTGGGAGTGCGCTTCCAGTACCAGAAGCTAATTAACTAATGCAGTAGCTTTGTTTTTTATAACAAATCTCTGGTGTTTCTGCCAAAAATGAGTTCAGTTATGCAGACATATGTGGCTACACTTAGCTCATCAAACCTGAATCTGCCTTTTAGGGGTGTACATTTCCCATGGCACAAGTGAAATGGAAGTGATAGATACTTAGCACCCCTGAAAATATAGGTTTTTCTTCTTTCTAGGGAACCTGTCTATCTGTATGAATTTGGAGGAATGATTGCTGGCATGTTTATTGAGAATATAGTCCTCTCAAGTAAAGACTGGGTTAGATTTCTCCTTTTTCATCCAGACCTCGCCTGAGAAGCTCCCCAAAAAATTGTTGCTTGGCAGTCAGTGTGTCATGATTTAAAAATGCTTCTGTTTTCCAGAAACAATAAAATAGAAAAAAAAGACACTAGCAGGAAAGGGATATTGGACACAGAGGAGGTCAGCTCTCGCCGAATGAGCCCATCGTGCTGTAACTGGCGTCAGAGGCTCTCGGGCTGCAGACGACTTCATCGCTTTGTGCGCCAGGCTGGGCTGCTCTACGCGGCCGAGATTGACTTTTCCAAGGAGAGGTGGGAGCAATAAACAAATAAAGACTCGGGTAACTTGGATGGGACACTTCCAATCTTCTATTATTTTTCTACAGCAGAACGGGGAGAGATTTAAAGTGGATGCTACATCTGATAACTGTAGAGGTGATTCCTCCAGATGAGCTTTGTGCCAAGCAGTGCTGCGGGTGCTGAAGCAGAGTGATGTGCTGGCCATGCTGCACGCCGCGGCTGCCTCTCGCAGTGTGTACGGAGCCGCAGGCAGTGCCTCCTGCCCGGATGGGAAGCAAGAATATTTATGGTGTTGCAGTAGCAACTGCTTCTCTTTTAGTACTAAATAGTTGATCTCAGAAGGTCATGGTCATATATAAAATCATTCTTCTAGTAATGAATGCACAATAAATACATACAGTTTGCTGTTGCTGAATTTATCAACGCAGGACTCTGGTTCTGCTAAGGAGCTCGTGAGATCAGGCACTGACACTGCGTGGGGAAGGATTTTTTTGGTCTACTGCTAGAGGGGCTGTTGATGGTCGTTGCGAGGTGCTTGTATGAATCTATAGTCAATTGCTAAAATACCCAACAGCTTCTGCCAACAGATTGCATGAAGATACTCTTTAAAATGACCACTGCTGTAAAAGTTTGTCTGCAGTTGTTACTGTGGAAATTTTTAGAAAATTTGTGTGCTTACAGCTGCATCTTGCAGGGGTCCTCACACATAGTGACATAATATGAGAAATGAAGAAATTTAATTTCTTTTTAACCAAGACAATGTGCTTCTGTAATTGGATTAGCTGGGTTTTCATTCACGCTTTTTTCCCGTGTTTCCTCTCTCCGATTGCTAAAGTTATCTGTGCTGCTGGTTTACCCCAGCAAATAATTTTTAGCTTGTATTTTAATAATTGTGAGTTCACAAACACTTCTGAGCAGGTGTATAGCTTACTGTATAGTTAATTCCTACATACAGCATGCGTTTATGTGAACAAGTCCGATCTTAACAACAGTTAACCTTTTGAACAATTTAAAATGAGATAGAAAGAACGAAGCGCTTTGTTTTACACACTTAACCGAGGTTTTTAATTGCCAGCACTCACAGAGCAGCACTCAAAACGCGCTCTGCTGTGCTGTGCTGAGTACTGGGTGGGTGTTGGACCTGGGAAGTGAGTCCGTATCCTAGTTTTATTTGCAAACAGCCGCCATGGCAGGCAGGGGCCAGCAGCCGCTGTCGCTCCTCTCCATCCTGCCTTTGGCTGCTGCTCCCTCCCGGGGGTTTGCTCATGGTGCTGCTCCCAGGCAGGGGCACGCCGGGTTTTTGGAGCCGGGCTGGGGCATCCTCCCCATGCCTGGGACCAAGCCCCCGTGCATTGCTATGGGGACCACTACGAGCTCTAGTGCCACCTGTTCTTAGTAAAAAGAGAGTCCTCGTAGATGGTGCTACGTCTTTTTCCTAATTGCTACTCATCACCAGGGATGTGCGTTCTTTACCCCACGGCTCCGGGGAGTTTGCAACTGAGTGTAATAAAAAAAATAGCCATTAAAGCCACAATAAACATTTATTTCTTTCGCTTTGCCTTCCACGAGGAGTAACACGGGAGTCCTGAGAAAATATCCATGACTCTAACCCGAACGAAGGCAGAAAGTCCTGGCGAAGCAGGAGCCTTGCGGCACCAGCGATTGCCAGGGAGGGAGCAGAAAAGCTCCCCCGCAGAAAAGGACCTGGGGGTGTTGGTCGACAGCCGGCTGAATGTGAGCCGGCAGTGTGCCCAGGTGGCCAAGAAGGCCAACGGCATCCTGGCCTGTATCAGAAATGGTGTGGGCAGCGGGAGTAGGGAGGGGATCGTGCCCCTGTACTCGGCGCTGGTGAGGCCGCACCTCGAATGCTGTGTTCAGTTTTGGGCCCCTCACTCCAAGAAGGACATTGAGGTGCTGGAGCGTGTCCAGAGAAGGGCGACGGAGCTGGTGAGGGGTCTGGAGCACAAGTCTGATGAGGAGCGGCTGAGGGAGCTGGGGGTGTTCAGTCTGGAGAAGAGGAGGCTGAGGGGAGACCTCATCGCTCTCTACAACTGCCTGAAAGGGGGTTGTGGTGAGGTGGGTGTTGGTCTCTTCTCCCAAGTGATGAGTGACAGGACAAGAGGAGATGGCCTCAAGTTGCGCCAGGGGAGGTTCAGGCTGGATATTAGGAAAAATGTCTTTCCTGAGAGAGTGGTGAAGCACTGGGACAGGCTGCCCAGGGAGGTGGTGGAGTCACCATCACTGGAGGTGTTCAAGGAACGTGTGGACGTGGCATTGTGGGACGTGGCTTGATGGGCATGGTGGTGTATGGTGTGGTTTTTTGTTTGTGGTTTGGGTTTTTTGTGTGTGTGGTTGGGTTTTGTTGTTGTTGTTAATGGTTGGACTTGATGATCTTACAGGTCTTTTCCAATCATAGTGATCCTGTGATTCTGATTCTGTGGATGGGCTGGACGGAGGGAGAAAATGGCTTCGCTTCACCCTTCCTGGCCTCCCTCCCCTCACACGTGGAGAGGTGCCTTTTCAAACCCAAATTTTGTAAGGCCACGGGACTGTGAAAGAGTAAGGTAAGGCTGAGTAACGGGTTTGGGGAAAACCCCGAGGAAGCCCCACTCTGTCTGAGGGAAGTTGAGATGAGCGCTGGCACCCCGTGCTGGTGTCTGCGGCGAGAGAGGAGCAATGCTGCGGGGGCCACCGCCCCAACCTCCGTCGCAAGAGGGATTTTCTGCTCACAAGTAGTCCTTTGCTGTGTTTTCCTTTTCTGTCTGTATTCCTTTGTGAGCCTCTCACATTTGTTATCGACTTTCTTTTGGTCACACTCATGTAAAAACTGATTAAATTTAATCTAGATTCAATGAATGCAACATGGGAATTAACACAGTAATTAAAGGGGCCTAGGTTCTGGTTTTATCTGTCAGCCTTAAGAACTCCAGGCATCCACAGCTTCCATCTACAGAGTAACTCCAATGTTTTCTGCTCAGGAAACCCACCATCAACATTAGCCAGACAATTGCTATTCTTTTTAATCGTAGTGGTCAAAACAACACGTGCATCTGTTCTGCCAGTAAACTGAATTTCACCGAGGTAGAAAAAATAATAAGACATCATCATGAATGATATTTAGTACCGTTACCACTCTTAGGCTGGTAAAGTGTCGTTTGTCTTAAATACATTTTTGCAGAAAATTGTGTTTTCTTGCCCTAGCTTTTAAAATTGAATGGATCTCTAATGTTTTCAGATGGCAGTTCTCTGCTTGTCATTCAGTGACTGATATTGCCGGTCTCATCCTCATGTCGAGTTGCTGTTCCCCTCTCAGAGTTAGGAACAGATCCCATGGAAGACAGACCTTTCCTTGATCCTCCGCAGAAATGAACCCTCCCCCTGCTTTTTTGTCCCAGAAGTTAGAACGCTAGCACGGACCACTTGTGGAAATAGCAATTTCTGTCTAATAGCTTTGTTATAGACATGAAGCTACGCAGTCTAATGAGCTGTACGCTTTAATGATGTCCTGATAATGGTAGAATAGAAGAGTTTATATATTTTTTTAAATGTAGAAAAGGCTGAGAGTAATGAAGCGTGGAAGGATGAACTGTTTGGGTGGAGTATCGTGAACTCCTGAGTCAGGCAGCTGGGCTGCTTAAAAAAATTGGATATTTCCCATAGTGACGTTCCCTGTGATTTAAGAAGCTCATTATACCCTCTCTTACTTTTAACCCACATGATTATAGCTAATAGATATCTTAAATAACATCTGTCCCAGATGATCTGTGATAAGTTAGATCCAGTGGCACAAAGTAATTCCAAGCCTCCTAGTGACAACCAGATCATAATAACCATTTTATTTATTGATTATTTTACTCACCTAACTGTATACTCAATCCAAGAAGGAAAACACTGTATGCCCAAAGCTAATAGTGAGTGAATTGAAGCAGAGTGGACTGAGAAACTGGGTTTAAAGCAAAATGACTTGTTCAGTTCTGGGGAAAACATGAAGATTTTTTTTCTTTTCATTTGCATTCTCAGAGCTCAGTGCTGACAGACGTTTGGATTAGAACTCTTTTGCGTAAGTAAAATACATTTATATGAACAACACAAATTGTCCCCCCAGGCCCCCTTTAGGTACACCCGGACAAGATCTCACAGGATTGTATGGAGCAGACAGTTTTTGCTGGTGTGATGGTTTTCTTAATGACACTTCTAAGGTGAAACTTGGGTTTTTTGTTCAGACATGTATTCAGACCCCTGTTTGCAGAGGAGTTGGGTACTTTGGTATTGTTTTCTCCCCTGTATTTCTTCCCTGTACAGGGGGCTAAAAAGGCTGCGGGCAGCCCCTGGGCACGGTCACCCCATCATGGGGTCCCTGGGCAGCCAGGGAACAGACCAGGCCACTACACCTCATTCAAGTATTTTGGCAAAAATGATAAATAAGGTATTTTTTTCTTTTTGATGCATGCAGATCTCCTAATAGGAGAACAGCTCAGAGGAGAGCACGCTTTTATGCATCTGCAAGACACTGTGATGCTTTGCAGTGGGTTTCATTGCTGTTAGAAATGCACTGTAGAACTCAAGGTAAAGGTAAGGAACAAACTACCAAATTACTCTGTTGGACTGAGGATATTCGAATTCATCATCTAAACTTCTGAATCTCATAGGAACCCATCAGGCATCAGTATAAATTGCTACTATTATTTTTCTGGCAAACAAATTTGGTTTTCCTGAATTGCAAATACTTTCACCGAACTGCTTCAACTGACGATTTTTAAGGGGCTGATACTCACAGAACCGCTGCCAGCTCCTTAACAGCTTGGACAGGCAGAGCCTTTGCTCAGTGTGTGCGTGCACTGAGGAATGCAGAGCAATGAGAGCTGGAGCTGATTTCCTCACCCCCCTTCCATACCCCAATGCCTTCCCGTGCCCGCGGGAGCTTCGGCTGGTCCACGCCTGCTCGTGGTGTGGACCTGACCCTCTCCTGCGTTACCCTAAATTGCAAAGATGCCCTAAATGTGTGACTTTAATTTGGAGAATTGGGAGGAGAAGGTGGGGGAGAAAAAAGGGCATATTAGCAATGGGGCAAGCTTGTGTTTGCAGTGTGCTCTGGAGCTAATTGTGCAGCCACTCGAGCGTGCTGCCGGGCGGGCATGCAAACAGAAGGGAAAAGGTTTGCGGGATGCCTCCATTTCTGCTGCATAAAGAAATGCTAATGTGCACATAGCAGCCTCCTGCCTAAATTCGTTGTGGGCTGGATTTGTTAGTAGCCCATGTAACTGGCCTTCAAACCAGGACGTTTTGCAGGAGCTGAGCTTTGGAGAGAAATGTTCCCCAGAAATGTTGCCCCAGAGGCCACAGAACCTGTTCCGAGCGCTCGGACCCGGACAAGGCGATTCAAGCCCTCCTAATTCAGCCTTGTATTAAGTAAATTATTTTCTGTAAGAGAGCTGAACTTGCTGAGGCAATGTTTTCTTGCTCTCTTTATGTTGGTAGAGAAGCATCGTGTGTGTGAGGACCTCCTGGAAGGGCAGAGGAGGGACAGAGAGGACCTGCAGAGCACAGTAGGAGGGAAATACTTAACACAGCTCTTTAACCTGGACCTTTATTCCCTCTCCAGTATCTCTTACAATGATTTATACAAGTGCGGTACAGCAGTGCCAGATCTGCATGAATGCTTCTAGGCTCAGAAAAGAAAAAAGTCCCACGTGCTTGTCACAAGGCACTTGTCATTTTTTAACTGTTTTAAAAAATATTTTATTTATGCAGTGCCATGTGTTTTTTGCAGGTTTTACACAAATGTTTATAGACCCCTGCATATCTTTGATATGAAAGTAACTTCTCCTACGATTCTTGTTCAGGAAATTACAGCCTTCTCAGCAGACATTAGGGAAGCCCTTGCTCCTTGTATCCCTTCTTCTCCCTGGCCTTGTGTGGAGGAATAATTTCTTTGGTCCCTCCTGAGGGTGACAAAGGCACAGCCCAATTGTCGTTAGCACTAAATGATGTGTTAGGTCTTGTGTGAATTTTGAGCACATCTTAAGTTACTATTAGCATCTTAAAATTGCTATGTAATGTAATCAAAGGGCCAACCTTTGCTCAGGGGAGTGCTGGGGCTCAATGGCGGGGAGGCGGGGGGGGTCTGCTGCCCAGGCATCTCGCCACCCGTGTCCCTGCGGGATGGGCAGAGGTCGGTGAGATGCCATTGAACTTCATGGAGCGGCACCTGGCTCAGATTTGTCTCCCTGCAATTACTCCATCCCCCTCCCAGGCACGTACTTGAAATTGTTGAGCCACCTATTTACTTCCCCCGATAATTGTTCTAAGAATTATTCATACTGTGTACTTGGCAAGATTCATGGAGGTTTCCTTGGGAAACTGCAGATCCTCAGGGACTCGGCTAGTTTATATTCACAGAGCTCATTCTTCAGAAATACCAATTTTCTAACTGTTCTTTAAAAAAATGAAGTATTCTTTCCTCGTCTGAGCTAGAAACACATTTCTCATGCACAAAACATGTTTTCCTTTACATTTTGGCAATTGCACTGTAAAGCAGAACAAGAACACCACAGCAGGGCTGACAGGGCTTGGGACCGCTGGCTGCCTTCTCAGCCCTCGGCGCTTTGAACTTGAGCCTGCCGCATCCACAGCGAGTTCCTCCCTTGAGCAGAAAAGGCAAAACACAGTGTCTCTACTTTTTGTACGAAGCTGAAGGCTCGTCAATGCAGTATGATTCTTGTGCTGTGTCCTTATTGACTGTAGGGAGGGACAGGCTTCAGGGAAGCAGTGGGTGTTTGCTGAAAACCTCACCCCAAAATCTGTCCAAAGCTGGACAGCCTGTGCTTGAACAAGCGCTTTGTCCCAGGGCACTCCTTGCGCACTTGATGTTTTCAGATAGCTTTAAAAACACACAATGAGTTTTCATGCTGGTGTTTAATTTTCTGGGAGTGGACATGCAATTTTCCTTTCCCACCTCTGTGATCTCCTGCAGATAGGGTTCTTCATGGTAGGCCAAGGGTGGGCTGATGCCTATAGCAGTGCTCATGCCTTGAGGGTTAATTTCTTACTAATTCTCTAAATTGGCTTCTACTTTTATTGCAAATAGTACAATTGCTACTCCAAAAGCAGTTATCAATATGAGGTTAAGCTTATGAGCATATAATTAAAAAAATATCCTCTAAATCACCTCTATCTCCTGTATGAATTATGATATTTGAAAGCAATAAAAAAAAAAGTGAGCAACAGAGCACACAAAGCAATGGTCTAAAATTGCACATTTTTCAGTCGTGGCAACTTGAAGCAGGATGAGGTAGGATGTGGGACTGATCTCCCAAGATGACATAAGCCTTGATTCAAAACCCAAAATGATTTTGAGGGTTGTTGGATCAGTCCCTCCATAGCTGTTCTCCTTTATGTTTTTCTGTCTTCTCTCTTTGTCCCTTTGAAGGCACAAGTGGATTAGCATGGGAACACTCTTTGGGGTCTTCACAGGCAGGAAAAAACAGTTGAAGGCACAAAATCCTAGCACTGATTTTGATGAGATTTCTCCATGTTGTGTTTGCCCAAGCATATTTTCTAACGATGATAGGGCTGTGGATGTGATCAATTTTTATGTCATTTGGTTGTTTAGGGCAGATACTATTCTCCAGCTTCACATGGTTTAGCCAGGGAAAAGCGGGTATGCCTGTGATCTTATTCAAACATACCCAGTCTTAGATCTCACCAAAGCTTCCCTTGGAAAGTTAAATAAGAGATGAGGTCAAGAGTTTTGTCATGACTGATAGTTGAGTTGAATTGCTTGGTCTCCACTGGGTGACAGATTTTTTTTTCACTTTACCCTTGACCAATGTCAGTGTTGTTCTGTTCAGATGCTTCTTTATAAACCACTCTGCCTCAGTGTAGGGTAGCCGATGCCATCAGCTGCTCTTGGGCTTTTGTTAATATTTGAAGACGCACCAAGGAAGTGGAGAGAAATCCTCACTAGCAGCCTTTATTTTTTGTTTTGGTCCCTTCTATACTAGTGAAGACAATCTTAGATACTAAGAATTAGCAAAATTCTGGTGTTTACATGCGAGCAGTCAAAAGCTGCAGTCACTGAACAGCCCCAAAAATGGTCTCCTGGGGTCAGAGCCACCATAAAGGGCTGGGTGTGGATGCTCTACAACTGGAAAAGGAGATCTTGAGCTTCCATGCTTCTCGATCCAAATTCAGATGCTAATAAGCAGGTTGCTGTAAATTGCTTGTCAGTAGGTTTTACTTTCTTTTTAGGCTCAGCTAGTTTTCTCTTGACATAATTACAACTAATATACTAATGGGTAAGTCAATGGGGATCTATGCTGGTATAATGAAAAGGGTTTACCTAACTGCAAGTTATCGTATAGATCTCTGATTTAGCTCACATCTCTGACTCTTTGGGATGCAAATTGTGTCTGTTCAGTCTCCTTCACACGTTGATAGAATGGAAAAGGCTGCACATGAGGGATGTGACAAAATAGGCTCGAAGAGGATACTTCATGTTGCATGTGAAGGTTCATATGTTGTGGATAGGGAAGGTAATTCGATTTGCTGATGCTTCAGTGAAACAAGGATATATGGCATCACTGTTGGAAGGAGCCCGGCCAAAGGTACGGGGATGGGGCTGCGGTCCACACATAAAATCTATCATCCTAAGTAATAAAACCAGTGTGAAAGGGGGAGGATAGAGCTGGTGCATCGCACTCCAAGACCTTTGATTTGTCACTTTCTCAGGTGTTAATTTTTATGTATTTTCCTCAAGAAAATGCAGTCAGTGATCTGGGTATTGAAATAGGAACACACATAGTGAAATGTCAAAAAATGCATCATGTTTCTTTGCAAAGAATGTTCCGGGATTCTGTGACGGAGCCCAACAGTTAGAATCAGCCAAGAGCTGAGGCAGGGAGTACCTGATGGGCAATTTTGGTAAGTGGAGCTTTTGTCAAAACTGCACAGCAAAGAGAAAAACATATTTTTAAGACTTCAGTTGCTGCATCTTAAGCTGATGCATCCTGTCAGATTGGATGTCTCATGTCAAGTTACAATCTGACTTCAGATGTCACAACCCAGCACATCAGCCACAAATCTGCCAAGCTTGGTCTTCATGTGAGAGTTGTTCAAAGATGAAGCTTCTGGGAAGAGCTTTTATTTTTGGATCCACTTCTCACAGAATGTTTCAGACCAGGTAGTTCTTGTAAAAGCTTTCCTAGATGAAAATAAGTGTGGTATATATATACCTGCATCATGCAAGGCTGTTTCAGGTACAAGACTAATGTTTGATACCTTTTAGGTCTTGTTTGTCTCTGGTTGTCATTTCCTTCTGTGCCAACTATCAGGTGCCTGATCACTGCCATGCCCCGTACGCGAGACCGCGTTTATGCTTGTGGGACACATTGGCTTGAAAAGGTCTGCAGGTATGAATATCAGGTTTTCTTTTTGAATAAAAGCATTTGCCATGTCCTTTCCAGTCCATATCTTCATTGTGAGTAAACCCACTGCTTTCAGTCCAGGGAGGCTGCTTATATTGCCCGAGGACCTGTTCCAAAGCTCCTCTTGAAGCCGAGTTGTCTGCTATTTCTGTAAATAATGCACTTGGGCAAGTTTATGCCAGGGAAAAATGCTGATTTGGCAAGCAAAGTGAGCCTTACTGGCAAAGTATTTTTATGCTTCTATACACAACTGGAGGATATGTTGGCCTTGTCTCAAGACAGAAATGTCTCCTCCTGACTGTACTGGAAAGTCCGTAGTGCAATTTAGGCTCAGTGGTTATCTGGGCCCTGCTTTGCAGAGATAAAGAACGTCTCTCGCCTTATGTTGTATTAGCTTTAAGATGTGCATTCATATCACGTTGAATAAAAAAATTAGCTTTAATTGTACTTGAACAACAGAGCAGGTTTGTGCTGCCACTTGGATTTTAGTTCTTACCATCTAGATTCTATGCTAATTACATATGCATATATTAGATAAATACCCAATGATTTTTCTCTTTAGTTAAAAGCCAAGTAAACTAAAAGTTAGTCTATAGTTGAACATTTAGTGGCTACCCTGCTCTTCAGTGGACATGAAGGCACAAATGGGAGAGCCGTATTCTACATTTACACTTTCTAACAGAGCTCTGTCTTGCAATGAAACCCCATGCTGATTAAAAGTCTCCTCCTCATCTTTCTCTATCCCTTACATTATTTAACATCCTTTCACCACGTTTGAGACTTATATGACAGGTCCCAAAATGGGCCCCAGGAGGCGGTAGGGGGGTCACTGTAGAGGGCTGCAGCCACAGAGAATGCTAAAGGCTGCACATCTGGTGCAACCTGGTCCCGCACATCTGGTTGATGCAACCTGTTTCATCTTACCTGGTTGAAAAAATAAAAAGGCTAATTTCATCCCTGGGAATCACGAGCATGGGAAAAATAGGATAGCACTTATGTAGGATGCATTTTCAGAACGCTGCTGACTGTAGGTCTCTGCTGTCCCACTTCTGTCACCAAGGATCAGACCCTTCCAGAGGCGAAAATGTCTTTAAAAAACCCTTTCTCTTTACGCTTTATACTTGTGACTGTCCCTAGTGACAAGTCTGTAATGTGTTCCCATTATGTCGTCAGGCCAGAGATCAGAGCCTGTGCGGATAATGGAAAAATATGTCCCCTTTGTCAAGCCCCAGCATCTGCCCTAATAGCAAATATTAAGTTGGTTGAAAGTAATGTTTTTTGCAACCTCTTTCCTGCACAGTTAATTAACCTTCAAAACCAGAGGCTTATGCAGTTTGCTAGGCAGAAGTAGTCTTTTAGGACTATGATTTAATTAACATGACTAAAGGGAGGTGGTTGGCAGAGCAAGGTGTTTGCACAGGCATTGTCTGACCAGCTCTGGGCATGTGGAGTTTAACAGGAGTAAATAATTGTATTTGGCACCTGCTTAGCATTGCACTTCATCCCCTGTTTCTCCAGACCTGCCTCTAGGAATTAAAATCATCACGTTATGTTTTACAATATTTTTTATGTATTATTGATGGCACCTTATAAAATTAAATTGCATCACATTCATAGTAATGCAATTGAAAAGTTTCAGTCTATTAACATTTTATTGCTGGAGGGGACAGTAGCTGGTTGTTTGAGCTATACAATATATCCCAAAGCGCACAAGTACTTGCTGAAAATATGGAAAATTTAGCTTTCAATAAATGTATTAAATTGTTACAACTTGTTCATGATGGAGGTTCGCTTGCACTACGATATTATTTTCTTCAACATTTTGGAGGCAGTGGTACCTCCTGTGGTTTTCGCTGTGTGCTGCAGAGATGCCACAATACAACAAGAGGACACCATTTATTTAAGCCTCTTAATATTTCTCAATCAGCAGTGTGGGATGTTTTCTTGAGAGAAAGACCTATTCTTACACTGTATCTCTATGTTAAAATATCCACAGGATAGGGAGGCTTAATCTCCTTGAAGCTTGTTAGGAGCCCTTCCTAGCCAAACGCAGAAAACCGCATCCTTTTTACCACGAACACTGTTTCTTACAATAAATTCCCTGCTTGTTTTTAGAGATTTGCCAGGCATAAATTACTCATGCTGTTTCCCCTTAACATTCAATTGAGATACAGCGGGAGGGGTGCAGACTGATGCTGCTGTTTAAGGAACATGTTCTCACGGTTGCTTTCTCCACTCTCCTTGCAGGAATAAAACGCTTCCCAACCCTCCCTTTTTCTGGAATGGTGACCCCCAAATCTCCTACTGAAATGCCTGCTGAGAGCCAGCGGGAAGGTGCGCGTGGGCTGTTGGCTGAGTGAACTGCACCTTACACCATCACAGAATCACTACGGTTGGAAAAGACCTGTAAGACCATCAAGCCCAACCACCAACCCAACCCCACCATGCCCACTAGACCACGTCCCATCTGCCTGGTGAGAGATGTTTCCTAAGCGGGTGAGGAGTCCAGGGAGCAAAAATCCTGCTCTCAGGCAGGAAAAAGGGCTGTTTCATAGAGAAGTGAGGCTCGAACCCAACTTCATTGCCAGTGTAGCTGCTTGCTTATCTAGCAGCGTTGCTGCAAGTGGCAAACTTGATAAACTAAAATCAAAACTCTTTGTTTTGAGTGAAATAGAATTTTTAAAATTAAAATGGGAGAAATAAATTTAAAATTAAATAATTCAGTTAAAATGGGAATTTTCCTATCCAAAACCAGGGAAAAGCCACTGCAGAACATTGATTTCACTAAAATGAGAATGGATGAATATTACAGTGATGCTGTTACACGGATGAAATACAACTAAATAAATGTATATTTATACCAATATAAATGAGAAAGTACTTGTGGAAGGGCAATGCCGGAACAAAGTGGAACATACCAGAGAAGTGGACGGTGTGTTGTGGGTCAGCACCACACACATCTTTCATCATCTTCTGTCTGTCACAAACCATTTTGATTTCTGGATGAGTCAGAAGTGGAACTGTGCAGCATAAAACCTAAACTGTGGGATAAAATAGCCAGTGACTTCGTATGACAAAGGTCTGTGTTATTTCTTTTGCTGGAACAAGTGCATCTTTAAAACTGTCAGGTGAATGGGGAAAGCTGCTGTTGCATAGATGAAGCAGTTTTTAAGGCCATTATTTCAGACTCTATTCTCTCTCAGTTTGCATTACAAAGTACTGATGCTCTCAAAGTACCCATTTCTGCTACTCCTAAGCACTGGTTGTTCCTCTTTCAGGGCTGCGGTTATCTTGCTTAAGTGAAAATTTAGGTGTGCAATGGAAGCAGGGATTTTCGTATCTTTAATAACTAAAATCATTTCTCGGCAAACTGTGGGCATGCCAGGCATTGATTTAGAGGGTGATTTCTATTCGCTCTTGGTTTTTTATCCTCCTTCCCAAGCAAACAAAGCAACAGTGAGCCCCAGAGTAAAAACGCTGTGAGGAAGCAGAAATAAAGACTACTCACTTGAACTCAGCCTAAAGTTAAGCTTCAAAAGGCCTAGAGAAAAGTATAGATTACAAAGGAATCCCACCAGACTTTTGTATTCAAAGGAGAAAGTATTCCTCTTCTGGTGCCTGAAATCCAGTTAACAATGTTGAATGAGCACCTGAAAGTTTTCAGATGAAATCATCCTCGAGTCTGTGCAGCGGCGGTTTGAGTCCTGGCCTCCACTTTGAGGGAAGGGAAACTTTCTTCGACGAAGTTTCCTCATTCAAGTTGAGATCAAATAATTGCAACTTCTGACACTGCCCAATCATGAAAGTGTGGCTCCTTTTCTCCTTTTTTTCTTTTCAGAAAAAAGCAAACCCAATTTGCTTGGCTTTCTGCTTTTGTCTTCCGGGCTGCAGGTTGTGCCCACGAGTGCTCAGCAGAGATTTCCCTCGCAGAAGAGGACCGGGGGAAGCCTCTTCTGCATAGCCCCACACCCCGCAGGCAACTAGTCCCAGGCCGTTTTCTTCTTGTCCCTTGCTGGGAGAGGGTTCGCGCTGCCGTGTTTCTGCAGTGCTAAGCACAGCGTGGTCCTGGGCTTCCCTGGAGGAACCCTAATGCAAATAATAACGAGGTACTTGGGCCAAGAGGAGCTGCAATACAGCTCTGCATGGCTGAGCTTCCGTAGGTAATATATTCCCACAAGGATCTTCGGGTAGCAGAATAAATTAGAGCGGCCTTGAAGTTGTTGTAATTCATGCTCAAGCTGGCAGAGTACCCATTAGACCTGGGAACAGCGAGTATCCCCAGTGCTCTCCGCCGAGGAGAGCCCAGCATCAGGACGTGTTCAGCAGACGCTCACCGCTTTTTAACTCTGTGTGGGTGTAGAAAAGAAGATATAAGCCTTCCTGGTTTGGATTTTTTATCCCCTTTGTATGTAGCTGCCTCTTTCTTTTTTTCGGGTGCAATTGCCCTGGTTTAATTGAAGGCAACACGTAGCCCTTCTGCGGGTGCCAGTGTGTAGCAAGGTAAGAACCCACTCTGGGTTTTGTTCTCAAGTTTGAGAGATTAACAGTAAAATGGAGGGAGGGGGCTGTTCTATTTATTCTGGAGGAACGAATCTTTGAAAATCTCTCACTGTAGAGAGGTCAGAGTGAAAAAGGTAAGAAGAAAAGGTAAAAGTAAGAAGGGACCACACATAGAAGACCATAAACCTTTACTTTGGTTAGTAATTTTAGAGACAAATAGAATGAGATATTACTTCCAGCAAGCTTCACTCACAAATCATTAATAAGTAATTCTAGCATAAAATTCTCACTTCCTTTTTACGTGCTGAAAGGTGCTCTGTATCTCTTCAGAAAGTTTTATGTCCACATTTATGAACACAGGAAAAATCTTTTAACCTCAAAGAAAATGTATCGATTCCTTCTTCCTGTCCCCACAAAATTCCTGTCAACTTCTGCCTTCATTTTTCCAAAATTCAAACTGCTTGGTGTTGTTACCGAAATGGGTTCTGAAAAAAACACAAGAAGTATCTTCGGTATTACTCAAGCACAGTTTCTTCCAGAGATCTGAATACGGTAATGACGTACTTTAAATCTAGTAGAATTCAGTGGAGTTTGAGAATTAATTACATTTGCAGCAAGAGACTTTGCTTTCCATCCATGGTGGCTCCAGGGCACTTTCATCACCCGCACGGAAAGGCGTATGGAAATGACTGAGTTTCTTTACTCTGTCGTAAAATTATAAAGTTTAGAAAACAAATTCAGAAAAGCGGTTGTGAACAAAAACGCTGCTGCGAAGTGAATGAAAACTAACAAAACCCTTTAACTTATAGTTTTAATATTTAATTTATTTAATTTATGTGCTGGCATCAGACTTTCAGAGTGTTCAATCCCTCTGGCAGCAAGAGTGGGGCAATCTGGGGGGGGGGTGGTGGGATCTCCATGACGGTGGGGGGATGAATTGGACAGAAATCTGGTGGAAATCCTGTCGCGCCAGTTGGTTCTTCCCTTTGGGAAGGTCCCTCCGGCTGTGTTTGCCTGTGCCGGCATCTGCAGGACTCGACTTTGCTCCACCACCCTTTCTGGCAAGGGCTTTGGGAAGCACATCTGCAACCAACAAATCTTTCCTGGGCTTGTAGTCCAATTTGCCAATGACATAAAGATTCTCTCTTCAGCAAGAAATATATTTATAAAGTTTGAAAGGATTAGCTAGGCATCTTTTAGCAATTCAATAAGTATTTTATGATCAATTTTAGCTAACACCAGCATTTCTGCAGGCAATCGGTCTCTGGTTTTGACAGTACTTTTGCTGGATTTCACCGATGTGAATGGGAGCTGAAGGGTCTCCCCACCTGATGGGGATTAGATTGCAGAAAACAGCAATCAATTTCTGAAACCTACAACTTCTGATAAAATCCCAAAGCATAAACAGCAATGTATTCAGCTGCTATAAATCAGGGAAGTTCCACTAGCTTTAGCAAAGCTAGCTTACATCACTGGAAGGTGTCATCTTTTTTTCAGATGCTTTTGAGAAAACAGCAAAAGGTTTTGTGTGTGTGTGTGTTTCTGAGCCTTTTGAATTCCCAGCAAAATAGGCGAACCATGAAGAAAAATGCAAAATGATCCAGAAAGTCTCATTAATTCATTCTGGTGAAAACTAGCTCTTATCAACACTGTAATTAAACACGTTTCCAAACTCCTATGTAATTTAAACAGGCTTCACTTCTTACAGTTCAGGGGTGCCTGTGATGGTTCTTCATGTCAGCTTTTTTAAGAAAATATAAATCACTGCTTGGTTGTATTTTAAGACGAAGCTCTTGCTCCCTATAGCCTATAAGATGACACTAACTTTTAACTTCAGTGGGAGCTGGCAGTGGTTGCTCACTCCTAAAGCTTCAGCCTTGCATAGCTCAAAGTGTGGGACTGTAGCATGCAGAAGTACAACTTAATCACTGAATTAACACCAAATGCAGCAGCTTCAGTGGCATAACCAGAAATATATATTACTACACCAGTGCCTGGGGTGTTGCCTCTGTATGCTATGGGTAAACGGCTGCGTTTGGGGCTTATGCTTTCTCTTCTGGAGATTCCTGATTCAGTCCCCGGTGTTTTGGTTGCGATGGCAGCCTGTGCCAATGACTACAGGGAATTTTTCATCCAAATCAGGTACGAGATACCTAACGCTGCATAATGTGGGAGCAGATACGCACTGGCCTGGGCATTTGTAGCTGCATAAAGGTAGGCTTTTAAAATGTCTGCTCTTAATTTCCCTACAAATATTTCGTATTTCAGGTGGCATCAAAGATGCTCTTTTGGCTTTTGAATTTTTTTTGGTTTTTTGATATTTGAATGGGGGAGGTGTGTGTTGCATTCGTAGTTCGGTTTCCCATCTGAAGGAACAGTATTTCAGCAACATGCACGTACTAAAACACTTAACTATTCCTTTTGTAGCTGTCAGAGTCTGCCTGGTACACGGTGTCCAAAGCAAAGAGCTTATTTTGCTTATGGAAGGCTCTTTAGAAAGTAATTCTGATGGCTTATTCAACAAAGTACTTCTCATTAGTGTAGGTGATGTTTCCTCTTCTGCACAGTGAGACTTTTTGAAAAGCAAAATATAGGAACTGCTCAAGGTATAGTTTCTTTTAAGAGAAAAATAATACAACAGCGACAAGAAAAAAAAATAAATCCAGCAAGAAGGTTATATTGCAGCATAAGAAACAGACACCGTTAGCTCATCCTAAGCATTTTCGTTCATGAGATATAACACAGTTCAACCTTTAAATCAAGTCAGCTCGTGCAATTTCATGGTGGCCAAATAGGAGAGTTTTTTCCTGTAGCGTGGAGGATTAAGAGTGGGTAAATGGCAGTCTGTCCCCTTCCAGAAAAAAGAGAAAAAATAATAAGTGCATTGTTTTTCCAGTAAGGGACAGATCTGTGGTTTTGTTTTGCGCTTCCTATTTTTTCCCCGAGGGAAATAGCAGATGGTTTGAAAAAGCAAGAGGAGGTTTGGCTCAGGTTTGAGTGCTCTTTCTGGTCGGGGAGTTTGGCAGGCTCCTTGATCGTGTGCTCTGTCTGGGGAGACTCTTCAGAAATTCATTACTGCGGGAGGGGAAAAAAAGCCTATTTACCTCCATGGCACAGCTTGTACCCTTGCGAGGGACGGCACTGGTCTAGGAGCACTGCTGTGCCACAGAGGCAGGAGGAGTGGGGCATGTCAGGACCAGGCAACTGACGTTTCCCTTTCTCCTTGAATACTGCCTGGTTTTGCATTTGGATTGTTTTCTGTCAGAAGCCAAAGAATAAGTGATTCTTGCAATGACAAGTTCAATGAATGTAAAACATCGGTTTCCTTCCCAGCCTTGAACAGATATTTGGAGACTAACTTCAGTCAAACCAGAGTGGGAAGATGTCTTTTCAAAGAGACAGACAATATTAAAGTATATTTCCTGAATGACAAAGTTTTTATGATAGCGGCAATTACTGTTCAATCTAAGGGCTATTTTGAATTTAACTCCTGGTTTTGATATACAGAAATACAATATTTTGTGTGATGAGATACAGAGAATCCAGATTTGTACCTCCTGGTTTTCTGGCCGGCGGAGGTATTCAATGGCACTTCCCAGCCCAAGGGAGAACATGTCTGCCTGCTTCCCTACCGCTACGTTTGGCAGATGAGATATTGTGTTCACCTCACTCCTGCTTACCAGTGCAATAATCTCCAAGAAAGACCTGATTTGATTTTTGGGGGGAATTTTATTGCTTCCTCCTACCGCTGCGAATGCAGGCTCTGGATTCAATGGCACCTCAGGCTTCTCCTCGGTTCACCCCCCTCCGCTCCTGGCTCAGCTCCACGAGCCCCCGGCTTGTTTTCTTGGTTCATTAACTCTTACATTCATATTTCCATCAGTTAAAAGCTCATGAAGTATCTCTTTTGAAACTTTAACTTGAACGTATTCAGGTGGCTTGATGGGCATGGTGTTGTGTGGTGTGGATGGTTTTTGGTTTTTGTTTTGTTTTGTTTTTTATTTTGTAATGGTTGGACTTGATGATCTTACAGGTCTTTTCCAACCTTAGTGACTCTGTGATTCTGTGATTACCGTATTGACAGCTTAACCATCCCTTGTTAACATGAAGGTGTGAATGCTGATGTTGCTTCTCAACAGGGGTCACGGGGCGTTCGCCGTGACGTTGGGCATGACAGCACAGCTCGGCCAGTGATGCTGGAGGCAGCGCAGGAGCTCGTTAACCAGCCTGCGCTAATGGTGGCAGGGGAAGAGACGTCTGCCTTCCAGGCACGAGCGAAACCAGCTGATCTTCGATTAATGCAATGGTTTTTCTCTTGGTGTGGTTTCAAAGCAGTCTTGGATTTCTTCAGGTAATGTCTTGGGAGTTGGTTCTCTGATTGGGTGTCATTTTAATGTCTTCAGTAAATAATATTTCTTCTTCCCTGTTAAATAAGAGTACTTCAGATGCTGAGATACTCCTGGTATTCAGGAGAAAATGGCTGCTCTGGGCAGTAGATAAAAATGTATCTTCCTCTGTTGCCTCAAATTCCCTTGAACATTAAGAAAGGCGGTTGGAAAAGGATGCTTTGAGAATATTTCCTGAAATCCCTGGTTATAAGGGCGAGCACTGTTTGTACCACACTCTTTTGTTTTCAGTAAGAATGAAAAATGGTTCGCAGATCACAAAACAACAAAACTGATTTGCGAGACTAGATATTAAAGCCAGAGTTGTGCAGAGTTCTACAGACAAGTTTATTTTACGTATCTAAGTAATTTCTCTTTCTAGAGGCATTTTTAAAAGGGGAAACCATTATGACCTGTGACAACGGTGTGGCTCGAGGTACAGAGTACCAACAGCCCACCCAAATGGGTGTGCAGCTCTCAACGGCTGCTGCGACGAAAGGCTGGGGAACGTCTCAGCGCTGTGTGGGTGACACGTGTTCTGTTTACGCAGCCGTACCTAGGATTTGTTAAACTTTACAGTGACACTTCTTTAATTTTATTTTTCTGGACAGGCAGAATTTGTTCTCATGTTTTATGGAAATGTTTTTACCACTTCAGTGTTATTATGCATTAAGACCGGTTATGTATTTTGATCCATGTGCGATGCCTGAAATTAATTCTGCTGCAGAATGTGTGCTGTTTATCCAATGAGCACTGGAAATGTGAGGGCTGTGGCTGTGGGTCTCAGTAGTAGCAATGATTTAATTTCTTATTCCAATATGATGTCTTGATAAGGTGGTGCTAAGTGCAGTAGGAGTACTTGTTACTGTGATTAAAACAGGGGAAAATAGTGGGGGAAAAAGGATACTAGAGCGTAATGCTCCGACCGTTTTCCTGCTGATCTGAGACGAGAACATTCCTGTGCATGAGCTCTGCAGGTCTGCCTGACAAAATGAAGTATCTGTGGTCATTCCAGCTTTTGAATGTGCTCCTTATTTTGTCTGTATTGTCACCCATTTTTGTACATCACCCTATTCATTCCTTCCCTTTTAAGTGTATTTGTTACTATGGAGACAGGAAAATAGTTCACGAGGGGGGAACTTCGCAGTGTGGATGGGGCATAGCAACAAATTGCTTTATAGAGTGGTTGGAAAATTATATGTCAGCTAGTGGATAAACAGGTATTTTATGTAAGAGTTATATATTTGTAATATAATAGGATGCCTGTTTTATTTCTTCTTTCGGAGATTTATTAGTGCCTGAAGAAGAGAGAAACAAGCAGCCTTAATTGAAGACCTTAGAGGATAACAGCATTAGAAATGGCCCTTCCAAATATTGCACTTTTTACAGAAAGTAATAGTTTATGCTTCTGTGAGATTTTATTGATATCAGTTGCGTTTGTCGTAATCCTTGTAATATATTCATTTACTGGTGTATGTACTTGGAGAAAGAGAAATGTCCCTGAGATTGGAACAGTTTCATGCAAGATAAAAAATGAACACAAATAAATCGGTGCTTATCAGAGTGCAGAGAAGTGGACAGAGGAGCATGAGGGATCTCATCAGAACCCAAACCTGCATTTTGATTTCTGAGTCTGCTTCGGTTACAGGCTTTCTGTTCATGGAAGCAATAAATGCAGGGGATCAGGCTTACACAGTCAGGCGTGCATTCATGTGCCATTATTAAACTGAATTCAAATTTTAATTACAGGAACTAAAGGGGAGATATGATTCTATTTAAAAAAAACCCTTCTATATATTTTAGTCCAAAGAAAATTTGTTTATTCAAACCTAGCCTTTTTTATTTCCTGTTGTACCATAACTCAGAACTACTTACTGTGTTTTATTGTCTTCTGCACTGATAGGATTATCAATGTTATGTTGGTTTGATGGTGGATAAAGAGGAGCGAGACTGAGGTGATGTATTTTGAAATGTTCTCTGTTTTAGCAGTATTGATCTTGGGGTATGTGACGGCTGTACTCCATTTGACTTTTCCTTGTCAGGTTATTTTTAGGGCATGTTGTTTGTAGAATTGCTAAAGAAAAGCTAACCTGAGAGAAGCGTTTTAGGATGTTTGATGTTTTGCAGATGTTAGCTCTTCCAGTGTGGACTCCTTGAATTCCTAGCGGTAAAAGTTTTCTGGACAATCTCCAAGTATTAGACTTTCAGTTTCAGCATAGCAAGCCTGTGTGTTTGCCATGTGAGCTGTAACAGCAAGTCAAACATGAGAAAATCATCCGCTCCAGCGGATTCCCAGCTTAGGATTCCACTCTAATTCCCAGCGCCCTCCCCGGCACAGCTTTGGCTTGTACCAACCGGCGCCTTCCCGCGCTGCGTCCCATGGGTTTCGGTCCCAAATACTGCCGTGGTTCAGGAGACAGCACTCACCTGGGGCTGTTAATAAATGTAGTATGGGCGAGAACAACCTGTTTGGGAAAAGAATGGGGAGGACAGCCGGGTATATACGAGCTGGATCGCTTGCTAGAAGGCTCAAAGAAGAGACCATGGCCTGTTTAGTTACTAGTATAGCCATAGCTTTACAGCTTGCTTCTCTTAAGTGTTATTAAATATTTACTCATAAATGCGTTCACAACACATTAATGTAATTAACAACAGTATTTTTGTCTGGTATCACTATGAGACCTAGACTGTAATGAGGATGTTCCCAACATCCCGACCCTACGGTATACTCATTTTATCTCCACCCTGAGTAGGACCTCACTGCCCCAAGCTTTACACAGCCTTGGATGGGGATCTGCGGGCATAGGAGAGTTTTCTGGCTTTCCCTGTTCTTGCTTCTCTGATACCTCAGGGGAAAGCAGTACAAGAAAATAATACATTTTTTTCTACAAAGACAAGCTGTTTTCCCTGCATCCTTGGAGTGTTCCTAGGGCTATTTCTGAGCAGGAGCGCAGCAGCATGTGTTGCAGCACCCACAGCGGGAAGGGACAGGCGAGTTGCACACAAATAGGTAAACAAATCCTTAAAAGCAGCAGTGGGTCATGATAAGCCCCACAGATTCTTGCAGGGAAACCTCTAAGTAGCACTGGCTGTTTGGCAGGCTCACACTGTTAAGTGTTAAAAAGGAAAACGCCTAAAATAGTGACCACTTATAAAAATGTTGGCCTGAAGGCACGTTGTGGCATGCACGAGGAGAATAGTTGATCTTAAACATATGTATGATTTTGATTAGTTCAGAAAAGACCCTCAGAAGGCATGGTTTGCAATGACAAATACCAAGAGCAAGGGAAAATACCAGCATTCATGCTACACAAAATCTGCGGATTTTCTTGCAGTGGGAAGATGAGTGCTTGTGAGCAGTGAGGTTGTGAGATGGGGGTGAAATTGCCGGGAAGGAACTCGTGTAAAGTATTCAGAAATTTGGCTTTTTCTGCTGGTAACCAGGGTGATTAGAGAGGTTCATGTGCTCGTGGATGGACCTCCAGATGACGCGGGCAGGGACTAAGCTGGCCAGCACTTTTCTGCAAAGCATGGTGAACCACGGTTCTCCTCTGAGCATAGAGAAAGGCTTGACGATGTTGGTGGTGAGCCTTCTAAAGCCGCTTGACATATAAAGTCACCATTAAATTTAATGAGAATCTACCATCCAAAACCTTTTCTGGCTTTGCAAATCTCACCCCACAGCTCGCTGTGAAATCTCCAGCATGTCTGATGGGCTCTGGGGATTGCCAAAGCGAGGGGTGTCAAACAATGTCTTTACGCTGTATTCTGCCTTACGTGTTTTCGTTTTTTTTCTGCTATCATGTTTCTTTGCATCGATTTAAAATTAGCAAAGAAAAAAATGTTTTTCTTACCTTTTTCTTTATTTTGTAATAATACTTCAATTGAGAAAACTAAGCTCTGCTTCCCCAGTGTGTAATTATGTGACCACATATTATGTGTTCTCGAGAGCCCTTCCCTCCTTCGGAAGGAATGAGGAAAGGCGGAAAGTGGTGAAACCTGGAATTGTTCATGTGTGTGTGTTACTGGGTTGGGGTATGGGAGAGCTGGAGCCTGTGCGTGGCACAGGGTGATGCTGCTCTAAATCTCCAAGGGAAGAAACAGAACCTCAAAGGCAATTTTGGTTCTGGCATTTTCAGGTTTTCCTGGGTTCTTGTTTCCCAGGGGCCTGGTAAGTGGGGAAATGCACTTGATTTCTTTTTCCTGTGAAAATTCCTTTTTCTGTGGCCAAAAAAGACTGACTCAGAGCAAAAATTTCTCCATACAAATCCGAAAATCCTTTTCTCTTCATCTGAAGGTGCTACAAATCTGTGCAAAGATCTAGACACTGAGAGCCTAGCTATGTTCTCCATCCCTGCATTGATCTATTTTGTCTTTCAAAAAGATGATCGATCAAATCAGAAAATCACAAGGTGGATTTGAGAGGGAAGAAGCTGACAGTCTCAATGCCAAAATCAGAGTTCGAATCCGTGGTACTTCAAATGAGGAGTTATGAAAGGACTGCAATTACATTGGAAAAATGGTGAATTTGAATTCTTCTGGCACAGTCCTGACTCTTTGAAGAAAGCGGGAGCCCTAAGGAAGAAGGGTGCAAAGCAATCTGCCTACTTAAGGGGCTTAATGCTTTCCGAGGCTGGACACAGCTTGTTGGCTTGCGAAGGCGTACGGCTCCTCTCGCACCCCAAAAAGCCAGGGTGAGCTTTATAAAGCTTTCCTTGCTGAGGCACGGACTTGGCCCAGAGCTGTTCCCTGCTGTTCAGTTGATTGAGGAAAACAACACATATTTACAAACAAAAGCTACAAGGGCATTATCAAGAGGCTATTAAAATGTGTATATAATATGCTGCAGATTGCAGACTTCTTGCAATTTCTTATTTTCTAATGAACGTTTGTAGCCTGAAGCAGCAGTACAAAAATTATGCAGTCCATTCTTTGACCATGAGCAATTTCTGTGTGATAAAACTGATCCAACAGTAAAAATGTTGTTGGTCTTTCATAGGCAATACGTCCCGTGGGCTGTGTCAGCCATGCAAGAGGCAGAGGGGGACCGGGCTCCATGGTGTCCCATCGGATGCTTGGCTTTGCTGTGAGGAGGATGCCCTCAGGGAAGACGAGGTCAGGAGCGGCAGGGAGGGCAGCGCAGCCGTGCCCAGGCCATTCGCCCTGTGCTCGTGGGGCTGGGCTGTCCTGGGCTCCAGAATCACACAGAATCACTCCAGTTGGAAAAGACCTGTAAGATCATCATCCCTGGCAAGGGGCAGGAGGACCCAGGACTTTGACTATCGACGGATTACAGGTGCAGCAGACCCCTGTGATTTCAGAGCCAAAGGCACCGCTCCTCAGCTGCCTATCCATTCTTGCTGAAGCTCTGCCCTGGTAACCGCACTTTTCATCTGCCTTTTATGAATTGACTGTTTTAGCGTCCTGGAGTTCCTTGACCTTAACGAATGGAAAGGATGACTCCTTGTTTTCAGAAATAATAGTAAATAGGATTTGAGGCTGTTATTGAATTGTCTGCAGCTCTGTGCACAGTCGTAGTAGAGTTTTGTGAAATCCAAGATGAGTCCTGGTGCTTTAATTAGAGCAGAAACAAACTGAAGTGGTTTTAATGCATATCGATATTGAGACTTCATGACGCTGGGCAGAACAGCTGTTAGCGATCTGCCAAAATACCTACGTTTAATTTGGACAGTTGGTGAACTGTAGAATTTGCCAAATCATGAACAAGACAGACACTTATTCCAATTATACGGTCTTATTTGCTACAGCAATCAGTTTGGTGTCGAAGAGCTACGACGTAAATTGAAAGTAAAGCACTGTGGCTAAGTGACTTAAACTGTGCTTCATTGTGCTGCAGCTCTGCTGCAGGATGTATTGAATGTAAGCGCCGAAGGAAAAATGATGCAAAATGTTAACACTGCTCGAGCAGGATGGTACCAAAAATGCGAAGACGTGTTTGTTCATGACTTTCAGTGCAAAAAATGTCATATCATTGAGACGGTTGACAGGTCACCAAATTCATACAAAGCATTGTGCCTTCAGACCGCCTTTTCTGTAGAAACAGATCAGCACAATTCACAGTCAAGTAATAGGGACAAAGGAAAGGCAATTACTTTGGGTAACCTAGCATTCATTTTTTAACTGGTGGGGAGTAGTTAACACATTGCCGTATACTTTTTCATATAGCAGGTCCAGCTGTGTTAGGGCTCTGCAGGATCATTTGCTCTGGCCCAAAGGGAAGGTGCGTGGCTGGGTGGAGAGACCGAGGCAGTGGGACTGGGCTCTGCTGCGCTGGCACTGGGTCCGTTGGAACCGATAATGAGAAAAATGTCTCGGAAAACCAGTGAGAAACCCAGAGCAGCAGCAGGTGATTTAAAAAAAAAAAAAAGTACTTTTTGGACTCGTTCGTAATTCTTCCTTCTCCTCGGTAGTTCTCACCAGTTCACTTCCATTTCAGCTTCCACCACCCGGGCAAACAAGGTACTGGCAAACCGGCCGAGATCTCCGACTCCTTGCGAATACCAGGCCTGGAGAAAACGGCTGCTCATGCTCTCAGTAGGTTGTTATAAAGCTACTTGCAGAGTAGGGGACCTAGCGATAGCATCAGAAGTGAAGGTTTCCAAGTAAGTCCTTTGTAAATTTTTTGCCTGAATCAAAGTTTTCCCCAGGCTTGAGAAAATCTGTTTGGGAGAGGGGGCGATGTGCTTTATTTTCCATGAGGATTTTTTGGTTTTGCCTTTAAAGCACAATTACAAAGTAGGAGCTTTTTGGTTTTTGCAATGTTCCTCCTAATGACTTACAAGCATGCTGTGTTTGCAAGCTGCAAATTGCTAAATAAACTGCCAGATAATAGAATTTAGTGCGTGTTTTTAATTTGATACCACTGCCCACAGCGTTGCAAAATGTTATTGTGACAGAGTGCTTATAGCAGTGTGCTTCCATCATTATGTACCTTCATTTAGAGATTTGTAATACAGCATTATTAGTGATAATATTGTCCCAGTATGCACCGTGGCAGCCCATGTAATGCTTTCCCCCAAAGTGGTGGTAATAGGCTGGTGCAATTTACTCTTGTGTTAAAGAAATGATAGATGAGTTTTAACACTTGTGAACACTGTAAATTTCCCTGTAAAATATATGAAGAAAATTAAAAATTGATCTTATTTCCATGGGAGGAAAATATTTACTCAAATGTTTATCTAAAAATAGCAATATTATCCTTAGTGTCACAGGAGGCTGCATGTGTTCTTCTTCGTATTTAACTAATTTTTCTTTGAGCATCTCCAAACTTTCACAGAAGATTTTTCAGAAAGACATGGAAGCTTTAGAGAGCTTCTTTCCAATGGTGATTGCTAATACAAGACGGTGGAGAAAATTTTTTAAAAAAGAAAAATCCTGTGGCTAGATATCCAACATCCACAGCTGAAGGTGCATTTTGAAAGGGCTCATTGTGCCTTAGTCATTACAAAAAGCTCAGCATGAAGCAGAGTGGGCTGTGCAAACCCCGGGCCAGATGTTTCAAAGGACAGCATCTTCTGTAGACATCCCCTGACCGGTGAGGAGTACCTCCAGTCCTTCAAATTCGGGGCTAAATAATAACATTTAACACTCTGATTGAAGAAAAGACTTCCCCTGTAACAGATATGACTGAGCCTGGGGTAAGCATGGAGGATAAAGACTGGTTTGGTTTTATCCTTGAGTGAGGTAGATGGTGTGTGTGTGTGTATATATATATATATATATATGTAATGCCACGGGTTTGTAATATGTTTTGCAGACAATAACTGCCTAAATATAAAAAATTAAACAGCTTGATAAAAGCACCTGCATTTTGAAAACTAGTGAAAAACTATCTTCTGCTTCTGCAAATTTCCCTCATATTTGGTTCAGGTTTGAAACGCTGCATGTAATGACCTGGAGCTTGAAAAACATCCCTGTGCTTTCACCGGTTGTCTCCGAGCTGTGCACAAGCGCATCCTTCAGTGCCTGGCTGTAGAGCAGGAGGCTCATCCATCCACCTGCTCCGGAAAAATGGGACACACTCTTCTTCCCTCTCCTTTGTAAATAATCCTGTAATGAAGGGAAATGGAGAGAACGTCTATCTTGAAAGTGAAAGGTGCTGGTGTTTTCATAAAATAGCAATCCTCTTGATGCCTGCCAGCGGGAGCAGGGGTGCAGCCACCCCGCCTGATCCCCTTATCGGCCCGTGGGCAGGGGCGTGGGAGGACGGGGACAAATGAGTACAAAATCCTATCCCATGCGCCGCTCAGGGTTTGTCCCCTCTGAGGCGGGTGGAGGTGGCCTGGGGGATTACACTGCATGTTGGGCTTCGGGACGTGAGTTGGGCTGTTTTGAGAGCTGGGGATCCACTGTGCTGAGCGTGGCGGTCTGGGGAATAAAGTCTTGCTTTAAGCCCAGTCTCAGAAGCATGAAAGGTATCAGTTTACAAAGGCATCTTTAAATAGAAAGTAGTGCCTACAGGTTGTGGGATCGAAGGCTCTACGACCAGCACAGAGGAAATATGGAACATCTTACAATACTTCTTGCTTCAAAATTTCATCTGAGAGCGCCTTCCTCTTCTAATTGTTCAAGAAGTGTAAAAGCTGCCACAAGAATGAGCAGCTCAACCAAAGGAATCAACATTTCAACCAGCTGAGGATAACTGCTGGAAATGGCCTCAAGTTGCACCAGGGGAGGTTCAGACTGGATATTAGGAAAAATTTCTTTACTGAGAGAGTGGTGAAGCATTGGAAGAGGCTGCCCAGGGAAGTGGTGGAGTCATCATCCTTGGAGGTGTTCAAGGAACGTGTGGACGAGGCACTGTGGGACATGGTTTAGTGGACATGGTGGGGTTGGGTTGATGGCTGGACTTGATGATCTTACAGGTCTTTTCCAACCTTAGTGATTCGGTGATTCTGTGATGTGCCTCTCTAAAGTTCACAATACTGACTTAAAATACCTTTAGTTTAAGTTCAGTGAATCAGTGAAAATTGCTACTGAAGCTTGCCTGGAAAAAAAAAATTCTTACCAGCCCCAAGAAGGCGGGCATTTATGGTTACAGACCAGCTTGCATTGCACTTTAACTCATTCAGCAGGATTTTCTGTAGCTCTTATAAATACATTACTTGCTAAATAAAAGTCTTTATTATTTAGAGTTAGTGATAAGATGGGCAAGCAGTGCAGGGTGGAAGCACCGTGGGCAGTCCCACCACCCCATGCTCAGTGGCAGAGCTGGATGTTGGCATATTCCCATTGTGGTAAGACTTCAACAGCTGAAGTGATGACCAACAGCTAACTTCTTATCTGCTGCAATAAACCAAAATTACTTTTCTGCAGGAAACATTGCAATGCTTGCAGGATTCTGGATGGTGTTACGAGACATCATCGCAAGAAACTGTAAGGTTTATCAGCTCTGCCACTCTCCAAATAAAGGTGAGTGGGTCTGGGTAGGATTTGGGGCTCTTGGAGGTCGCGAGGAAGAAGGAACCAGGACTTTGGCATGGTGCAAGAGGCAGCTGGGGGACCACAAAGCTCCCATGGGTGCAGGACACAGGCTAGAGGCAGCCCAGCTCTGCACGTGGCTCCTAAGGAGGAATAAAAACCCTTTGGGTCTGTTGGCAGCATTTTCTCTTGCCTCAAGCTCTTGCTCACAGCACAAAGTGCAAGAAAGGTGGTGGCACGCTCCCCGGGCTCCCTAGGGCCAAGCTGGGCTGGTTTCACGGTGCTGCAGCCTGGGATTTCGTGGTTCCTGATGACTGCTGGAAATCCTCACCGAAAGTGCAGCTAAACAGCTTTCTACCATACGCAGCACGCAGCAAAATGTGGTATGAGCTGGAGCTAACGAGGCGCTTGGATCTCCCCTGGTGTGGGAAAGGCTAGCATCTGCTAGAGGCGACCGGAGACCTCGCTTCCTCGCACCCGACAAAACTCCCGGTTTGTATCTGCACGCACTGACAGGTCTACCGTATGCAATGACATGTTAATCAAAGTACTCCCTGAAATACAATCTGAGTGAAAAGTACATTTAAAGTTTGCTGAAACTGACATTTCTGCAAAGCATTTATTTTCAGCTGTGTCAGAATATTTCATGTTCATTGCTATTTTTTCATTTCACCTTCAATATTAACATGTTCCACACAACCTGCTTTATTACAGAGAATTTTCTTGAACGCATTCAAATTGCAATCCAATGGGTACTTGAAAAAGTCACCCTCCTCTACGAATTACTGAGGGCTTTAAAACTGAATTTTTGGGATTGTAAGGAAATAGTTTCTATGAAAAATGTTGAGATTGGTATAAATTTCACCATCTCTATTATTAAACATTTCTAAATCCATTGGCTGTATATGGCTGCTGCATGCATCTCTCACCGCCCCAGGTAAGGAAGCGGTAGAGGTCTGTAAATCAGGGTCTTTCCATCCCTGCCGTGGATGTTGTGGTGTTGGGTTTCTTCATCCTTCATTGATTTTGTCTGTAGTTACAGGAAGCTCTGCCTGGAAGGTTTCTTCTTTCATTATTGTTTAACAGTGCACCTCTGCTGGAGTCATAGGATGTTACTAAAAAGAGTGCAGGAGGCAAAATATCACTTGAAAATATAGTTTAAGTTTATCCTTAGTCTATCTTTGTTTTGTCCATCCTCATAAAGTGAGCACCTCTGCCAGGCAGCCCTGTGCGCTCGCTCTGGTCTTGGAAGAGCGCTGAAGAAAGGGTTTAGAGCTAGAAATGGGCCTCAGTAATAAAATTTGCCCCCAGATTTGGATCCTGAGCTTATTTCCCTTTAGCAGTTCAAAGGCGTGTGCTCATTAGTTGATTTGAAACCATCCCTATTTAGCTGAAAAAAAAAAAGTGAGGTTAGCTGTAGGTCAGCGATTTGCTCAGATAAATCAGAAACTTTGTCAGATGACAAATTTTTTTGCTCTAAAGGACCAGTTCTTCCCCAGGGTGTAAACTCTCAACTCCTTGTGAAGCTGAGAGGGTGCAGCTCCTGGTCGGGTTCCCACTGCCTGCTGCTCAGCTCGGCAGTGCCTTGGGACGCTGTAAAGCTGCAGCAAATTGCACCAGCTCAGTGTTGGGACTCTCTGCATGCAGTCATCTTGAAAACTTCTGCTGACATTGGAAGAAACCTGGTTTGTTTTTTTCCCCTGTAGAAGCAATTGTAAAAATTTGCTAGTGATGCTGCAGGGAGATCTTTATTGACAGAAAAGATAATGTATTAGTGTTGCAGCATATGAGCTATGAGGATGGAGAATTTTGTATCTTACAGGGGAATTTTTGGTAACCAGCTTTGTTGAAGTAAATTTGATTGGCTTGGTGCTCTTGACTAAATGTGAGGTGGGGAAAGTCAGTGGTAACATTTACTGAACCCTGTCGAGGATGCACTGTGCCCTACCTGACATGTCCTTGGTCTGTTTTCCTGTTGCTCCGAAGGAAAGGAAGGACCATGGGCGGGGAGGTTGCAGTGTTTTGTGGTCAATGTCTCCTCACCAGGGCTGTTACCCCAATGCTTCTCAAAAATCTAAGTTTACTGTAATTCTAAGGTGCTCCAGCGGTCCAGCACAATGACTTTATTGTCTAATTAAAATGGTTTGTATTACAAGCAAAACCTTGCTGTATTAATGGAAGAAGAAACAGAATGATGTATCATATCATCTCTTTAAATTATTTTGTTTAGTGTCTGTGTTAGATATTAAATATTATGCCACAAAAGAGAGCTGGGGTTGTTCAGTCTGGCGAAGAGGAGGCTGAGGGGAGACCTCATCGCTCTCTGCAATTACCTGAAAGGGGGTTGTGGGGAGGTGGGTGTTGGCCTCTTCTCCCAGCTGACGAGTGACAGAACAAGAGGAAATGGCCTCAAGTTGTGCCAAGGGAGGTTCAGGCTGAATGTTAGGAAAAATGTCTTTGCCGAGAGAGTGATGAGACACTGGAATAAACTGCTTGGGGAAGTGGTGGAGTCACCATCCCTGGAGGTGTTCAAGGAATGTGTGGACGAGGCATTGTGGGACATGGTTTAATGGGCATGGTGGTGTTTGTTGGTTGATGGTTGGACTTGATGATCTTACAGGTCTTTTCTAACCTTAGTGATTCTGTGATTCCTAGGAAACACCAATTAAAATGTGTGGCTATAGAGAATTTCAGTAGGCTTGACATTAAGGTAAGAGAAAAATAATAAACACATCCTGTTCTCTTTTATAACATAGCCCTGTGTAACCAGGGAAGAACACTAACACTAAAAGTCTTTTTAGTGTGAGAAAAAAATCTAATTCAATAGGATTCATGGGCATAGATACTACATTGGGGTTTATTAAAGGGAAAACGTTTTAATATATAGACCATGAAAAGGCTGCAACATCAAGCAAATTATGTAAATTCAATTGTGTAAAAGAAGGAGTCATATCTGCATTACATGAAAACTTAGAAAGGCTGTCCCTTACCAGATTTTAACTGTGAAGGTTATTGCAGCTTGCACGGTGTTACAGATATGTGCACAGTCAAATTGGATTGCACTTCTCTTTCTCCTGTTGGCAGCACAGGCCCAATATGCTAACGCATTATGGAAATGAAAAATAACAGATTTTGGAGGCCCCAGCAGAATTTGAAGCTTCGTTATGCTAGGCACTGAGTCTATATATAGCGCCTCGTCATCCGTGGTGCTACAGTCTGCAGTGTGCAGTTGATGTGTGGACCTACATCCATGTGTTGTGATTTGTTGTGTATATTCACTGCCAAGAAACCATGGTTTGCAAGACTGGTTTGAAAGACAGCGAGTTTCCGAGCGTGGCATTGGGATTGAACCGTTGCATGGGCATAGGGCCCTCTCCTTGCATCCTCCGGGTCCTGTTTGTGTTATTGGAGTAAGGGTGAGAAACCGTCTGAAGCATTGGCTTGGTGAGAACTCAGAGGTTCTCCAGGAACTGCCAAAGATACGCCCCTTTCCTCTCCTTTTCAAAAAATATCTCTGTCCTAAGTTCGAGCAGTGTAACAACAGGCCGTGTTTAAATTAAATTGTCTCCAGTTTGATCAATGCCCTGCTTGAGGCCATCATTTTCATAGCAGCAATAGCGCAGCATTTCATAACTCTATAAAGTACGCTTCCAACTGAGATGCAGTCCCCAGTCTTTTATCATGGCAACTTTGAAAGAGGTTTTGTAGTATCCAGGCATCTTCCTGCTAATGAAAAAAGTTCCCATAAAATGTAACAATGCGTTGGCAATGGCCGTAGCAGGTCAGATGCAACCGCTCACCCTCTTCCTAGAGTCCTGCTGCTGGTGGCCACTGAACCCTCTGCCTGCCCACCTGCTCCGGCGGCCGGGAAGGGAATCCGTGGCCATCATTTTCCTTCGCCCACCCGTTACAAATGTCCTCCCAGCTACCACGAAGGTTCACACTGGTGCATTTGAAACGTAAGTAGCAAAGCAGATATGCTTGAATAATTCCTAGTGTTACTGTGAAATGGTTGTAGATGGATTACAAATGGATCTTGTCTCTGAATTTTGGTGGGCCAGTGAAGATCTAGTGAGCCAAGGCAGTGGACCTCTCCTTCTCCCCCTCAAACAGAGGCTTTTTGTGATCTAGAATATTAAACTGCAAATTACAGATGAACAGGCAGGGATAGAAGTAATTAGAGTCATACTGGACATTTTGTACTTTTGGGGCAAAATGTACTTTGAAAATCCTATTATGTGAATTTTCATAAAAATTTAATATAAGTGCCATTAAAAAAAGTTACTAAACCTTGAAAATGCTATCTTTGTATTTAATGCACTAAAATACTAATGAAACATTACAAGGTACTTTTAGAGGTTTTCATGAAAATATTCATAAAAGATTGAAGAAAACATTTCTAAAAGTACCCATAATTCCAGTAAAAGTCTACGGATAAGTACATCCTTCTGGCAGCATCATGCAGACTTTTATGGAGAAAAAATGACATATCATACCAATACTACTGCATGTTAAAGAAGGGATTAAACGATCTCAGACCTGAAAATAAAATTTAAAAAAATTACATGAGAGTAAACTTCGCACATCTAAGAGAAGTTCCATTAAAAACGCAGTTTCTAAACATAAAACCATGGTCTAAATACTTAAGTTTTCGTAACACTACATAAAAACAAGCATGGAATATTTAACTTCAGACTGGAGAAAATCTCCCTGAAATTCTAATGAAGTATTCATAAAATATACATGACAGATGTGCAGAAAAGTAAAGAGGACACAGCCAAAAATTCATGGAAATTTAAGATTTGAGTTTAATTGTCTCTTCTTTTAGAGAACAAAGACTGCTTTTGGCTGCTCATAATCGTCTGAAAGTCTCTGAGTCACCATTAACAGCTCTGGCCCTTCTCCCCTACTCCATGGCGTAGTATTTCCACGCCGTGAGGCAGGAGTTTGTAGCACAAGACTGGTGGTGCCTCGGCAGCCCTGTCGTGAAATAGTCTCCTTAGTAAACGCTGCTGAAAAAATGTGAAAACTGATGAGGTGGAAAAAAGGGTCTTTTTCCTGCAATGCCTTGGTCCATTAATTTTTTTTCCTTATATAGGACAGTAGAGACACGCTGCATCTCCTGAAATGGTCTCACTGTATTAGTGCTGTTCATGAAAGCAGATGGTGAAATGGAGGTTGGGGCAGTCCTCCTGGTCGCAGCTAAAGACCCGCGCTTGTTCTTAAACCCCATGCAGACAGTCTTTTTCCTAAAAGCAATCAATATCTATCTACCACTTGGTAGGTCTTTCATGCTTGAGACACTGTAAGGTACTGGGCGATGCTGTTGTGCAGCTGCTGGTGGCTTCAGGTCCCTGACTGCTGAGGGACACTGGTGCTGGAGTCCTGCCCAGGTGGTCATGAACCCTGTTCTCCCCTTCCTCAGCTCAGCCCAGCACCCAATACAGCACATAACTGCTGCATTCATGCTTTGTCAAGAGAGGCGATGCAGGAAAAATAGGAAATAATACTGTAGGAAACAATTTTCCAGTTAAATTTAGCGCAGACTTGCTGCTGCTCTCTTCTGTACCGATGGAACTCTATTCCTTTGGCACTAAGAGGAGAACTAGGGTTTTATCATCCCCTTAAACTACTATCCCAGTCAGACACAAATGGAAAAGTCCCTGCATCTGGCACCCTCCTATGCAGGGCATCAACCCCAGCCTCTGCGTGAAGGTCAAAGGCAATTGGTTTCTTTTTGGGTGTGTTTCTGTCTCCCTCAGCCTGTGGAAATCTCAGCATCTGTGTCAGCCCAGTGTGCACAGTTTTACAATAATTTGGTCCCTGGGAAGAGAGCTGCCGAGTGCCCTGGCTTCGATGCCCAGGCTCGCTCTGCGTGGGAGCTCTTCCACACTTCGGCAGGTGCCAGCTGAGAGGGTCTATGCTGAGCGTATGGAATAGGGCACACAAGGAATAACGAGACTTTTTAACCTTGAAATTTAAGCTAAATCTGAAACTAAAAGTATCTGAAGAAATCCTTGTCTGCCGTTCAAAACGTTCTTAAAAAGAGCAGTGATATTCTTAATACTTTCTCCTTGCAAATATAAAGATTCACCCTTTCCCCTTAGAAATACACGGGGGATTCCTGGGCCTGAAGTTGCCCTGATTATGAAGATGTTTGGGATTTTATTGGTTTCCATTTTCAGCAATTTTTCCAACATAAATATTGAATTTATAGTCTCCTGTCAGGCACTGTGTAAAGGGAATAATAATCACTTACTAACATTTTTTTGCTTTACAGCTTGACGTAAATCTTTATTAGAGTTTGCAAGCAGCGAAGTAACCTTTGGCATGAGGCACTTAGGAGGTGATGTAAAACCCTCCCAAAGCCGAGGGGAAGGCTGTGGTTGGGTTCAGCAAACGCTCAGCCAGGCTCCTCGCTTTCCCTCGACTCGCTCCATGCAGATGTCTGTCATCCATCACTTTATTTAAATTCCCTTTTCTCTTTACGAACTTGCTGCCGGTTCATCCTTGTGCATCTGGATAGTCAGTGGGAGAAAAAGGAAAAGCTGGTACGCCAAGAAACTGGGGAAAGTCCTGGGAGGCAGAGGTAAGGCTGGAGTACATTGTCCTTTAGCATGATGACCAGAAGATAAATGCTTTTATAGATGCCTGCCTTTAATACACTGTGTTATATGCATGTTCTGCATCAGCCTTGATTATTTATCAGCCCTAGATTTGTGTCAGAACATACATATATATATATATATATATACTCCACAACGGTCTGTTAATTTGTTGTAGTTCAGCACTCCTGTGTCTATATATAAAATAAAGGGCTTTTCAGGTTGTTTGATGAATTAGCAGCAGCTCTGGCAATTTTGGCAATCAACGCTTGCTGAGATTCCCAGTGTTGTAGCTAATTTGAATATAAGTTAATATGTTTATTAAAGGAAATAACAAACTCATTCTTTAAAAAAAATAATAATTTCATTCTTTCCCAGCAGATTTTAATTTGCGTTGCAAATTATTTCATGAATTTTCTCAAAATGTTCATAATATGTTCATTAACAATGCCTTTTGCGCTTAGGATAATGGCCAATAAACTCCGAAGGAGAAGCGTGGTTATTTCCTTCAGAGGAATAAATATATCAGTGTGGTTTTCCACAGAAGCACGTTTGCAAAACTGCTTTATGCCGAAGTTAAGCAACTTTGTAAGCTACCTGACAGTGAGAAGGTATTGCTGGCAGCTTTGAGAGACGGAGAGGCCTTCGCTGGCATTTGGGGTTGTGTCAGACTTGTTTTCACCTGGCGATTACTGAGAGAGCACGGCTCGTGACCATCCTATTTATTCATCACTTGACCCTCGAACCACGATTTTCAGCCCGTGCTATGCGGTAGCGTTCTCATTAGCTCTCAAGTGAGTTGTAGACCTCTTTTTGCTGATTTCTGTGGACTTGGTATTTCCAGTTAAAAAAAAATTAAATTAATTCCTATAATGCAAATGTACTTAAGTTATAGAAAACCTCTTAAAAATATCGGCAACTCCTAAGTTGTCAAGGAATATTCTTCCTGTGTTGCTTCAAGGTACCTCAGATGTATTCTAAGGTTTGTCTTCCATCATGTATTGATCCAGAAGACAAGAGAAGAGAAAAGGAGCCAGGAGGATGCAACCCCTGCTTAGCTGTGGGGTCCCACTCATTTGAAGCAATGCTGAGAGACTTTTGCCCTTTGGGTAACGGTTGGATAAACACAGGATCACCTAGACCAGCTTCCCAGGGCTTAACCTGGCTGGGCCCTTTTTTCCTTTTTGAACTAAAAGGAGAGGGAAGCTGCCGGCAGGACCGAGGCATACCCCGGATCTGTGCATTTAACGGTGATACCGTTTTGTTCTTGGAGCTGAAGGAAACTTTCCCTCTGCTGTCTTTTGCTTCTGGGCGGCTTTTCTCCAGGCTAGGAGGTTTTTCTGAATTCTTACTGGCACTTCCCAAGCACTAGGTGGGAGCTGGAGGCCAAATGCCAGTGCTCCCTGAGGGCCAGGCGAAGGGCATTTTGAAAGGCTTTTTCTCCTCAGCGTCGCTGGAACAGATGAGAAATCTCCCCATGGAAAGTTTAGGCTTTGGCACAACACAAACATGGAACAATTTAAATTCTCAGCTGAAGCACGTGGGCACAGCAAAGAGAAAATTCAAAAGATTTAGGAAAGGAGGAGGAAAAGCTTAATAGTAAGCATCACAGGAGAATTAAGGTTTGATAGTAGGGCGGGTGGGAGGTGAATTACATTGGTAGCAGTTTGCAGGACAAATTCACGGGGACGCATGGGCCCTTTCCCTTTCTTCATGCTCAAATAAGGTGAACGCAATTTCCACTGCTTTAAAACAAGCAAACTCACAAATCTCATCATTTGTTGCCGCAAGGCGAAGTGTTTAGATGCTGACTGTGTACCGCATGTATCCTCGCACAGCCCGTGCGACCGTCTGGGACAGGAGCACTGTCATGCCATGCTCCTTCCTGACTACAGGAGTGATGAAATGAGGGATGCAGCAGTCTGGGAGAAAATACCAACCCCGCTGTGCTGCCTGCTCTTACCTGGCTCATGTTCACGCTGCGGAAGAGGGAATAAAGAGCACACAGCTCCATTAACGCCCTGCTTGGTGTTACTAAGCAGGGAGCTGGCAGGCAGCGTGCCAGTGCAGGGAAAGGAATAAAAGGAGACAGAGTTCAGTAACATAAAGGATAACCAAGGAGTTTGGGAATATCATGGGTTTGTTGGACAACATTATGATTTGCCTGCAGTTCTTCCCAGCTTAACGCCATCCCCAAATTTAAAATAATTCCAATTCTCAGTCCACTTTTGCCCTCACCTTGATCAAGTAATCTGGACTGTTTTTCCCTGGCCTGTTCCCAAGAAGTGGGACAGTGTCAAAAATCTTCCTGGAGTCAAAGCATGGAGACCTGCTGTCTCCTTCCTGTCTACAAGAGCTTTTGTTTTGTTGTAGGAGAAAACTTGGCTGATTTGATGGAATTTATTGATCACAAACTCATTTTGGTTGTTTCTCGTTTCCTGGTCGGGGTGTTGGTGCTTGCAAAGGGTTGTTCCGGCATTTGGGAAGGAGCTGCAGTTCAACTGGCTGGCTCAATGTCTAAAAAGCAAGACTTGCATACTACTAAATAGATTTAAAGTTCAATCATGCATGTAATATCTCATTTCAGATGGGCTCTCTGCTGCAATGGCCACTCACGAACTGAATGTAGACCACCCCACGACAGGGATGAGAGGAAGGAGACGCTTGCTTGGTGCATATGTGCACGTATTTGGGACCGTGACTTTCTTCACGTCATAGATATATCTCCCAACCGTTCATGTGAAATACAAATCCTAACAGCAGACACAAGACAGAGGAGGAGCATGTTGCAACAGTAGTAAAATCCCAGCAAAGAAGAATTAGAGGGAAAGAGACATACCCGTGTGTGATGGGGTGAAGAAAAGGAAGGTTTAGGTGGAAGATGAACTTTCGTAGAACAGAGCCTGGGGAGAAGTTGTTGGAGACCTGTGTTTAAAACTAAAAGTAACAGGGAAACGCGCTCCAAGAAAATATCCGCCACCGGTACCGAGGCCGAAGGCTGTCCCAGGGGCACTGCTCGTTGCTGCTCACATCCCATTTCTGTAGCTCTCGCGCGGTGGTGGCAGAAAGGGCTGCTTTGCTGTCGAACTGGTTCAACAGGTGAAAAAAGTTTATTGCCTTGGAGTTTCTCTCCTGTGTTGTACTTCTTGCTTAATGAAAACACCGACAGCCCATATCAGATAGTTTACGACGTTTCTGCAGTCAGTGCTATACTCATATCTGTTTAAACTGAACCCTATGCTTTGCATTGAGGGGTTTTTTTTAGAAAAGAAAGGTACAACTTTGTTGTGCTGCATTGTAGAATAACATATTTAACACAGAAACTCCAATCAATGGGGTATAGATTTTGTGTTCTTTCTTGCCCTGTGTTTCGTACCCACATGGCACATGCTTAGTGTTGTCTCTGACTCTGCTCCGAACATCAGATATAGTCATTTAAAATTCACAAAGCCACACAGGATTCACACTTGCCTGTGAGTAGCTGGTTGCTATTAAAAGCGTGTTCATAGTGAAACATTTCTTTGGTGTTTTAAAGCTGCCAGAAACCATTCAGGCCTGCTACTGTGTCATAGTGATAATGTTGGAAAGGACATTTTATGATGTCTGCCGCCTTAAAGACACTGCAGTCTGTCTGTCTTTGTGCTTGTGCTTTGATTTCATTCCAATATATTTATTATAAATACTTACAAATGTCAGTGGCTGCCGTTAGTCGCCTATCTCAGACGTCATGTTGAAAGGTAAGAGATTCCACCTGCAGGACAGTTGGAGGGTGAAAACAAAGTCTCATAATGAAGCGGGGATTGAGGAGCGTAAGGAAGCAAGGCAACATGCGAGGCAAAGCCGTGTGTGTATGTAATTAGATTAACTTTAAGGGCCTGCTTAATTTTAGAGCTGTTCTCAACCTGGGGAAGGAGCAAAACTGGGATAAACAAAAATAAATAGCCAAGTATAACTGAAAACAGTACTTGGTCCAATTACTGTAAGACATATTTCCTGTTGGAAAATAACATAATTAGTGGTATACTGACCTTAAAACCTCTTCTGCAGTAGATATTAAATTCCATGACATTTCAGCTTGATTAACTTTTTAAGAGATATGACTCAGGGCTGTTACAGGGAACCTTCTGAGGTGGATGGGAGATCTGATGACCTACCCCACCAACAGTCCCAATTATTCAAACTGAAGAAAATGTGTTATAAAACCTCATTAGCAGAAAGGAAACTGATAAACCTATTGCCTGATCTTCTGTTTTAATGTTGGCTGAGATGTGGAAGAAAGCGTCCTCATGCCCCGGCGGGTAGAGGGACAGCAATGAGAGGTTTCCTGAGCTCCAGCTCTACCTCTGCCTTGATGATGATATTTTGCAGGAGTTAATTATGACTTTTGTATAGGATATTTTCTTATAGGGGGTTATTCTCTTCTCGAGAGTACCCCAGCACTACAGTTGCATTTGGGAGTGCCTTTGCTCATCTTTCTGCTAACCTGTAGCTCTTCAGCAGCATGGAAAAAGCTGTACAGCAGCTTGGCAGTTGTTGCTGCCTCCTTTCAGCTTCTCTCCATTAGATAAGGATGACAACCTTGGGCATAATAAAGGCAACAAGGCTTCAGGTAGGCGTAGAGTAATTGGTGGCATTTCCCACAAAAAAAGGTAATAGAAAACCTCTCGTGCCATGGGATCTCTGAGTGCTGCCCCAGTCCTGTGCACTCAGAATCACAGAATCACTAAGGTTGGAAAAGACCTGTAAGATCAAGTCCAACCGTCAACCCAACCCCACCATGCCCATCAAGCCACTTCCCACAATGCCACGTCCACACGTTCCTTGAACACCTCCAGGGATGGTGACTCCACCACCTCCCTGGGCAGCCTGTTCCAATGCTTCACCACTCTCTCAGGAAAGACATTTTTCCTAATATCCAGCCTGAACCTCCCACTCTCCAAACTGCTACCTTGTGCTTTGCCAGGTTTTTGGGCTGAGACCCTGGAAGGAGCAAGCCAGCGTTACCATTGCCATTCGCACTGGTGAGCAGGGATTTGAGATCAGCACGTGGTTTAAAGCAGACCAGCCTCTCCTCATGTGGTTTACCAAGGTCACAGCCAAAGGGCAGGAAGAAATGTATACACAACTGTTAATATTTCCCTACTTAATATTGGAAATATTCTTCATATATTTTGAGTGAAGTGCATGGAAAACAATGTTTGTCTCAGCATTGCCCAGTCTGATCTCTGATGGCATTTGCCTGTACTTTCTACGTTACAGAACAGCAATATATAAATTTTAAATTCTTCCTAAAAAAGGAAAAGCATGGTATTATTTATGGATCTCTTTCAGGGTTTTTTGGTCTAAACTTGCACCTCTACTGCACAAACCCGCTAGTTATAACACCTATAAATAACTGCTGTTGGGGTAATGTTTCCTGACTCTGTTATGTTTGGCTATTGCAGGTCTGGGGCTTGATCCCGCTGGTGCCCGGCTGCGGGGCAGGTGCTCACTGCCCCAGTTCCCCGTGTCCTCCCAGATCCGGTGCTGCAGACTTCCAAAGATTTATCCATTTACAAGGCTTCACGGAAATAAAAGAAGAAAATTTAACTATAACCTGAGGATCTTTCCTGGAGAACAATTACAAACCATGGTATTTATATGAAATATTTGGGGAATGTGTATGTAATTTTCTTTGGGTGGGATGTTTTCCCTTGATTCTTTAAGAGTTTTCTGTGCAAGGGATCACAGATACAAACCCAGCTGCTTATAGTATTGTTGGTTGCTTTACCACACAGTACATAGGGAAAAATAAAACAATCTGGGTAAAAAAGTCCATTTTTGAAAAATATTTACAAAATACTGAACCCTAATGTGAAACAAACCCAAAGAAATAAAGCTCCAAACCAAAGTGAAATTAGATGAGTGAATGAATAAAGGTCAGGGAGATGATGAAATTCATTTTGAATTGCTCTGTGCTCCAAAATACTGAAAGTGAATGTAATGAAGGATTAATGGAATTTGCTTTCGTCGTTCTGTAAAGAAGAAAAAAAAGGCTACTTAAATCAGTAGTGTGCTTGTCATGCATATGAAGACACAAAGGTTATGAAAATATGGCACAATCTCCTCAATTCTGTGATTTAATTAAGATACACCTCTGAAGAAAAGAAGCAAAAGGGATGCTGGCTGTAACTGTAATTGATAAACTCACGTTCCATTTCTTGAAGGTGCAAAACAACAACGGTGATAAATGACTACTTAATATCATAAAATGTCAGGAGAGGAGCAGCTGAAATCAGTTTGGAGGAAAAAGGGATAATGTCAATTTTACCGAATCCGTGAGGAAGCTGAGCTCTCTGGAGGTTTCTGACTGACCCCGGAGTGCAAATAGGGGACTTCTCCTGGCAGCGTTTTTTTCTCTAGGTTGTTCTTGAGGGGTGGAAGTGTGTCTCAACAGCCCTATCTGGTATCTGTAGAGAACAGAAAAAAATACATTGCCATGCTATAAACCAGATCCTCAGGTAGCACAGTAGTCCTGGGTATGCCGGTGGCTTTTCCTGCTATGAAAGTCCTTTTCTCAGTTTGATTCATATTAAGTTTTTAATAGGAAAAATGTATGTGGCAAGGCAAGTTTTTGGCTGTTCTGACTCCTTTCTCAGGTGAGAGACTTGCCAAATTTTGTAGGCCGCTCCAAAATTTTCCATAACTGCTTAGTAATCCTTCGCTGCCATTACATGGGGGTACAAGTCTAACTTTTTTTTTTTAAATGAAGATCAATAAATTCATTCTTGTCCATTTATAATACAAAATGTTCATATTAGCTCCCACTGGAGCACACCTTTGGGCTCCAGTTTGCACTGAATTCTTATACTAGGAACACAATGTTGGATGGCCTGAGGCTCTGTCATCGGAAGAAGTATTGGGTCCTCTTGGGGCTCAGTTCCCCGCGTCAAATGGAAATTGTCCGTAGCTAAGGTCTTCCCTGAGCCTGCTCTGGACCGTCCCTGTGAGTCAGGGAGCAGAGGCAAGCACACGTGGTTTGTTAGTGTTTACTTTCTCTTCTAATAAAAAAAAATAGAATTGTTCTTTTCTAGCAACTCCTTTTTTTTTTCTCCCGTTAAAATGATCATTTCTCACTATCAATACCTTATTGCCAGTCTGAACTGCTGAGAGATAATCTAACAATAATGTGCTAATTAGTCTTACGGCCACAGTATCTCAGACACAGGCTGCAGAGTTGGAAGATAATTAGTATTTAACCAATTAAGCATGTTGCAAGTTCATGAACACAACTCTTAGATGTTTTTTTCCCTGGCAAATTCAGAGTGAATGTAGTAATTTAACAGCATTTTCAGAAATAAGCAGAGGAGCCGGTCAAAGAGAATTTTTTTTATTTTAACAGCAACTACGGAATTTCACCTTTCCCTCCCAGCTGTCTCCCAAGCTACCTCCGATTTCTCATTAGACTTCATTAGATCATAGTTGTTAGATTATGGCTCTGACCTCAGGTAACTCACAGTATTTGTTTCCGCATATTCTTAATGTAAAAAAAGTAGAAATACTGGTCTGTGAATTATGATAAAGACCAATGTGGTTTTCCTTCTCTTTTTCTTGTAGACTGTGGCCCTGTCCCAGTTGAGCAATTCCCAGAGTTGCCATGGCACCTTGGGTTGGGTCCTCCGTGATTATATTTTTAAACCCTTCTGGAAGAAGACAATGGTTAACAAAAGATTTGTGAGTGTCTGAGGGGGAAAAAAGCCTTCTTGGCTGAACAATCCCGCCTGTGTTTCTGAAGGCAGAGCTCTTGTATGACGAGAAAACTAAAATAGGTTAATGTTTGTGTTGATTACTAATTGACATACTAATTGCTACTAATTTTTTTTACACAAATTGCATAGCCTTCAAGTGAATGTTAACCTTCTTGTCTAGCAATCATTTCTTGCAACTGACACAGTGGCTAAGTATTAGGGTTGCCTGGATGGTCTGGTTTTGAGATGTCCTTGAGTGTGAAATGGCAATTCAAACCATAATTGGGGACCTCAGGTTTCTTCCACCCCTTTCTGCTGAATCCCTCACATGGGTGAAACCGGGGACAGGGCTCTTCTGGTGGTGGTTGAGGGTTGGCATCAGCTTTGGCATCTGTGTATGGGACTGCTTTCCGACGGCACCGATTTTGAGGGACGTGCTGTACCTCATTATATGCATCAAAGAGTCTGATTTGATGGTCAGGTATGGTCCTATGAGAAGAATTCTTTAAATATTGGCTTCTTGTGTATGAAGGTTTTCTTTACAAGTTTCTCAACTCATGTTTTTTGTTATTTTCATTTAGGGTTTGGCCTTAAAGCTGTTGGTTTGCAAATCACTGATGGACGTGCTAACGTAGTAACAGCACTTTAAAGCCAGCTAGAAGTGAGAGAGTCTTGTCCTGTGACTCGTGTGGTGTCAATCAGACCTGATGTACTGAGAGACAACACCTGAGAGCTGAGGGGGCAACCTGGGGAGTGCCGGGCTCAGCAGTGATGGGTGGCTTTCGGTGCTGCTGGGGACATGCAAAACCTTTTACTTTGGCTGACGCTGGAGGATCTGCAGTAACTGGGCTTATAAATAAGCCGAGGGAAAAATTTAATGACTATGTTTATGCAAACCTAAAGCATTTATAAAAATGTTACCTCAGAAAAAATGACTGATGAGAAATTATGGGTAAACTCACGGCCAGCTCTATCTACGTTTGTACATTTGCAAGTGTCCCATCTCAAGGACTGCACAAGGAAGGCCAAGGTGGGAGCTTTTTTTTTTTTTTTTCATGTCGGTTAATCGCCTTGTTTCTGCAGGAACTGCACTGATTTGTCTCTCACGAGAGCAAACTACTCTTTCATCTGCTATTCCACTTGCTGTAAACTCCTTTTCTGTATGCAAGCTGAGGGAAGAATACCAAGAGACTACTCTAATTAAGATATGCCTGAGCAAAGTTAATTTTCAGGGTTTCTTTCAGATACTGACAGAAACACACTATAATTATTATACAGTTAAGGTAATTGGCTTTTATTTAATGTGGTACTTGCTTACAAACAGCCAGTCAAACGTACCAACGTAAGCAATGAAGAAAATGTTCAGAAATATTATCACTAATTCTTGAAATAAGTGATGTTGAGTATATTAATGTTTACACTCCTGTTACTTTGGCTAAGAGGAAAGCAGATGATGAATTCACTGTGCTTTCTCTCAGTACAATGAACAGGCTGTAAATGGCTTAGGAGTTTGAAGAAACAAAGTATTCACTGTATTTTTCTATTTCTTTGAGCCTACTGTAGTTTATATTTATTCTAATTTTATGTGAACATTTTATTTGTCTGTAGTCTCTACTGTTTGGGTTAGTTTTGCTGAGCCTGCCCTTTTCCGTGCCCAGAGGGGCTGCGGCTGGGGCAGAGCAGGATTCTCTCCCCCTGCATGCAGTGTTACGGGGAAAACAGTAAAAACTCTGTATACAGTTCAGAGAACAATGTAAATATGTTGGCAGTGGAGGTCGTCTAATAGAAATGTTTCACATTAAGAATTCTTAGTCTTTCTTCAGCCAGGTTTTATATATATAGTTTAGTTTAGAAACCACAGGTTTTCTTTAACTTGTATTGATTTTGGAATATTTCATGGGCAATGGTCACAACGTAGAGGCTGTCAGATGCATTCACAGCTTCTCAGGGTGATCACAGTGGGGATAAAGGAATGCTGAGGAGAGAAGATGGAAAATATATAACATATATATGGATTTTCCCTGGTCCTGACAGGGGTCTTATTATTATTTTATCATTTTATTTCTATGAATATCATAGACGCTGGAGAAGCTGATCCGCTCGCCGAGGTGGACTAGTTGGCAATTTAGGAGGAAATTTGCTCCTATCATGAGGGATAAATGTGGTAATTCTTTCTGAGAGCTTGGCAATTACTGGGGAATGATGAGCAACTCTAATTCCCTGGATATTAAATATGTCTATTGAGTGAGCTGTGTGCCACGCCAGTCGAAGTGCAGGCAGAGCTGTCCTGGCAGAGGGGAAAGCCACTGCTCCTGCCTTGCCCTGGTCCAGCCCCGCTCCCCATGGAAGCTACTGGGCAGCCTGAGAGGGGGTGACGGGGAGATGTTGTTTGCAGCAGCGTGCGCAGCCTCCAGACCCTGCTCTTGTGAAAAGCAGCTGAAGAAAGGTGTTTCTCAAAGAAATTTGTTTAAAAAAAAAAAGGGGGGGGGGGAAGGGGGGGAAAAGGGGAGGAAAGGGGGGGAAAGGAGAAAGAAAAAGGATGAGAAAAGGAAGAAAAAGAGGGGAAAAAAAAGGGGGGAGGGGAGGAAAAAAAAAAAGAGCAGAGGCTATCAATCAACCTGCCCAATTAGGAGGGAGCCCTGACACCCTCGCAGGACCCTCTGCAGTTCCCACGAGAGCAGGTCTCCCCCTGAGCAGGAATGTGACTCCTCCCGTGTTTAGGATTCACAAGCCACATCTAGATAAATGTTACTGCATTTAAAAAGTTGGGCTCTAGCGTAGCTGGGAGTTTGCTTCTGAGGCGGATGACGGGAAGGAGAAGCCCTGTCATGCATGTGACACACAAGCGTTTCTGCCTCATAAGCAAGAGACAGCCAAAGCTATAAATTTTGTAGAGAAGCAAAAGAACCCTGACAAGCTATTTGTAGGCAAAGTATACTAGTGATATATTTTTTAAAACAATATTCTAGCTTTTGTTCATATGTACTTTCTGAGTGACCTGTATTAATTTTTCCTACAACACTGAATAATTAATTCTTACTCAGAAAGCTGGAATTACAGACTGCAAGCTTCAAGCATCAGTGCAATCTGAAATGAACCCTCTAATATATTTTCCTGTATTTACTTCTGCCTTTAGCATTCAAGTAATGCAGTAGAAAATTCAGAAGAATATATGATCAAATGCAGCTTTTGAGCAAAGAGGGCAGCCAGTGATAACAACTCCTCTGCTGAAATAACCCTTCGTGATGTCTTTCCCAGGCTGTTGTCTGCCTTTTCCTTTAACTCTGTTTTTAATTTGACTCTGAGCTATAAAAATACCAACCTCATCTGCTTTACACTTGTACAGAAATCCATATCTTCAAAGTGTTGTAGAAGCTTTAATTAATCTGTTCTTGCTGTGTGTTGAAGAGCAGGAGTATCCTGGCCTTGTTTTAGAGACAACAGACCTGAAAAAGCAGAAACTGGGGCCTCATCCCAGAAGCCCTGAGCTGAGGCAGTTGTTTATGCCCCATAAACATGCTGGAAATCTTTTTTTCCAGCACCCGGCTCATCATGTGTAGTGGGTGGGCAACTGATGCACCCGCAGAGGAAATGCTCCGGCATTGCCTGTGGCATTGCAGTGAGGAGCAAAATCTGTTTTGTTTGGGACTTGGCAGCACCCTCGGGCTTGTCCAGAGCCTGAACTAAAGCTGGATCCAAGGTCTGCATCTCATGGGAGAATATTTACTGAGGGTTCATTCTGTTTGGAGCTCAGCATCTACATGGGTATCTCGCTGGGGAAGTGAGACAGAATAACTGGCCCCCACCTGAGCTGTGGTGTGCCGTGCAGACAGTCATCTTCATGGTGTGGCGGCTGGTGAATTGGGTTAAAATCTGCAATTTCCAGCTTCTTTAGGGAGAAAGGTGCTGTCAGGGAAAAAAAAAAAACCTATCAAAATTCATGAAGGGACTGTTTCAGTCTGGAGCTCCTGCTGGTTAAGGTGATTAAGGCACCCCGCTTAAGAGGACCTCATATTGCACTGCACTTCTCTTCAAAATTAAAAAATCAGGGCTCAAAGTGCCGCCAGCCCTTTGTGGACATGAGACAGCTGAAGGCTGAGTGAGGGTCTCGTCCAAAAAGTTGAATTGAACAGTGTGCAGAGTTGAGTGTAAACGGATTCAAGGGTTTATGTGGTGATTTCGGATTTTGCAATGTGGCAGCTGAAGCAAAATCTGAACTTCTTTTTAAATGAGAAAACAGTGAGTTAAAGAGTAGAGCAAAAGAGCATGACACACAGAGCCCTCTATCTTTGCCTTTTTCTGGTGACAAAAGTCCTCTGGCACCCATGGCACCAGCGTCCCCTCTGCAGAAACCTCACCTGACGGATGCAACTCTCCATCAGGAAGATGCTGGCACTTTCCAAATGCTGGTACAGAAAAGGATGTCACAGAAATTGTATTTCTGACACAGGTTTCTGCAACACGCCAATGCTAAACAAAGGTACTCTGTCAAAATCAAATCCTCGTCAAGTTTATATGTAATCTTCCCCGTGACCTCTCTATCGCATTTGCTGGGATGTCGCTCGAGCGTGGTGGCAGGCGGCTGCCACCCCGACGACTGTTGCGTGCTCCGTAACCTGTGAGCTCTCCATGGCATGTAGTATTGGTCCTGTTGCTCTCCCACGTGTCAAAGCATTAGGATTGGATACATCATCCTAATAGCACAGCATGAACGCATGTCGGCAGGATTTGTTAAAGTGTCAGGTGGGAAAAGGCAATGATACCGGGAGCATGGAAAGTATGTAAAGAGCCTAAGAAAAACATATGCATTATTTATCTATTAATCTCTAAGTGAAGTAAGAGTAGAAATGAAAATGTCTTTCATCTAACATGAAAAAACATACCCTCTTCTTGAGAATGTACCTTTTTGTCCTTCACTTCTTTCTTGGCTGTTTCTAGCTTTTTTTATGATGGTGATTCAGGAAAGCACATACACATGGGCGGCCTTAAACGTGGGTTTAAAATTTAACCAAGTGGTGAAGCAGAGCCTGTATTTTCCACAGCAACTTTAAATACCACAAATAAACATTGCTGAGTAGTGTCTTGAGGGCTTGATCCTGTGACCACCTGAGGGACACTATTTTTTGTAAGAGGAAATAAAATCACGGTGCTAAAAATGACTGCACATCAGAGCTGTTCAAATCACTGCGGGTGAAGTTCATGTCAGCAGTTACTCACCTGTTATTTCCAAGGGCTTGTGAGTTGGGTATAAAAATCATCTCTATGATGAAGCTTTACAATCTGAGTCCAAACAAATTTCTTAGCTATGCAAATTAGAAGTAAAGAGAAATTATACCGCAGAGGTGCCAGAAGTGTTTGAAAGTGACTATTTCAAAGAGCGATTTCATCAACTTAATTTGACCATGCACGAATACAATGGGGATCTGGTACAGTATGTTGAGCTGTTAGCATGCAGTATAGACAGATAAACTGCTTATATTTGTCATTGACAGATGGTTCATTTCATAGAATACCATCAGGAAGTGTATTAAAAAAAAAAAAAGGAATCCAGGAAGCTTCTCAAGGGGCTATGGGTTTGAGTTGCAGAGACCATGAATCTATGTAGGGTGATCAAAACGACAGCCAGTAATTCATGCTTCTCTCTAATTGCATAGCTTGAAAAGAGTTGTGCCTGTCTTACTTGTGACTCTTTCCTTCTCTATATATTGCTATCATTATTATTTACACTGCTCTGTTGGATTTAAATTATTATTCATACGCAAGAGTGAACAATCCATCTGGTGGAGAGGTTGAGAGAAAGTCAATGCGGTGATGCACCTTCACATTATGCTACAACAGCTTAGCGAAGCAGGAAAGCACTCAGCTGTACGGAGTCTTAAACATCAAGGCTGTAAGAACAAAACTACATCAGGAGTAGTATCATATATCTTTTAAAAGAGTCACAAAATTTGGTTTCTTTTATTGTATGTTGGAGCTCTGGAGTTTCTGAGTCTGGATTATGTTTGTTTTCACTCACCTGTTGATGAGCATGGCGTCCCAGCCACGTGTCTGAAAGGCAATTTTTTCAGCGTTGATCTTGTAAACTTGTTAATTAATAGGTTTGATACGGACCTAATAATTCAAGACCTCTTATCCCAGGCATACTGCCCTTCCGTTGAACATTTAATATGTCAGTGATGCTGGGAAACTTATCAGAAACAATAGGAGGGGAAACCCCAAATTTGAATATGTGGGATGTGCAGAGGTTTTCTGGTAAAAGCTCTTGAGAGTTGAACTGTGATGAAGACAGCTTGTTCTCTGGAGTCTTGTGTTGGAGGTAAAAGAAACAACTACTCTACCCTATGGTGAAAGAGGTCTTCATTCTCTGACTTCTTTGTTTTTTTTTCCTTCTGTACAGAAGCTGGCTCATTATAGTAGCAGAGCTAACAAAATGGCTGTTTACGAGCTCTGCAGAGGCTGAAAGGAAGAGATGAGCCTCAAAAAAAGCATTTTACCAAAGTGGTTGGCGACATCAAAAAATGAAAATTAGTGTGTAGCTGCAGCTAATGGGCCTTGCAACATCTCGAATTCTCCTGCTGGGAACAGGAGGCACTTGCAGAGGGTGGATGAGCTATTAATATTTGCACTAAACTTTAATTCTTACAGCTGTAGTCTAAAGAAAATGTTGGTGTTGTTCCAAGCTTTCCCCTCACTAACTGGGCTGGCGGGGGAAAGCCAACGCTGAAGTAAACGATAGATTAAGTATTCAGGCAATGGTTTCTTAATGTGCTTAATATTCAGTTATGGTGCCTGGTCACCTCTGGAAACCTCTGGAAAGATTTAAAGCCACTCACTTATAGCGGAATTGTGAAAAAGAAACTTAAAACAGTCTAACCTGGAACTGTGCACTTCACAAAACCCTGCAGCCCTGCGACACCTCAGGGTTGGTTAGTCACTGCTGCACTCTGACTGACAAGTCATCAACTTTTCATCACCAAATTCATTCAAGGGAATGAAATATCTGAGAAATTACTACAACTGTCTTACTAGATAAAGCTGGTTTTAAATGCATGCAAGGGTCAATTCAAACATGTATTCTTAGTTTTATGGGAGGAAAGTCTCCAAAACAAAAGGATATTCCAAATTTTTAAGCCAATACCCTGGCAGAAACTTCTTCAGCTGACCTGTATGCTCATGTTTTTCTCCCAACAAGAATCCAGGATTTCACTAGTCATTCAGTTTTTCTGTTTATAGAATTTTTTTAGAACTCAGTGCTGCAAAACTTCAGTTTTACAGTCAAGAAATGAATGCTAGCTTGGAAAATGTGAGCTAAAGAGAACAATAACCCATCAGGGGCCTGAACCAAGCTAACTAAAGATGTCAAGAACACACGTTAGCGGTTCCCTGAGCTTGCAGAAATCCTGTGGGCAGAACAGGGGTGGGTGCTTCAGCTGCCAGTGCAATCAGAGTTACTAATTCTGGGTGCTAGAAACAAAACTGGGAACAAAGGTGGATTGTTAAAAATAGAAAAGCACAGTAAAGATGTTCTATTTGTTGTCCTTTTTGCCACTTGCAATGGAAAAAAAACCCAACCACAAATTAATATTCTGATTAAACCAGAGGACACCTGCCCCTGGTAATGATAGAATTAAGCAAATGATCCTTTTATTGCTTTGTTCTCCAGTCTTTGTGTAATTCTCATATTTTTCTTGTCATTGCAGTATCTGAAAACCTTCCATTTAAACGATGTGACTGGTAGGTCTTGTAGGTTTATTTTTTTCTTTCTTTTGAAAGAGAGACGTATAAGCTGTAACTGCCTTGGTTGGTTGATGTTTCTAGGTTTTATTATGTTTTCAGTTTTTAAATAAGTTTTTAAAATGAGTATTTGTTAGGGGAAAAAAGACCCCACCAAGCCAAGGTACTTTTGTAAGTGATGTGGTATAAAGTTATCCCTACAGAAGTTTCTTGCTAGATGGATGCAGTAATTGAAAAGGCGTGAGATGGTGGAAAGAGGGGCACGGTATTATTAGAAAGGTCCGTGTTACTGGGAAATGGCAATATAACACCCTGAACCTGCTGGAATTGTATGAAGAGTGAAGATCCAGTGTGGTCGTTGTGACAGAGGCTAGGTCAAACTCTTTACCCTTGGTGGATTGTCTCCAGGTGAGGCAGAGCTGGGCAGAATTGCTGCTATGAGCATCAAGTGCATTTGAGCATCAAGCCTCTTCCAGGTCTGCGTGAGCTATGATACGGAGCTATCTGAAATCTGGTATATGGTATCTTTATATTTCATTACACAGGTCTTCCCACCTCCAGCTGAAATAGCCATTATGGCTATAACCTTGTTAGATGTTGCAAGTCACTTAAGTTTTGTTTGTCACTTTGTTTGCTCGTCCAAATGTGTGCTCTGATTCGGCTGCTCGTAGGGTTTCCTGGTGAATAGCAGACTTTTGATACGTGTTTCTTTCTACACAAATGACAACTCGATAGGTTTCCTTTAAATGGCTTTCACAATAAGACACTTGCAAAAACCCACATATAAATGATTAAAAAATAAAATATTGGCTCATTTTTAGAGTTACCTGAATTTCCAGGGAACTGTCACGTAGTGGAAAGAATGTGCAAGGAAAGCTTGTTTCCCTGAAACCATCAGTTCTTGGAAGTTAAGTTCTCAGAACAGTTTCTTATAATATTAAACGTATTAGGGCAGATTCATATGCTTCTGTGATGAGGTCTGAGGTTGTGGCTCTCTGACCCAGAGATAGTGAGGGCAACCCCGCGCGCCCTGCGCGAAGGTGACCCTGCACAGAGTGGACCCAAAGCCTCCTGAAATGCCTTCCAGCCTGAACCGCTTTATGATTCTGTGTCCAAGAAGTACGGAAGGGATGTTCCCATAGCGCTGGATCCCTGTGTTCAAATGGACTAATTAGATTCAGAAAATGTACCTGTTGTTTCAGGTTGTCAGACTGCTGATATCTGAGAAAAAGGAGCTTGATTGCAGGAAAAACAGCCCCTTAAACACCAAAATAATAACACAAAGCAAACACTTAGTAACAGTGTCTGGAAGTTTGTTTTGGACATGACCTCCTAATAGCAGAAGCAGAAGCCAAAATAAAATGGCCATGTCTCCATTCACGCGGTGAGGTTTCCGTCGTTAACTTGGCTAGCGGGAGCTGCCCACTTCTCGTGTGAGCCCATGCCCTGTGATGAGGCCAGTCTGTACCTTCGCAGCCTGCACCTTGGTCTTTTCCCCTCTTTCTCCCGCAGACAGGCAGGTGTCCCGGTGCCTTGTTTGCGGCGCCCGGTCGCTGGGTTTGGCGAGATGTCACCAGCTGATGGTGAATGTCACAGCATGTTTGCAACGAGCAGAAGGCACATTGATTTACACTCTCAAGGAGAGGAAAAATGCATGGGAAAGCAGGGGTTTGTTAGCAATCGATGGAATGTTTTCCTGTCTAAGTAATACAATGTTGGTGTTTTGCTATGGATAACTGGGTTTTTTTGGATGTGATGACTCTGGGAGGGACAGTATGTTTCCTGCTGCAGATCACTTTTTTTCTTTTTATGTATTTTTACCTACTTCTTTTTTTTGGTTTTTTATTTTGGGTTTTTTTCCTACTGTTCTTTACATATGCCATATAAGAATTCATGGTTCAGGTGATGTACACGCCTGGGACTGAGTTGGAATTGCCTCAATAACAGATAAGAGGAAATGCAGGAAATAACTGTCTTCTTTTGATACCTCTCCTTCTTTATCCTCCCCTCTCCCAAAGAGAAAGCAGCAAAGGGAGGAAAAACACAGACTGCATCAATCTGTAGCAGAGACAACAGAGAAAATAGCCTCTTCTCAGTGTTTTTGCCATTTCCAGGAGGGATTCCCCCTGGTATGTGACTGGAATAGAGGGTTGCTGAGCCCTGTCAATCCCCTGCTGCCAGCGGTTCCCTGGGATCCGATTGCCAAGTTTTACTTGTCTTCCTCTGCATTAATGACTACAATAATTACTGCACAGTGGTGTTGGTCCATGTGATGAATCTGAAAGTTCTAGATTTGGTGCTGACCCACCTTTGTGCGTGCGTGTGTGTGTGTTTGTATGCATGTAGAGACATCAGGACTATTAAGGGGTGTGTGTGTGTAAATATGTGTGTGTATGTACATGCGGCCTCCAGGATGGAATTTCTGCAAATTTTTAACAGCTTAAAAGAAACTGAATCAATAACAACCGGCTCAGGTTGCAAAGTCAAAACAGTAAGGAATAAAATATGTCAGCACTGAGATTTCATTCCTCTAAGTGTTTTCTGTGCTAATGGAGCCTGGATGAAGCACTTGGGCTCCAGAAGGGTGGAAACCCCCAGGAGACCCGTCCCCACAAGCCTGGTTCTCCCCTGCCCAGCGGAGCCTGAGCTGTTTACTCAGGAAGGTTTTTGTGCAGATTGTCTCCTTTGTCGTGAAGGATGCTCCCTCGCCACTGAAGTCTTTTTTGTGGGGGTTATTTTTGTCTGTTTGGTTTTTGTTTTTCCCTTGGGAGAGGTGGGAGCTCAGCAGAGAAGGCAGGTGGCAATAAGGGCTGCAAATTTTCACTGGCAACGTGGCCTCTGCATGGCTGTGTCATTGGGAGGGAATTTAAGACACCGAAAGGAAACTTAATGCTGAGCGCATGGAAAGGAAGCGGTTTAGCACTGCTCTTCTGCATCACCCCAGCTCAAGCAACACGAGTGATTGCTCTGAAGGCTCCCTGGAAGTACTTACGCACTTGATGGAGTCTGGCTGGTGCTTAAACAGTTGGTTAAGTAGGGGGTCTGATCCAGTGAATAGAGAATTTCTCTGAGGGCAAGAGCTGTATATTAAAAAATGCCCTGAGGTAAATAAAATTATTTCTCATGGGCCTTTTAGCTGTTGTATGATTCTAGTGAATAAAACCACTAAAGTGACGATAAAGATTTTCTTCCCTAAAGTGATATTTTACGCCAGTTACTCTGATAGCCATTCATTAATTTTATATATTGGTTTTACTAAACTCATTTTCTTTTAAGTGATATTTTCAGTGCAATGTAGTATGTTCTGAATATGTCAAGGTGGGATGTTTTTTTGGCTGGTGGGTTTTTTTTTTTTGGCACAGAAATGGCCTTTATTTTCTCTGAATGAGGTGATCAATTTTCTGCTCATGAAGATTAAGGGCCAGAAGTGCCATGGACTGAAGCCCTGTGTTTATACCCACAGGTCAGATATCACACCAGTTCATCATATCGCTCCATTTAACGTGGACTTGGAGGTAATTCATGAAATACTATGGCCAAGTCCTGGGATCTGCTGAGCAGAGGTTAAGTTTGCTACATGGTGATAAACTCTGCCCCATGGTTGTGTGACAGACTAACTGCCCTGTCTTCTGGAGATGAAGAGAGGTGGATTTTGGTCTGCCTGGTGCTCATGAACACACTCAAAGTTTGGTTTCTGTGGTATAACCATTTATATTCTACCTTGCAACCCTCTTAAAACAGTCTGTTAAACAGATTTTGCTCCGAGCTGTATCGACCATGCACACCTGCAGATGTAATGCCTGTAAGCCAGCCCCAGCAGCATCTTGCTGTCCTTAAGCAGACCTCGTCCTTTGGGGATTAAGCAATTGTGTAAGAGGAACATCCAAAGAAATGTCAGAGAGGATACAACTTTAAAACCTGAATCTCTGTTAGCATGATCAGCTAGGAATGTCTTTTGCTAGAATAAACTTCTCTTTTGTACAAGTTATTTCATATTAGGATATACGTTGGGGTTTTTTATAGCACCTTTGCAGTTGCTGGCGTTTTCCTATTGGCTCACCCCCTTTACCTCCTCCTGTTTCCAGATCTCCAGATATAGCAAAAGTTTTCCATATGAGAATTATTACAACTGCAATTTGCTCTAGAAGCTTTAATTTCTTAGAAATAACAGGTTGTGTTAGAATCATTTAGGTTGGAAAAGACCTTTAAGATCATCAAGTCCAACCGTAAATCCAACCCTGCCAAGTCCACCACTAAACCATGTCCCTGAGCGCCTCATCCACACATCTGTTAAATACCTCCAGGGATGGTGACTCCACCACCTCCCTGGGCAGCCTGTTCCAGAGTCTGACAACCCTTTCGGTGAAGAAATTTTTCCTAATTTCCAGTCTAAACCTCCCCTGGCGCAACTTGAGGCCATTTTCTCTTGTCCTATCACTTGTCACTTGGGAGAAGAGACCAACACCCACCTCGCTACAACCTCCTTTCAGGTATTGTAGAGAGCGATGAGGTCTCCCCTCAGCCTCCTCTTCTCCAGACTGAACAACCCCAGCTCCCTCAGCCGCTCCTCATCAGACTTGTGCTCCAGACCCCTCTCCAGCTCCGTCGCCCTTCTCTGGACATGCTCCAGCACCTCCATGTCCGTCTTGTAGTGAGGGGCCCAAAACTGAAGACAGCATTCGAGGTGCGGCCTCACCAGCGCCGAGTACAGGGGCACGATCACCTCCCTACTCCCGCTGCCCACACCATTTCTGATACAGGCCAGGATGCCGTTGGCCTTCTTGGCCACCTGGGCACACTGCCGGCTCACATTCAGCCGGCTGTCGACCAACACCCCCAGGTCCTTTTCTGCAGGGGAGCTTTCCAGCCACTCGTCCCCACGCCTGGAGCGTTGCACGGGGTTGTTGTGACCCAAGTGCAGGACCCGGCACTTGGCCTTGTTGAACCTCACACAATTGGCCTCGGCCCATGGATCCAGCCTGTCCAGATCCCTCTGCAGAGCCCTCCTGCCCTCCAGCAGATCAACACACCTGCCCAACTTGGCATTGTCTGCAAACTTGCTGAGGGTGCACTCGATCCCCTCGTCCAGATCGTCGATAAAGGTATTGAACAGAACTGGCCCCAGCACTGAGCCCTGGGGGACTCCACTTGTGACCGGCCGCCAACTGGATTTGACTCCATTCACCACAACCCTTTGGGCCCGGCCATCCAGCCAGTTTTTTAC